>NC_138780.1:49070315-49497815 GCF_965119305.1 Pelophylax lessonae | reverse complement strand
CCCAAGTGCATTACTTTACATTTTTCAACATTAAACCTCATCTGCCATGTAGTTGCCCATCCCATTATTTTGTTCCGGTCCGCTTGTAAGGTTTCCACATCCTGCATAGAAGATATTGGCATGCCTAGTTTAGTATCATCTGCAAATACTGAGATTGTACTCGATATCCCCTCCTCTAGATAATTTATGAATTAAACAGATTGGTCCCAGGTGTTCTTTGAGGTGTAAAAAGAATGACTTAGGGCTCTTTCACAAGGTCCGCTCCGTAGGCAGATCCGTGTTGCTCAGCGGGGATCGATCCGCGATCCCCGCTGAGCCGGGCGGGTGACAGCTCCGTCTCCGCTTGCAGAGCGGAGAGGGAGGTTTCTCAGCCCCCGCTGCCCTCTATGGGGGATCGGATGAGAGCGGACCGCTTGTCCGCTCTCATCAGATCCGATCCGCTCCGATTACTGAACGGATGGAAAAATAGGGTTTCCATCCGTCCAGATTTCACGGACAGGATCGGATGCGGATGGCAGCGGGTGTCAGCGGAGGTGTCTCCGCTGACACCCGCTGCCCCATAGAGCTGCATGGAGGATCCGATCAGATCCGCCTAAAAAACTGACAGGCGGATCTGATCGGACCGCCCGTGTGAAAGAGCCCTAACAGAAACCCTAAACCCAAAAACTAGGCCACTTAAATGTAAGCAAGCCTTATCTCCCATAACAATCATGCACCATGAATTTCCAAAGTAGAAAAGTAAAGGCTGCGTTCACACTGCTCTGTTGAAAAACGCATAAAAAATTAATATGCATTTATGTTGCATTTTTGCTGCGGTGCGTTCAATTTAACATAATGCGTCTTTGCTGCCTTTACGCAGCGTTTTCCCCATATCGCTAGGAGATGGATTTTTATACGAATTCTAGCACGACTGGCTTGCAACTTTACTCACAGAAGTCACTGTATGTAGGAACATAGCCACCATCACTTGCTCGCTCCCGAGATGGACTCTGCATTATGAGATGTGTAGTGTGCATAGAGCAGTGCACATGGCCACACCTAGTGCACAACGCTCATTCCAAACAAATGGAAGTCAGGGGGAAAATAAGAGGTTCAGGAGTTTACAGAGGAAATTACAAGAAGGCAGAAGAACACAGCGAGAAACAATTTAATGAAAGATAGATCACTAGGCCATTAAATAGTGGATGTGTATAGATTACTTTTGAAGAATAGGGATATTGTTTATTGTTACGTTAAACCCACTAGAGATTTTTTTTTTCTTTTTTTTGAGGGGAGGGAGGAACATGCGGTAAAGCCATCTGATGCTAGTATGCATTGCATACTAGCACATTATGTTAAACGTACCTGAAAACTAAGCCCTCCCACCCCGAGAAGTAAGCACTGCAGGCGCCTCCGTCTTCACTTGTATTGATTCTGAGTTCGCAGACTTCAGCACTGACTGGAGGAAGTCGTGATGACATCACTTCCAAGAATGAAGAAACGCACAATGACACCATTCCTACAGGAGAGCACGGAGGTGGTAATATCCTGTTATGGGGGTGTTTCTCTGCAGCAGGGACTGGAGCACTTGTCCAGCTTCCCATGGGGGCCTGGACAGAGGGGAGGGGCGCCGGCGGGGCACCCGAAAAGAGGAGGTTCGCAGCAGCTCTGCGCAATTCCATTGCACAGAGCAGGCAGGTATAGACATGTTTGTCATTAAAATTTTTTTTTTTTTTTTTAAATTACCTTAATAATCTTTTTAAACTCCACTGAAAATCTGTGGAATGACTTGACGACTCCAGTCCACAAATAGCCACTATCAAACCTTGTAGCAAAGTGTCATTTCTTCAGTGTTGTCACATAGAGATATAATAAAATATTTACAAAAATGTGAGGGGTGTACTGATTAGTTGGCCTGCATACAGAACACAGTGCAGCACACATACAGCTCAGTACACCATCCATACATGTCAGTATACACAGTGCAGCACACATACAGCTCAGTACACCCTCCATACATGTCAATATACACAGTGCAGCACACATACAGCTCAGTACACCATCCATACATGTCAGTATACACAGTGCAGCACATATACAGCTCAGTACACCATCCATACATGTCAGTATACACAGTGCGGCACACATACAGCTCAGTACACCATCCATACATGTCAGTATACACAGTGCGGCACACATACAGCTCAGTACACCATCCATACATGTCAGTATACACAGTGCAGCACACATACAGCTCAGTACACCATCCATACATGTCAGTATACACAGTGCAGCACACATACAGCTCAGTACACCCTCCATACATGTCAGTATACACAGTGCGGCACACATACAGCTCAGTACACCATCCATACATGTCAGTATACACAGTGCGGCACACATACAGCTCAGTACACCATCCATGTCAATATACAGTGCAGCACACATACAGCTCAGTACACCATCCATGTCAATATACACAGTGCAGCATACATACAGCTCAGTACACCCTCCATACATGTCAATATACACAGTGCAGCACACATACAGCTCAGTACACCATCCATACATACATGTCAATATACACAGTGCAGCACACATACAGCTCAGTACACCATCCATGTCAATATACACAGTGCAGCATACATACAGCTCAGTACACCCTCCATACATGTCAATATACACAGTGCAGCACACATACAGCTCAGTACACCATCCATACATGTCAGTATACACAGTGCAGCACACATACAGCTCAGTACACCCTCCATACATGTCAGTATACACAGTGCAGCACACATACAGCTCAGTACACCATCCATGTCAATATACACAGTGCAGCACACATACACCTCAGTACACCCTCCATACATGTCAGTATACACAGTGCAGCACACATACAGCTCAGTACACCATCCATGTCAATATACACAGTGCAGCACACATACACCTCAGTACACCCTCCATACATGTCAGTATACACAGTGCAGCACACATACAGCTCAGTACACCCTCCATTCATGTCAGTATACACAGTGCGGCACACATACAGCTCAGTACACCATCCATACATGTCAGTATACACAGTGCAGCACACATACAGCTCAGTACACCATCCATACATGTCAGTATACACAGTGCAGCACACATACAGCTCAGTACACCCTCCATACATGTCAATATACACAGTGCAGCACACATACAGCTCAGTACACCCTCCATACATGTCAATATACACAGTGCAGCACACATACAGCTCAGTACACCATCCATACATGTCAATATACACAGTGCAGCACACATACAGCTCAGTACACCATCCATGTCAATATACACAGTGCAGCATACATACAGCTCAGTACACCATCCATACATGTCAATATACACAGTGCAGCACACATACAGCTCAGTACACCATCCATACATGTCAATATACACAGTGCAGCACACATACAGCTCAGTACACCATCCATGTCAATATACACAGTGCAGCATACATACAGCTCAGTACACCCTCCATACATGTCAATATACACAGTGCAGCACACATACAGCTCAGTACACCATCCATACATGTCAGTATACACAGTGCAGCACACATACAGCTCAGTACACCATACATGTCAATATACACAGTGCAGCACACATACAGCTCAGTACACCATCCATACATGTCAGTATACACAGTGCAGCACACATACAGCTCAGTACACCATCCATGTCAATATACACAGTGCAGCACACATACAGCTCAGTACACCATCCATGTCAATATACACAGTGCAGCACACATACAGCTCAGTACACCATCCATGTCAATATAAACAGTGCAGCATACATACAGCTCAGTACACCCTCCATACATGTCAATATACACAGTGCAGCACACATACAGCTCAGTACACCATCCATACATGTCAATATACACAGTGCAGCACACATACAGCTCAGTACACCATCCATGTCAATATACACAGTGCAGCACACATACACCTCAGTACACCCTCCATACATGTCAGTATACACAGTGCAGCACACATACAGCTCAGTACACCCTCCATACATGTCAGTATACACAGTGCAGCACACATACAGCTCAGTACACCCTCCATACATGTCAGTATACACAGTGCAGCACACATACAGCTCAGTACACCATCCATGTCAATATACACAGTGCAGCACACATACACCTCAGTACACCATCCATACATGTCAGTATACACAGTGCAGCACACATACAGCTCAGTACACCATCCATGTCAATATACACAGTGCAGCACACATACAGCTCAGTACACCATACATGTCAATATACACAGTGCAGCACACATACAGCTCAGTACACCATCCATACATGTCAATATACACAGTGCAGCACACATACAGCTCAGTACACCATCCATACATGTCAATATACACAGTGCAGCACACATACAGCTCAGTACACCATCCATGTCAATATACACAGTGCAGCATACATACAGCTCAGTACACCCTCCATACATGTCAATATACACAGTGCAGCACACATACAGCTCAGTACACCATCCATACATGTCAGTATACACAGTGCAGCACACATACAGCTCAGTACACCATCCATGTCAATATACACAGTGCAGCACACATACAGCTCAGTACACCATCCATGTCAATATACACAGTGCAGCACACATACACCTCAGTACACCCTCCATACATGTCAGTATACACAGTGCAGCACACATACAGCTCAGTACACCATCCATGTCAATATACACAGTGCAGCACACATACACCTCAGTACACCCTCCATACATGTCAGTATACACAGTGCAGCACACATACAGCTCAGTACACCCTCCATTCATGTCAGTATACACAGTGCGTCACACATACAGCTCAGTACACCATCCATACATGTCAGTATACACAGTGCAGCACACATACAGCTCAGTACACCATCCATACATGTCAGTATACACAGTGCAGCACACATACAGCTCAGTACACCATCCATACATGTCAGTATACACAGTGCAGCACACATACAGCTCAGTACACCATCCATACATGTCAATATACACAGTGCAGCACACATACAGCTCAGTACACCATCCATGTCAATATACACAGTGCAGCACACATACAACTTGATACATTGTTCATACATGTCAGTAAGTGCCTGAGAACTTGTGAATATGAATGTGTGGGGAGCAATGCCTCACGGGACATGAAGTCCTGAGCAGATAGTGAGTGGTTCTAAAAAGGCAGAAGTTTTTTTTACCTTTCTATCTAGGGCAGTGATGGCGAACCTTGGCACCCCAGATGTTTTGGAACTACATTTCCCATGATGCTCATGTACTCTGCAGTGTAATTGAGCACCATGGGAGATGTAGATCCAAAATATCTGGGGTGCCAAGGTTCTCCGTCACTGCTACAGGGGCACTGTATACTATACTTTGCAGCTTGCTATTGGGGCACTCTGAAGGTCGGAGGAACCAGAAGCGTTGGTGAACCCCAGAAGAGGTTTCATGCACCCCCATGCAAGCAGTCCTATTGATGTCAATTGGGATACAACAGCTGCATAAACACAGCCACTGCTCCTAATAGGACATTGGTGTGGGTACACGACCCATAATGCAGGCCGTGTGAGTTTGGTCACATATACTCACAAGGAACTGACATAAATGGGACTTCCTGCACGGGGATTGAAAGGAACACCTGTACATACTACTGACCGATATCGTTTTTTATTGCCGATACCTGGTCATTGCATATCGGTATTGGCCGATATTGTCAGACATTTAAAAAAAAAAATGTTTTGGGTTTTTTTTGACAGGTACTCTTGTGGAGGGATCTGGGGGTCTAAAACAGTGGTCCTCAACCCTGGCCCTCAGGGCCCACTAACAGGCCAGATTTGCAAGATAACTGAAATACATCCCAGGTGATATCATTTGCTGCTCAGTGACTGCAGTACTCTAATCTGCATCTCCCCAAGGTAATACCTAAAATCTGGCCTGTTAGTGGGCCCTGAGGACCGGAGTTGAGGACCACTGGTCTAAAAGACCCCAAACCCCTCCTCTGCACTTAAAAACATTCAAAACGTCAAGTTTGGCTGTTTTGAATGCAGCCTTTTAAATTTGGCGACGAGTACCCGGAAGTGAAGTCATGACATCACTTCCGGGTCTTTACAAGGAGACCCGATCAGAGCTGAATGTGGCTTTGATCGGGTCTTCTCTTTGGCGGCTGTGCAGGTAGGATGCCCTGGTCGTGATCCGCGAAAGTCCCCTCCCCCTCTCCTTGTAATGACAACTGAGCGGCTTCTCAGCCACATTGGTTGTCATTACAAGACAGCCGACCGTCGGCTATGGACGCTGGTATCGGGGGCGATGCCTCTAGCTGCAGACATCACTCCGCTACAAGCACTTTCCCGAAATATCAGTAAATCAAAAGGCCGATTCCGATATATCGGGGAAAGTGCAGATCGGCCCTGGATATATCGATCGATTCCTAGTACATACCCACACGGTATAGTAACCCCATGGCAATGAGGCCTCCAATATGATGGAGGGGTGGCTCTTGTTTCTTATGGGTTCTTGCAGTTGGCCCTTTGATGATATGCATGTAGTGTGTTGACAGTGCTATACAAGTACCTGAAATAATAATCAGGGGTCCAAATACAATTGCCATGAAGAGATAGCCCCCCCCATGCAGTATACAGTATATACCCCATGGCCTCCTGGGTTGGGTGATGTGTGTATCCCAGGAGGTTGCAGGAAATGAATTCATTATTCTCACCTAGGAGGAAGTAGGGGGGGAGGGGGATGTTTACCCCTAAAAACTATCACAATAAAATGTAAACAAGGTTATTCTGCTGATGTGGGAGGAGGGGGAATAGAAGGAAGTGGGTGTGGAGGGTGAGGAGAGACCTGAGCACTCCACCACACATAGAGTCCTCCTCCCACAGCCTGCCCTGCCCGGCCTACTACACCCAGCCTGCACTCTTCATCACCGTCTTACCGGCTCATGGCCCCGCCGCTGGATGACAGTCCGCTTACTACAGAGGGGAGGAGCGCACACTTCTACCGACACACACCGCTCACTTCACACGGCTCTCTCACCGACAACAAGCTGCGCCATTCAAACAGCGCCGCGCTGCCTCATGGGAAAGCACAAAACCGCTGTCCATCACACGCTTACCATGCATGGTCGTGATTGGTCAGTGTCGCTTTGGGGGGCGGGGTAACACTTCAAGGGAACATTACGTAATGACGCATGACTAGAGTGCGCTGCCGCCGTCACGTGATCGCTGTTATGTCAGCGGACGTGCTGTACTGCCTCAATGGAACGTCTGGTTATTACTGTGCGTTCTGCGAGCTGTGTCATCCCTTTATGGGGCGTGACGTCAGCAGGACCTCAGCGCAGTGCTTATCGGCGCTTTCATTGGTTGTGGAAGAGATGAGTAAAATGTTTTGTTCTTTTACTGCACGCTATGGAATGTAAATAGTATAGAACACAGGAGGATTTATCACACAGCAGCTGAGGAACATTACAACCTCCATCAATAGAACAAAACATCTCCCCTGTCTGTATTCTTTGTGAGTTTTCAAAAACAGTCCCTGTCATACAAACCTGAGGAGACCCTCAAAATAATAACTTGGGTTCCTTAACCACTTACGGTACCTACTAGGCCTATTTTTGACATTTGGTGTTTACAAGCTAAAATCAGTTGTTTTTGCTAGAAAACTACTTAGAACCCCCAAACATTATATATATTTTTTTAGCAGAGACCCTAGAGAATAAAATGGAGATTATTGCAATATTTTTTATCACACCGTATTTGCGCAGCGGTCTTCCAAACGCAATTTTTTTGGAAAAAATTCACTTTTTTGAATTAAAAAATAAGAATCCAGTAAAGTTAGCCCAATTTTTTTCCATAATGTCAAAGATAATGTTACGCCGAGTAATTAGATACCCAACATGTCATGCTTCAAAATTGCGCACGCTCACGGAATGGCGACAAACTTTGGTAGTTAAAAATCCCCATAGGCGACACTTAAAAAATTTCTACAGGTTGCCATCTTAGAGTTACAGAGGAGGTCTAGAGCTCAAATTATTGCTCTTGCTCTAACGATCGCGGCGATACCTCACATGTGTGGTTTGAACACCGTTTACATATGTGGGCGGGGTTTCCGTATGCGTTCGCTTCTGCGCGCGAGCTAACGGGGACAGGGCGCTTTAATTTTTTTTTTTTTATATTTATTTTATTTATTATTTTTTATTTTTACACCGTTTTAAAAAAAAAAAAAAAATTGATCATTTTTATTACTATATCAAGGAATGTAAACATCCCTTGTTATAGAAATAGGCACGACAGGACCTCTTTATAGTGAGATCTGGGGTCAAAAAGTCCTCAGATCTCACAAGTACACTTAAAGATTGAAAAAAAAAAAGGGACCTTTAAGTCAGTTGCTAGGCAACGACGTTTGCCGTCGCTCCGGTCCTCCAAGACTATAGAGTCGAGTGAGGGCAAGCTTGCCCTCACTCGACATCCTGTCTGTGAGGATCCAGGACCCGATCGTTTTCCCCACTGCCGGCTGGTCCGGTAAGCGGGGAAAAGGACCGGGAAACGGCGGGAGGGGGGGGGGGCACCTCTTCCGCCATCCCGGAGGGTGATCTCACGGTGAATCGGCCACTGGGACCACCCTTATCGGAAAGCCAATCGCCTGCAGTTTCAAAAAATACCAGGGTTATGGCAGCTATCTGCTGCCATAACACCGGTATTTAAGTTTAAATGCAGGACGTATATATACAGTGGCCGGTAGGGAGGTGGTTAAAGTCCAACTTCGGGCAAACAAAAAGTTTTCACTTGCAGTGGGGTTGTGCTCACACTGTGAGGGTTACCTGCTTGTATTGTCCAGAGCAGAGGAGAAAGCCTCTACTCACCTGATCCTCTGCTCCACCAGTGTACAGTCCCCCCCCCCCCCACAATACAGTGGTGGACTTTTCCTAACGTCCCTACATCCAGAGCAGGGCTATGATGATGTCAGGAACAGTAGACTGCACAGGGGGGGGGGGGGGTTGTTTGCAGGGACTGGTCTTGTGCAGGGATGATCAGTTAAAGCAGAGCTCCACCCAAAAGTGGAACTTCTGCTCTTTTTCTTCCTCCCCCCTCCTCCTGTGCTACATTTGGCACCTTTCAGGGGGGAGGAGGGAACCGGTACCTGTTTTTGACAGGTACCCTTGCCCACTTCCGGGATACGGCGCCCTGGCGCCATCCCTTGGAAGTTTGGCCCCCTCCTCCTTCCCCCCGCTGCCGAGCCAATAGGAATGCGCAGTAGGGAGCTGCCCGTGAAGCCGCAAGGCTTCACTGCTGGGTTCCCTTACCGGCAATGGCGGCGGCAGCACCCGACAGCTGATGGAAACATCGGCTGCGGTGCCGACATCGCTGGACTCCAGGACAGGTAAGTGTCCTAATATTAAAAGTCAGCACCTACAGTATGTGTAGCTGCTGACTTTAAATTTTTGGAGGGGAAGGCGGAACTCCGCTTTAAGTATATCTCTGTTCTCCAATCCCCTAGACCAGACTTTCTCAAACTTTTTTTTTTTTTACATAATGAAAAATTATATTGATGTAGCACCCTCCTAGGTAGGTACTAGGTAAAGCATAGAGTGGCCCTGTCTGCTTATCAGCAGGGCCTGGTCTGTTAGTAAGCCTGTCACATGCTTCCAGGTGTGACCTGTTGAGTCTGGGGAGTCTCCCCACTGTATAGGAGGGGCCTTGTTGGACAGTGGAGGAAACATAGCCAATAGCACAACAGGTTTTATGACTGATCCAGAGGGTGGGCCGCAATGCATCCTGGGATTGGGAATAAATCCGGAGGGGGCATGTGACCGGGTGTCTTTTGGCAGGAGCCCCAGGAGGAGGTGGATGGCTGTCTCTCCTCCTGCTGAAGTGAGGAAGGTGGTCCGGGCAGTCGGCCTAGGGACCCAGGGTTGAGCTGTGCTGCAGAGGATTCAGTGTGCTGACCAGTGGAGCTGCTGGGCAGAAGATTCCAGGAAAAACTGTGTCGTGAGTACTCAAGGATTTGCCCAGGGGTCTGCCTAGGAGAGGGGACCACTCCAGAGAGGTCAAAGGGATCACAGAGCCATCTAGCCCAGATTGTTACAGTAAAGGGGGTGCCAAGTTGTTAAGCCCTGAAGATTAAGGGGGCGCCAGGAAGGGCCCCGAAGTTGTTCAGCAGTACAGTCTACCTCAAGGAATAGCTTGCCTTAGGACAGAATTACCTGAGGTAGCTTAAAGAGAAACTTTCACAGCCAAGGGCAAAGTGAAGCAGCGGCCTAGACGTGATTAGCTCAATCAGCGTTAAACAGCGTTAAACAGAGTCAATCAGCATTTTTCTTGATCATCCCACCTATTGTGCATAGTTTTGTTCAGTTGAAGTTTCCCACTCATCCCTTCTGCTATCCAAGTTCCTAATAAAACATAAAAACCAAAGAAACTGGACTGGTCCTTGTCTGAGGTAAAAACACTTGGAAATATACCAGAATGTTCTACTGTTGCTAATGGTAACCCAGGGGAACCCGTCACCAGCAGCTCCCTTGGGAGTAGTGCTATATTAGTAATACAATAAAGTAATAGTAACAGTTGTTCATCGATAGTTGTGTGGTTCACTATGTTGAAGACCCTTAAAATTTCCGCAGACACTTACAGTACATAGTTACATAGTTAGTGAGGTTGAAAAAAGACATCAGTCCATCCAGTTCAACCTATGGTGTGTGTGTTTGCTGTTAACTGTACATTGTATACCCCTGTATGTTGTGGTCTTTAAGGTGCCCATCTAATAGTTTTTTGAAACTATCAATGCTCCCTGCTGATACGACTGCTTGTGGAAGAGAATTCCACATCCTTACTGCTCTGACAGTAAAGAACCCCCTATGTACTTTAAGGTTAAACCGCCTTTCCTCTAGTTTTAGTGAATGGCCACGTGTCTTATTGTATTTCCTTTCTCTGAATAGTTTGTTCCTTATGCTCGGGTCACCAGTACAGTATTTGTACATTGATATCATATCCCCCCTTAATCGTCTCTTCTCCAGAGAGAATAGGTTCAGTGCTTGCAGTCTTTCCTCATAGCTGATGTCCTCCATTCCCCTGATTATTTTTGTTGCCCTTCTCTGGACTTTCTCCAGTTCCAGCACATCCTTCCTGAGGACCGGTGCCCAGAACTGGACAGCATACTCCAGATGTGGCCGGACCAGAGTCTTGTAGAGTGGGAGAATAATCTCTTTATTTCTGGAGTGAATCCCCTTTTTTATACATCCCAGTATTCTGTTGGCTTTGCTTGCAGCGGCTTGGAATTGCATGCCACTGCCAAGCCTGTTGTCTACCAGTACCCCCAAGTCTTTTTCCATCCTAGACTCACCCAGAGGTTCCCCCCCTAGTGAGTAGCTTGCTTTCTGGTTTCTGGCCCCCAAGTGCATTACTTTACATTTTTCAACATTAAACCTCATCTGCCATGTAGTTGCCCACCCCGTTATTTTGTTCAGGTCCGCTTGTAAGGTTTCCACATCCTGCATAGAAGATATTGGCATGCTTAGTTTAGTATCATCCGCAAATACTGAGATTGTACTCGATATCCCCTCCTCTAGATCATTTATGAATAAATTAAACAGGATTGACCCCAGGACAGAACCCTGGGGACCCCACTTTCCACACCCGCCCAATCTGAGTACTCCCCATTAATCACCACCCTCTGTACTCCAGATACACCACATCCACAGGCTTACCTTTATCTAGGTGGCAGCTCACTTCATCGTAGAAGGTTAATAGATTGGTTTGGCAAGAACGATTTTTCATGAATCCATGCTGATTACTACTAATAATACCGTTTTCATTACTAAAGTCTTGTATGTGGTCCCTTAACATCCCCTCCAAAATCTTGCAGACTACTGATGTTAGGCTGACCGGCCTATAGTTCCCCGGGATATATCTCTGCCCTTTTTTAAATATTGGTACCACGTTGGCTTTTTTCCAATCAGCTGGCACCATACCCGTCTGTAAACTATCCTTAAAGATCAAGAATAATGGTCTGGCAATCACCTGGCTGAGCTCTTTAAGAAACCTCGGGTGCAAGCCATCCGGTCCCGGGGATTTATTTATGTTAAGATTCTCTAGTTTAGTTCTAAGTCTATCTTCTGTTAGCCATGGCGGTATTTCCTGAGGTGTGTTGTTTAGTTTGGCCTTACAAGCTGGGTTAGTGTAGCCCCCCAATTCTTTTGTGAAGACTGAAGAGAAGAAATTATTTAACACTACCGCCTTTTACCTGTCGTCACTTGGTGGAGAAAAATTGTTGATACTAGGAATCACTTGGTGGAATTCTTAGTCTGCCTAGAGAATTGTTCATATTTGCTTTAATGTACCATTCAGCATCAAGAAATGGTGTGTTCAGTTGGGATATTTCCGAGTTTGAAAATTAGTGTTCCATAAATCTTTGCCATGGGCTAAAGAAATGTTTTGTAGAGTTAAGAGCTTGTGTTAATGTGTTCAGTTTTTCATTATACAGTAAGGATATCAGATCCTGTTTTACCATAGTTAATTTGGGAGCAGTAGGTGATGTCCAGAATTTTTATATAGGTTTGCGAGCCGTCAACAAACCAAAAAGGGCCAAAACATCCAACATCAACCTTTTTAACAAAAATGAACTATTTAAATAACTTTCTGGTTTCAGGGAACCCCTGTTAAAATTACTTTATCCACAACTCATGATATATTAGTGTGATAGTGGAAAAAATGTTCCTTAGGCCCTTTTCACATCAGCAGACTGATAGGGTCCACCTGTCCATTTTTCAGATGGATCCCATCGGACCACCCATTGTTCTCTATGGAGCAGCGGATGCCTGCTGCATGTGTCCTCTGACTCTTGCCGGCATCCAATCCCGTCCACTAAAAACAGACGAATGGGGATACGTTCACCATCCATACGGTGGGTGGGATGGAAACGGACAGGTGGTGCATTTCCACCAACCTCCCTATAGAGAACAGCAGACTATGTCCATGTCCGCTCTGCATAGGGGAGCGGACATGGTCCTGTCATCCGGCTGCTTAGCAGGGATCAGCATAAAGATCCCCCGCTAAGCAGGCGAATCCGCTTGTCAGAGTCCGCCCTGTCTGAAACGGCCTTATACTTTCACAGTTTTAAAGGGACAGTGAACCATTTATTTATTTTTTGTTTAATGAGCAGCACCATGACAACTGCAGATGGAATAAAAGCCAAGATGGTGTTATATTCTCCGTTTTGTGAGAGACACAGGACTCTGATCTGGAACAACGGTTGTTTATTCAGGACTCTCCAACATGCATTACAGGATAGCTCAGTATATCAATGCATCTCTTACATGTCTCTAAGATGGCCACTCTGCCCCTTGACCCTTGTCATCATTCCTGGGTGGAGCCAGCCTTAAAGTAACAGTACATGTGAAACCCTTCAGGTATAGCAGATGGCTGCTTCATTGGTCGTAAAGGAGAAGAAGGTTTAGTTCTGTTTTAAGGGCTCTATGAAGAGTGTTGCATGTTTAGAGAGCATTCGACAGGGAGTGAGAAAGATTTGATAAAGAGGCTGCCGCTTTGAAACAAGTTATCCGGGAGATTGTTCTCGTTTTTTTAAAACCATCCTGTATAGCTGTGGGGCGGACGAGCACTGACATCACGTCTGAGTATACGCACCACCGATATTGGCTTCTTTCCATAAAGTGCTGGTCCAGTGTCCCTGTGTCTGCTGGTGTCCTCCTGCTGGTTTGGGTTTAAACATTGCCCCTTTGAGTGGCCACAAGATTGGGTAATGTAAATCCACACAGCTCGGCATCACACAAAAGTGTTGCGGAACAGTGATGTGGGAGGGATGGCCTATGATGTTACGACGTATGTTTACATTTCTTCTGTCTATTAAAGTAGACTAATTTGTCATCAGTAGTGGTCCAGTGAGCGTCTGATCTTTTCATGGACATTATTGCCCTGTGGGAGACTGTGGATTTAAGGTTGATTTTAGTATATCCTTTACAGTATCTCACAAAAGTGAGTACGCCCCTCACATTTTTGTAAATATTTTATTAAAGATTTTCATGTGACAAAACTGAAGAAATGACACTTTGCTACAATATAAAGTATTGAGTGTACAGCTTGTATAACAGTGTAAATGTGATGTACCCTCGAAATAACTCAACCCACAGCCATTAATGTCTAAACCGCTGGCAACAAAAATTGGGCCCAATTAGCCATTTCCACTCCCCGGTGTCATGTGACTTGTTAGTGTTACAAGGTCTCAGGTGTGTTAAATTTGGTGTTATCGCTCTCACTCTCTCATGCTGGTCACTGGAAGTTCAACATGGCACCTCATGGCAAAGAAAACTCTCTGAAGATCTGAAAAAAAAATTGTTGCTTTACATACAGATGGCCTAGACTATAAGAAGATTGCCAAGACCCTGAAACTGAGCTGCGGCATGGGGGCCAAGATCATACAGTGGTTCAACAGGATAGGTTCCATTCAGAACAGGCCTCGCCATGGTTGACCAAAGAGGTTGAGTGCACGTGTTCAGCGTCATATCCAGAGGTTGTCTTTGAGAAATAGACATATGAGTGCTGCAAGCATTGCTGCAGCGGTTGAAGGGGTGGGGAGTCAGCCTGTCAGTGCTCAGACCATATGCTGCACACTGCATCAAATTGGTCTGCATGGCTGTCATACCAGAATGAAGGCTCTTCTAAAGATGATGCACAAGAAAGCCCGCAAACAGTTTGCTGAAGACAAGCAGACTAAGGACATGGATTACTGGAACCATGTGTTGTGGTCTGACGAGACCAAGATAAACATATTTGGTTCAGATGGTGTGTGGCAGCAAACAGGTGAGGAGTACAAAGACAAGTGTGTCTTGCCTACAGTCAAGCATGGTGGTGGAAGTTTTCATGGTCTGCGCTGCATGAGTGCTGCCAGCCCCGGGGAGCTAGAGTTCATCGAGGGAACCATGAATGCCAACATGTACTGTGACATACTAAAGCAGAGCATGATCCATTTCCTTTCGGAGATTGGGCCACAGGGCAATATTCCAACATGATAATGACCCCCCAAACACACCTCCAAGATGACCACTGCCTTGCTAAAGAAGCTGAGGGTAAAGGTGATGAACTGGCCAAGCATGTCTCCAGACCTAAACCCTATTGAGCATCTGTGGGTATCCTCAAATGGAAGGTGGAGGAGCGCAAGGTCTCTAACATCCACCAGCTCCATAATGTTGTCATGGAGGTGTCGACTTCAATGAGAACCTGTGAAGCTCTGGTGAACTCCATGCCCAAGAGGATATAAACTACCGAAAGCAGGAGACACAGGGGTTCTCCTTGAAAGAGTCAACTAAGGGCACCAAGAGCATAGTGAAAAAATAAATTTTATCAGGGATCAAAAAACACACATGTAAGTGACTCAAAGTGTAACACACATCACAGTTAAAAACATGTATCATAAAACCATAATGGGATGAACTGCAGCAACCCGGGTTGTGGTAAGGTGCACATAGCGGGATCTATTATAAGGGGAAGGTAGAGCAGACCTTTCTCTGAATGATTAAGGCAGTCCCAGCAAAAAGATAACACTCATGTAAGCAACAATGCATAGGGGGATGGCTTAACTGCTGTAAGGGTACGTCCAGACGAATATGAAGCTGGATAAGTTGTTTGCTAGCCAGAGTGCTAGAACTGGCCAGTGGGAGTCCCCGCAACGACAGTCCTGGGAATGTAATAGTACGGCAAGGAGAGGACAAGCCTGAGCTTGCAGTATGAGTTACTCCATAGTGAAAGGACGCCGTAGGTAGCACAGAAACCTCTGCGTGGCAGAAACAAGGGGCACAGTACCTCATGCAGCGTTGGAGACCGATCAATAGTGCATACCAGCTGAAGGGAATCCCGGGAAGTTGCTGTAGGCTGAAGGTGGGTGCTGCCCGGCCAAATGCTCCCTGACAACGGTGGCCAGCGGCAGGATGGGAGTCAAGAGCCAGTGGGTGCCGGGACTAGTTGTCAGTGTAGGGGAGGAAAGGAACAAAAGGGGAGGTGCCAACTTGGAGGCGGGCCATCCTAAGTGACTGGGCCCCTCGGGACGCTGGGGCCCCCTACATCTGTATGGGCTGTACCCCCCTGATGGCGGCCCTGGTAACGTGATTAACTTAGGAACAGGTGTTCACACAATCCAAAACCAGTAACTACTAGCAGGTCACCTCCAACTTTGACTCCTGTTTCACCAGGGAGTCAAAGTACGCTGTTCCCCCTTGGAGATAATGAGGCTCTGTATAGATCAGGGATCTTAAAACGACGGCCCTCCAGCTGTTGCGGAACTACACATCCTATGAGGCATTGTAAAACTCTGACATTCACAGACATGACTAGGCATGATGGGAATTGTAGTTCCCGAACAACTGGAGAGCCATAGTTTGAAGACCCCTGGTGTAGATAAATGGATGTCCCTGGATGTATCAGGATCCCACTAATTATTCAAGCATAACAGTCGGCCATAGGAAAACAAAAACCGCATATCTAGTGCTCTCTGTAAAAATGTGTTTATTATGACAAAAATATAAAATGCGCACACTCACATTGTACAGCACTAAGCCATGCTAGCTGTAATAGGCTCATAGTAAAAATCAACCGACTCATGGCCGTCAATTCGGTAATGGTCGTGGGTGAAAGTTAAATATCAGCTCCTGCCTCCAGACGCGTTGCATCTTCGAAAAGATTTCTTCACCCCACTGAAGAAGTGGCCAATGCATTTTATTGAAAGAAAATAGAGCAGGATCGGCGCTAATTCATAAAAACTAAAATATGCAAATAAAAATGTGTATATGATGAATCAACTGTGAATGCACAATAATGCAGATGTGTGACGAAACAAAAGTGTCATAAAAAAATTCGATAATAGAATCAATTGTGTAAGAGCCGGTTCACACTGGATCGACTTGTCAGGCGACCTGGTCGCCTGACAAGTCGCCGCGGGTCGCCTGCCATAGATTAGCACAGGACAGTTCTAATAGGAGCGACACAAGTCGCTCCGGCTTAGAAAAAGGGTCCTGAGCTTCTTTGGGGCGACCTGGAGCGACCTGCATTGACTTCAATGATATGAAGTCCGTGCCGGCCGCTCCGAGGTCACGGTGCGAGCTGCGCACCATGACTTCACAGGTCGCCCCGGCAAGTCGGGTCGCTCATATGTGAACCGGCTCTTAGTGTGTGATGAATAAATGGTGCCACAAAAATGAAAAAAAAACAATGAGTGATGGATCCAGATAATACTAATGTGCAATGAATAAATCCAACAATGTAAAATAGTACAATAAAAAAAAAAATGATGTAACCACGCAAATGTCCAAATAATTCCAATCAGATGAACCGCTGGAAAAACAACATGCACTCCTCTGTGCAAAAAACAAATTCCACCAAGTGTCCAAAATTCAAATGTGATGAATATAAATTAATCCCAATCTTGATGCTCTAAAGTGTGCAGTGGCCGCTTACCTCAGACACAGAAAAAACGCATGTGTGTAATCAATTATAATAGCTTCTTCCAAAACTGTTCTCTGGATGACCCTCCTCGGATGGATGGATGGCAGGATCTCTCTATTGAATGGTCAGTTGTTACCATATAATGAAATGGCTCCTCCACTGTGCACTCCTCCGCTGCACTCTCCTATATCAGAGGCACCAGTCGAGCCTCATACAGATGTAAACAAAGAAAGCGCTCATGGTGCAGTAACTTCACAAAAAAATTTATTCCAAAAAAATATTGCACTTACATCAGAGAGCTTAAAACAAGGCTGACACTGCTGCGAGCGGTACACAATGTAGCTTCTGGTTATGGCCGTAAACACGGAAGTGACGTCACCCGGCTCCTCCCGACCCAGCTGATCCCTTGATAAAGTCACGTGCGTAGTGACGCAACGCGTCGGGAGGAGCCGGGTGACATCACTTCCGTGTTGGTCCTCGTCTCTTTCCAATGCATTTTATTGCAACAGCTTTCTTAGTGCTTTGTCATTATTTATTCTATTAGAAAATTAGCATTTTTACAGCAACTTGGCTTAGTTTTCTTTAGCTCCTTTTTCATTAGTTTACCATTCTAATTACAGGAGTTTGGTTCTTGGTGTTTTGTGTTTATTCCTGCAGGGGCAATTTAGTCATATTTCAGCAGCTTGATTTTCTTAGTTTTTATTTTAGTAGTTATATATGTAGCGCACCCCCTAAGTTGCTGCAGATGAACTTGGATCCCCCACTCCTGTCCAGCCAGGCACACCAAATCTTTACAAGCATCCCAGAGTCAGAAAACAGTTTGTGACTTTGTTTTTGTTATTTATTGAGGGTTATTATCTTGGATAGCAATGGAAGGTTATGGGATGCCCAGTTGACTTCTGCAAAACCTCAACAACAACTTCAGGGGCATCTTCCTATATACAGTCTCCTTCTCTTGCCTCCTGAACACACTTTCCTGCTTGCTCCAGCTAAATCACTGTAGAATAATCTGACAGGCTCAGAATAAGATTGTAGAAATAGACCTTTACTGGCAGGGACTTGGAGCCCCTTGTTGTGTAGCAAAAATGTAGTGAAACAGCTCGTCACTTCTCCTCTATTGCTACTGATTCCAGCACCACCTCTTCAGACACTTGCCAACCCACCTGGCTGCAGCTGCCCCTTTCATTATCCCTCCAGGCCAACTCCCTACACCAGTCCTCCAGACTGATTCTTCTCCAGCCCACCCGGCTGACTCTCAGGAGATATCTCAGAGAAGGATGAAGACAAGTATACCGCTGTCTTTAGGGAGACTGGCTAAATGTGGCAGTCTCCCCACTTGTCATTCCCCAACAGTGCTAATCTACTCACTCTGTCCTCCCTTGCTCCTGTGCCTCCAGGAAGGGCTTCCTACCATGTGTTATGGCAGGAACCTTCCAGCTCCCGAGCCCTGGCCCAAGGCAGGGCACCCCCCTTCCCCAGAGTAGGGGGTTCAACTCAATGGCCACCAACAGCCTCCTCAGCACTGCTAAAAAGAACAAAAAAGGGCGCACCGACCTAGCGCATTATCCTCAATATACGGCTTTATTAAATGACATTAAAAATGGCTACTCACAGACGTAGATATAAGTAAGGCGTATCAAGCTGGATTGCTCGAAAGTCCGTGTTTAGTCCATATAATTGTCCATGATGAGATGACTGACGCGTTTCGAGGCCTAGCCTCTTCCTCAGAGTCACTCTGAGGAAGAGGCTAGGCCTCGAAACGCGTCAGTCATCTCATCATGGACAATTATATGGACTAAACACGGACTTTCGAGCAATCCAGCTTGATACGCCTTACTTATATCTACGTCTGTGAGTAGCCATTTTTAATGTCATTTAATAAAGCCGTATATTGAGGATAATGCGCTAGGTCGGTGCGCCCTTTTTTGTTCTTTTTTGCTTTTAGTACCGGTGGACTACCCCAGTCCGTTAAGGGCAGCAAGACTTGAGCCATCTGAGAAGCCAGTTGTCAGTCCCGTGAAGTGTGTGGTCGAGGGGTCTGGATACCAAGCGCAGGAGAAGGGTGGTTACACCTTATTGTTTTTTGGAGCTTCCTCAGCACTGCTTCTCCATCTTCCACCCAACTGACCTTGCTGGCATGGCCCATGTCTATTTATGGAGTAGTCTCAGCCCACTTCCACCAGCCCCTGGGGATTGGCTGAGGCTCCACAAATATTCAATACAGCCGCTCCTAACCTCCACACCCACTAATTCTAGAAGACCCTCCAACCTTCTAGACCAGGGGGAGGCACCAGAGAGCTGCCAGGATGAGTCACCCCCTCTCTGAACTCTAGTAAACCCTGACCCAGATTCCATTGCTCTGAGCCAAACTAGAATTTACCTACTCCAAACTCTATCACATCCTACACTACTTCTAGAACACACTAGATGGTGCTACATACAGTTTTATTGGTTTTATTTCAGCGGCACAGTCTTTCATAGTTACATAGTCAGGTTGAAAAAAGACGTTTATCTGGCCCAACCAATAAAAAAAAAAAAAAAAAAACAGTAAAGGAAACCCAACCATACAATCCCATATTTGCAGTTTTTTAAATTATTTTAGGAGTCCATTCGTTTCAGTCTAATTTTTTAGTACATTTTCTTTTTGATATAATGTTTACATTATATAGTAACTTTCTTTATTGGATGCTTTTTCTACAGGGCACCAGGGATGAGTCATGGATGTAAATTTCCTCACTATTTGGGTTGTGTTCTAGGAACATTTTAAATACTCAGGGGTTCTCACCCATGGGGGCTTCCAGGGTAGTCTGGTCCAGACATGGGAGTAAGTCACACATGTGCAAGTCACAAGCAAGTCTCAAGTCTTAACCTTCAAGTCTCAAGCAAGTCCCAAGTTGCTGTGGCGAAAAGCAAGCAAGTCAAGTCGAGTCCCTGCTAGAAGTCAAGCAAGTCAAGTCAAGTCAAGTAATTTTTTTTGGTCAAGTCACAAATCAAGTCAAAATACTGATCTACCCCAATTTTCATATTTAAATCAGTTAAAAGTCAGTGGTCAGGAAAGGTTTTGTTTTATTTTCAACATTAACAAAACTGCTTAGTGCTTTTTTCTTGGCATATTAAAGAAACACTTTGAATGCCCAAACAGCTCAAAATCCTTCGTCCGGTCATGTTTCAACACCACAGTCACTGTCACACCACAGTCACAGTCACTAAAAACATGTTAAGTATTTCCATTGTTGAACAGCCAGTGTCCTAAAAATCAGAACACACAGAGGTGTTTTAAATGACTGTGGTGTCAGAAACATAACAGGCACATTAATTTTGCATTAACACATCTTGAGTAAAGTCATTTCGAGTCATATGTCTCAAGTCAAAGTCAAGTCTCAAGTCATGAATACCAAGTCAAAGTCAAGTCGAGTCTTTTATTAATTTTAGTCAAGCAAGTCTCAAGTCCTCAAACTGGTGACTTAAGTCTGACTCAAGTCATGTGACTTGAGTCCCCCACCTCTGGTCTGGTCAGAGGGGTGAGTACTGATTTCAGTACTCTGGATTGGTAATTCCATATTTGGGACCCAGATTTCAGAGGTTCAGAGAGACTGTGGTTGGAAAAGAGCCTTTAAAACCCTGATTGCAGGAACCTTGGTCCCAAAGGGGTTAATCCATCTGCAAAGGAGTTATGAAAAGCAGCAGGAAGGAATCTTGTTTTTGAGGTGTGAAATGTTTCACTGAGTAGTAGACTGAGACTGTTTTATGACTCTTCCCTTACCCGAAGCAGATGGGAACCCTAAACCCAAATGCGGGATCTGCAAGGTCGAGTCTTGTCAACAGGACAGCACTCAGGTTTCTGGTCGAAGTACAAGCACAAGGGACAGCAACAGGTGGCCAATTTAGAGACAGAACATTAGGCAAAATCTTGCAGACCGAGGTCAACAGGGGGCCCTTTGGCGCCAATGCTGGTACAAGGCATGCAAATTTGCAGGCATACATGCCATGAGGTGTGCACCCAAACAGACACATTGAAGGCAGGGACCCTATGTACTATAACATCAGGTTCACACCTATGCATTTTTTAATGCGTTTGCAGAAATGTACTACAGTCCATTTAACCTGGTTTCCTATGGTACACGTTCACATCTATGCGTTTTTCAGCCGGTGTGTTTTTGAAAAGGGCCAGACACTTTTTTTTCCTGCAGCAGATTGCGTTTTGGATGTAATAGGCTTCAATGGACCCGCACCAAAAATGCAAGTGTTGAATGCATTTTTTCATGCGTTTTGCGTTTGTTTTTTTTCCTCCATAACAAACTGTGAGTAGCCAGTTGTTAAAGAGAGGGTGGCCTCTGTGTCCTTAACAAATGATGATTCATCAGCTGTCAGCAGGGTTCCCCGCTGAATGTAAAAAACAGAATTACCGGCAATATAAAAATCGGGGAAAAAAAACCACGTTGCGGGGAAAAAAAAACACGTTTATGGTTTTTGAAAGGAACCCCATGCCAAAATTGGAAAAAAATGGCATGGCTTCCCCCCCAAAGTCCATACTAGACCCTTATTCAAACATGCAATCCTGCAGGTCAGGAAAGGAAGGGGATAAGCTCCCTCCCCCCTGAAAGCACCTTGTCCCCATGGCCCTCTTCCCCACAACCCTAGCCGGTGGTTGTCTGTGGGCGAGGGGGCTTATATCTGGAAGCATGCCCCTGGCTGCCGACTTCATGAAGGGGTGAGGCCACTCGGTAACCACATCAGGTGACCCCTCCCTTAGTTATTTAGGAACTGTCAGATGACAGAGCTGGCAGACCATAGGAGCCTTCAACAGAATGAACCGTTTTTCTTTTTTCGGGGCAGCGGTGGGGGCGGGCGTCTCAGTCGAGGATGAATCTACATTGGGAGATATTGTTTTTTTATTTTTGTTTTTTAAATAAAGGACTTGTCAAAAACTGCCTACCGTCCTTTTTTACACTGCACCTTTTTATTGGTGAATGAGTAGGGTTCCTATGTACCCTATACTCATTCACATAGGGGGGCTGGGATCTCGGGGACCTCTTGTTAAAGGGGGCTTCCAGATTCCAATAAGCCCCCCACGCACAAACCCCCACAACCACTGGCCAGGGTTGTGGGAAAGAGGCCCTTGCCCCCCCCCCCACATGTTGAGGGCATGTGGCCTGGTATGATTCAGGAGGGGAGAGGCTGCTTGCTCGTCCCCTCCCTTTCATGACCTGTTGGGATGCATGCTCGAATAAGGGTCCGGTATGGATTTTGGAGGGAACCCCACTGACAGCTGATGACTCATCAGTTGTTAGGGAGGCAGTGGCTGGCTCCTTAACAACCAGCTATTCACATTTTTTTAAAGAGGAAAAAAACTCAAAACCCAGGAAAACTGCATGCAAAAACACATCAAAATCGTGTGTTCTAAAATGGAATATGCACCGCAAAATGCACCGGAAAACTGCATCAACCGCGGTTGCATAGATGTGAACCTAGAGTAAAATGGAATGTTTGTAATGTTAAAGCGGAACTTCGCCGGAAGTGAAGTCTGCCTCCCAAGTAGCTCTGCCCCCGTCGGGTGTCACTCTTGTGGCATCTGTGCAGATGCCTTAGAGTTGGGGAAGAGCCTGTCGGCACAGCTGTGCATGTACAAAGACAGGAAAGTTTGTACATGCACAGCTGTGCCGACAGGCTCTTCCCACATAGGTGCCCAGATGCCTCAGGGGCTCTGTACATGCACAGATGTGCCACAGGGCTCTCTTGGTATCTAAACCCAGTGGCACATATATACATATGCAAGGGACAGGAAGAAAGACGTTCATGCGTTTTTGTTAGTGGATGGATTTACAGCTGCAGAATTATTACACTCAGTAGCCTTGTAGAGAATCTGTTGAACAAACATATCCAACTCTCAGGACTTCATCACCGTGTACAGCCTGTTATATACCATATATATATTAATAGATGTTAATGGAGGGATAGAATATATGAGGATATATAGATGAGAGACAGGCTATTGTATGGTGAGCACTAGAAGTAGTATTAGGAGAGTTGCAGGTGATGGTAAGCAGATAGGTTCTGATGTCAAGTATAGTGCAGATGGTAAGAGGACACAGATGTAGTATACTTAGACAGAGTAACCTAGTGCAAGGATAGTTAAAGGTAGTCCCAAGAGCTTACAGTCTATGCAGATGATGGTGAATAGATAGATACAGATAGTCTTG
Organism: Pelophylax lessonae; assembly: GCF_965119305.1. Classification (NCBI taxonomy): domain Eukaryota; kingdom Metazoa; phylum Chordata; class Amphibia; order Anura; family Ranidae; genus Pelophylax; species Pelophylax lessonae. Next base: position 49,474,121 of record NC_138780.1, on the reverse strand, counting down.
GTAATTGCAGTAGATGACAGTAGGAGATTGGCTAGTAAGAATCCCCTGCGGGGTACTTATCACTTAGATAGGTTTAGGAGTAACAGTGTCCATTGGAGAGGGGTGATCCCGTAGCGAGATACGGATCACCAGCGAGGTTCCCGGCTTCAGTTCAGCAAGGGAGAATGTCAGCAGCTCCGACTTCACAGGAGTAGGTGCGGTGAACATGCGGTGAAGGTGAAGACAGCATGCCAGGGGTGATCGGGTGGCGAGACACAGGATCCGAAAACAGGTTCAGGTAGCGAGATACAGGAACGTGTCGAACTGGTATGCTGACTTCAGACAGCGGGACGCTCCAACCATGGCGGTTGAACGAGCGATGAGTGAGAGCAAACCGGCGATTGAAATAGCCGCTCATAGCGGCGCTCGGCAATGATGTCATCCGGTCTTAAAGGTATATGCGTCCCTTGTTACACAAGATGGGACGCAATTAGGAAAGGAGAAATATGGAGACAAGGGTACCAGAGGTACCAGAACATTACAGTACCCCCCCCTTAAGGCCGGCTCCGGAAGGCCTCTAGAACTGTTTTTCCCGGATATTTCGAGTGGAAATTGCGAATCAGTCTAGGGGCATGTATATCGGAGGTATCCAGCCAGGTGTCATCTTGGGGCCCATAGTTCTTCCATCGTACAAGATACTGGAGTCTTCTTCTATTGAAACGGGAATCCAAAATTTCTTTTATCTCAAATTCTTCTCCGCCTTCCACTTGTACAGGAGGTGGAGGTAAGATAGTAGGCCTTATTCCTTGGTTAGGAACATGGGGCTTCAGTAGAGACACATGGAAGACAGGATGTATCTTGAGGTCTACTGGCAATGTGAGTTGTACTGCAGCTTTTCCAATAAGCTTCTCTATTGGAAAAGGTCCCAGAAATAGAGGTCCAAGTTTTTTACTAGGGATTTTTAGTCTCAGATTTTTTGTAGAAAGCCAAACAAGATCCCCAATGGCATATTGGGGAGAGGGTTTCCTACGGAGGTCGTAGTACTTTTTTTGTTGGCTATGAGCATGGGATATGGTATTGTTGAGTAATCCCAGAGAATCCTTTATCTGGGCAAGATAATCAGATTCCACTGGATTACTTGATGGCAAGATACGTGGAGGAAGGAGTGTGGGATGAAACCCATAATTCAGGTAAAACGGACTTTGCTTAGTAGTGCTATGAGTAGCGTTGTTATAGGCGAATTCCGCCAGCGGGAGGAGATCTGCCCAATTGTCCTGTAGATACGAAGTATAGCAACGCAGGTACTGTTCAATGCACTGGTTAACTCTCTCTGTCTGTCCGTTGGTCTGAGGGTGGTAGGGAGAAGTAAGGTTACGCTCTATTCGCAGTATCTGACATAGAGCTAGCCAAAACTTTGAGATGAATTGTGAACCACGGTCAGACAGTAGTGTTTTTGGAATACCATGTAACTTAAAGACATGTTTCACAAGTAATTCCGCTGTTTGTTTGGATGAAGGTAGTTTTCGGATAGGAGTGAAATGTGCCATCTTGGTCAGATGGTCCACTGACACCAAGATGGTGTTGAATCCTTTGGAAGGTGGTAGTTCCACTATGAAGTCTAAGGATACCACTTCCCACGGAACCTGGGGTATCGGTAAACTACAAAGTAACCCCGATGGTTTCGTGTTGTCAATTTTAGACCTTGCACAGATATCACAAGATGAAACAAACTTTTTTACGGTTGTCTTCATGTCTGGCCACCAAAATTGCCTAGTGAGTAGATTGAGAGTTTTAGTCATACCCATATGTCCTGCCATAGGTACATCATGCGACAATTCTAAGATCTTGGTTCGCATAGTAGGGGGTATGTATAATTTATCATTGTAGTAGAGGAAGCCTTCTGCGTCAGTAGTTAGTTGTGGTGGAGGTGAATCCAATCCTATGCTGTGCAAAATCTCCTCCTTCAGGGAGCGAACGACTCCGATAATACGTTCAAGTGGTATTATAGGAACTGAGGGAACCTCAGTACAATCTTTCTCGGCTAGTCGTGAGAGTGCATCCGCTTTTTTATTTTTGTCTGCGGGCGTGTAAGTCACTAAAAAATTAAATCTCAGAAAGAATAACGACCACCGTACCTGCCGGTGGGAAAGAGTTCTATTAGTCTGAAGGTATTGAAGGTTTTTGTGATCAGTATATATCAGAATTGGCAATTGAGTGCCCTCAAGTAGATGTCGCCAATTCTCTAACGCCAGTTTTATTGCTAATAACTCCTTCTCACCTACTGGGTAGTTCACCTCGTGACTACTTAATGACTTTGAAAAGAAAGCAACTGGGTGAAGAGGTGAGGTGTTTGTTGGTCGTTGTGAGAGAACTGCTCCTACTGCCATATTAGATGCATCTACCTCCAAGATGTATTGAAGGGATGGGTCTGGATGGCATAGTATGGGGGCAGTAGTAAAGCTTGATTTCAGCAGAGAGAATGCTCCATTTGCTTCTTTTGACCAATTAAATGGTTTCTTCGTGCTTGTAAGTTGTGTGAGAGGTTTCACAATCACAGAGAAGTTCTTAATGAATTTCCTATAGTAATTAGAGAATCCTAGGAACCTTTGTAGTGCTTTGCGAGTGGTTGGCACAGGCCAATCCAGAATGCAGGATATTTTGCTCATGTCCATTTTGATTCCACTTTTAGATATAATATACCCTAGGAATAGTACTTCCTCTTTATGAAACAAACATTTCTTTGATTTAACATATAAGTTATGTGCAAGTAGTCTTGACAACACAAGTCTCACATGTTTTATGTGTTCAGGTAAGGAATGAGAATAGATAAGTATATCGTCCAAATATACTACCACACAAACATCAAGCAAGTCTCGGAATATCTCATTTATAAACCGTTGGAAGGCTGCGGGAGCATTACATAGCCCAAATGGCATTACAAGGTACTCAAACAGTCCGTATCTGGTTCTGAATGCCGTCTTCCATTCATCCCCTTTACGGATTCGAATTAAAATGTATGCCCCTTTTAGGTCCAATTTTGAAAAGAAAGAAGCCCCACGCACCTGTTCGATAAGTTCAGGAATAAGGGGTAAAGGATAACGATCCTTTATTGTGATGGCATTTAATTGTCTGAAATCAATGATAGGCCTAAGGCTAGAGTCCTTATTGCGGACGAAGAAGAGCCCAGCAGCAGTGGAGGAAGTAGAAGGTCGGATGAATCCTTTTGCCAAGTTCTCATCCAGATACTCCTTAAGATGAGATAGTTCATCCTGTGAGAGTGGATAAACATGTCCGAAAGGCAACTTGCTATTAGGGAGTAGATCGATACAACAATCATAGTCCCTATGGGGAGGTAGCATTTGAGCGTTTTTCTCAAGGAAAACCTCCGATAAATCCTGATAACACTTAGGAATAATGTCATCCGGCAGTACAGACAGGATCCTATCATGTGTGGGGAGGTTACACGTCGTCTCACAATAGTGAGAAGAGAAGGCTAACGTTCTTGTTTTCCAATCGATGATTGGTTGATGTATGTGTAACCAGGGAAGTCCCAAAATGATTGGAAAATGTGGTGAAGTTAATACATCAAAGGTGGTGGTCTCCACATGAGACTCGTCAGCAGTTACAAGGAGTGCCTGTGTCTGACTGGTGATAGGACCAGAGGATAAAGGGGTACCGTTAATAAAACTAACGGAGACAGGTTTGGGTTTTGAAACAATAGGTATTTTATTAAGGGAGATAAAACAAATGTCAATGTAGTTTCCACAAGATCCGGTGTCAATCATAGCCTTGGTGGTGATCCTAGTTTGGTCCCACTGCAATGTTAATTGAACAAAAAGATAAGGATTAGAAAAGGAAGTTGTGAGTCCGCCTAGCAAGACATTTGAACACTCACCCTCTTTTCTGCGGACAAGAGGACAGCCGTTTACCAAATGATTCGGGGATGCGCAGTACATGCAAAGATGTTCGGTTTTCCTCCTGGCACGTTCAGAAAGGGTCAGAGGTGGACGTATCATTCCTACTTCCATAGGAGTAGGGTCAGCAGGCAACATCCGAGAAGGACTGGAAAATGGTGAGCCCATCTTCTCAGCCTTTCTTTCTCGTAGTCGTCTGTCAATATTGATACTGGTCTGGATCAGTCCCTCTAGAGTGCCAGGTAAATCCGCTCGGGCGAGCTCGTCTTTAACGGCCTCAGATAGGCCGAGTCTAAACTGCGTTCGCAAAGATGTGTCGTTCCACCCTGAATCAGGGGACCATCTTTTAAAATTCGCCACGAAATCTTCAACAGGTCTCCTTCCTTGTTTTAAAGCCCGTAATTGGGTGTCAGCGGTACTCTGCTTGTTGGGGTCTTCATATAAACTAGCAAGTTGTGCTAGAAATAAGGGATAAGAATTAAGGAGTGGATCATCCTTTTCAAAGAGAGCATCTGCCCAGGCCCGGGGTTCACCCGTTAAATAGGAGATGATTGTACAAACCTTAATTTGGTCAGTGGTGTAGGTTAGAGGTTTTAACAAAAAAAACAATCAACATGCGTTTTTAAATTCACGGAATTTGCTCCGATCACCAGAAAACACTATAGGAGGGTTTATTTTAGGCTCACGGGGCTGAGCAGCAGGAGGCTGTGTGAGACGGCCAAGCTGCTGTCTCAAGGTCTGATTTTCATTTTGTACCTCTGTAAGCGCAAGGATCAATGCATCTACTTGCTGTTTTAATTGTAGTACATGAGTGGGTAATTCTGCTGAATCCATATTTTTTTTAAAGGCTCGTTCAATCTGTAACGTTCATGCGTTTTTGTTAGTGGATGGATTTACAGCTGCAGAATTATTACACTCAGTAGCCTTGTAGAGAATCTGTTTAACAAACATATCCAACTCTCAGGACTTCATCACCGTGTACAGCCTGTTATATACCATATATATATTAATAGATGTTAATGAAGGGATAGAATATATGAGGATATATAGATGAGAGACAGGCTATTGTATGGTGAGCACTAGAAGTAGTATTAGGAGAGTTGCAGGTGATGGTAAGCAGATAGGTTCTGATGTCAAGTATAGTGCAGATGGTAAGAGGACACAGATGGAGTATACTTTAGACAGAGTAACCTAGTGCAAGGATAGTTGAAGGTAGTCCCAAGAGCTAACAGTCTATGCAGATGATAGTGAATAGATAGATACAGATAGTCTTGGTAATTGCAGTAGATGACAGTAGGAGATTGGTTAGTAAGAATCCCCTGCGGGGTACTTATCACTTAGATAGGTTTAGGAGTAACAGTGTCCATTGGAGAGGGGTGATCCCGTAGCGAGATACGGATCACCAGCGAGGTTTCCGGCTTCAGTTCAGCAAGGGAGAATGTCAGCAGCTCCGACTTCACAGGAGTAGGTGCGGTGAACATGCGGTGAAGGTGAAGACAGCATGCCAGGGGTGATCGGGTGGCGAGACACAGGATCCGAAAACAGGTTCAGGTAGCGAGATACAGGAACGTGTCGAACTGGTATGCTGACTTCAGACAGCGGGACGCTCCAACCATGGCGGTTGAACGAGCGATGAGTGAGAGCAAACCGGCGATTGAAATAGCCGCTCATAGCGGCGCTCGGCAATGATGTCATCCGGTCTTAAAGGTATATGCGTCCCTTGTTACACAAGATGGGACGCAATTAGGAAAGGAGAAATATGGAGACAAGGGTACCAGAGGTACCAGAACATTACAATTATGCAGTCCTGTGCCAAGCTCTCGGTCTATTATGCAGTCCTGTGCCCAGCGCTCTGTGTATTATGCAGTCCTGTTCCCAGCGCTCTGTGTATTATGCAGTCCTGTTCCCAGCGCAGTCCCAGCGCTCTGTGTATTATGCAGTCCTGTGCCCAGCGCTCTGTGTATTATGCAGTCCTGTGCCCAGCGCTTGGTCTATTATGCAGTCCTGTGCCCAGCGCTCTCTGTATTATGCATTCCTGTGCCCAGCGCTCTGTGTATTATGCATTCCTGTGCCCAGCGCTCTGTGTATTATGCAGTCCTGTGCCCAGTGCTCTGTGTATTATGCAGTCCTGTGCCCAGCGCTCTGTGTATTATGCATTCCTGTGCCCAGCGCTCTGTGTATTATGCAGTCCTGTGCCCAGCGCTCTGTGTATTATGCAGTCCTGTGCCCAGTGCTCTGTGTATTATGCAGTCCTGTGCCCAGCGCTCTGTGTATTATGCAGTCCTGTGCCCAGCACTCGGTGATCTATGCAATCCTGTGCCCAGCGCTCGGTGTATTATGCAGTCCTGTGCCATTTGCCAATAAAAAAATAAAATATGTCCCCGGATTTAATTTTAAAAATCTGGTCACCTTATTTTATAATAAAAAAAATGTATATTCCATTTGTAAGGGGGGTGGCTTGTCTTAAAATATAGATGTTAGTGCAAATAAAAAAGTATCATGACAGTACTCAATTGTTTCTGTTGCAAGTACACTATGGCTATAATCACCTCAAGTACACTATGTATAAAGTACCAATGCCTAGAATTCATCTGCAACTGTTGGTGCACTTGTTATTTCTGCCACTAGATGTCACCACGCTCCCTTAGTTATCTGTATGGAAACGAACCTAGCTAGGAACCTTTCTTAATGAGTTTCTGTGGATGGGGAAGCTTTAGACTGCTGCCCCTTTGTCATATAAAAGCACAGCACAGCTGAATGGTAAGTGATGTCTGTGGGCTCTGGGAGCTGTGCACTTCCTCTTATATATCATTTCTGTTCTTCTTTTTAAGCCAGCTATCATTAATATGTGGATAATACACAGGAGGGATATCTGGGGTTTGTTCTGTAGGTGAGGAGCAGTTAGTAGCTGACATATATCCCATCTCCCTGATAAAGATCCAATGACCTCTCAGGGATGGGTTGAGGGGATATAGTGTTTTTTTTTTTTTATAAAGCCTTTGTTTATTTTTAACCACTTCTGGACCGGAAGATTTTCCCCTTAATGCCCAGGCCATATTTTGCGATTCGGCACTGCGTTACTTTAACGGACAATTGCGCGGTCGTGCGATGCTGTACCTAAATAAATCTGATGTCCTTATTTTCCCCACAAACAGAGCTTTCTCTTGGGGGTATTTGATCACCTCTGCGGTTTTTATTTTTTGCGCTATAAACAAAAAAAATCCTAAAATTAAAAAAAAAAAATATATATATATTTTTCACATTCTGCAAAAAACATTCTAAAAAAAAAAAAATAAAAAATAAAATTTTTTTAACATTTTCGGCCAATTTGTTTTCTGCTACATATTTTTGGTTAAAAAAAATTGCAGTAAGCGTATTTTGATTGGTTTGCGCAAAAGTTATCGCGTCTACTAAATACGTGAAAGATTTATGTCATTTTTATTGTTTTTTTTAACTAGTAATAGCGGCATCTGCGATTTTTAGCGGGACTGTTACATTGTGGCGGACAGATTGGACCCCTAACTGACATTTTTGACAGTTAGGGGGGGACCAGTGACATTACTACAGTAATCAGTGATAAAAATATGCAATGTTACTGAAATAATGACACTGGCAGGGAAGGGGTTAACACTGTGGGTGATCAAGGGGTTAAATGTGAGCCTAGGGGAGTGATTCTAACTGTGGGGGGAGCGTGGCTTGTGAAATGATCATATAGACCTGTGATCCTATATACAGGGTTCGTATGGTCATGAAAATCCTGGAAAAGTCCTGGAAAATGAGTAAAACCCACTAAGTTTTGGAAAAGTCATGGAATTTTGTGCAACTATTTAATTTAGAAAATATGTCTCGGGGCCCCCTGTATTCCGTGGGAGCGGGGGACAGTAAGTGGACTATTTTCTGTGTTTCGGGTTTAGGCGGATTAATCTGCCACAGCGCGCTGCACAGCTAAAGCCTGATCACTGGTCTCTTCAATATGAATAGACCGTGACAAGCTGGGAACTCTGTGGCGGATTGATCCGCTGAAACCTGAAACTGAGAAGTGCACTTACTGTCCCGCTCTCAGGGGTGTACCGGGGGGGGGGGCGCGTGCACTGGGGGGGTGTCAGGCCGGTGTCCGCCGGGCCACCCGCATCTCCGCACTGGGGGGGTGTCAGGCCGCATCTCCGTGTGAAGAAGGCAGCTGAAGCGGCAGGAAGAAGGTCAGTGAGAGTGCCTGAGGAGTCTCGTGTGCTGGATAGGAGGGGGATGGGATGGGACAGCTGCATAGAGAGGAATTGAACTTTCATATTCCTCATGTCGCTGAATGCTTGTAACTCCTCCTCTCAGAAGCTGCACTAGGAATATGGAAAGTTCAATTCATCTATATGCAGCTGCCCCATCCCCCTCCTATACAACTTCCTTTGCTGGCCCTTCTCAGTGCTCTTTAGCCCCCCTCAGTGCTATTAACCCCCCCTCAGTGCTGTTAACCCCACCCCCTCAGTGCTATTAACCCCCCCAGTGCTCTTTACCTCCCCCCCCGTGCTCTTAGTCTGTCTCCCCCAGTGCTCTCCACCCCCCTGTGCTCCCTGGCTCCCCCCTCAGTGATTTCCAGTTCCCCCCCAGACAGTGCTCTCCAGTCCCCCCCCCCCTCCCCCTGTGCTCTCCATCCCCCTGCACCTTCCAACTCCCCTGCAATGCTTTCCAAACCCCCCTTAATTCTCTCTATCCCCCCCCATGCCCTTCAGCTCCTCCAGCTCTCTGCTTCCCCTGTGCTCTCCGGCCCCCCCTAGTGCTCTTCTATCTTGTATCATGTCCGCAGTCTCTGACCTTCTCTTGTATCTTGTCTGCAGTCCCTGACTATCTCTTGTATCATGTCCACAGTCTCTGACCATCTCCTGTATCATGTCCGCAGTCTCTGACCATCTCCTGTATCATGTCCGCAGTCTCTGACCATCTCTTGTAACATGTCTGCAGTCCCTGACTATCTCTTGTATCATGTCCGCAGTCCCTGACCATCTCTTGTATCATGTCCGCAGTCTCTGACCATCTCCTGTATCATGTCCGCAGTCTCTAACCATCTCTTGTATCATTTCCGCAGTCCCTGACCATCTCTTGTATCATGTCCGCAGTCTCTGACCATCTCTTCTACCATGTCCACAGTCTCTGACCATCTCTTGTATCATGTCCGCAGTCTCTGACCATCTCCTGTATCATGTCAGCAGTCTCTGACCATCTCTTGTATCATGTCTGCAGTCTCTGACCATCTCTTGTATCACGTCCGCAGTCTCTGACCATCTCTTGTATCATGTCCGCAGTCTCTGACCATCTCTTCTACCATGTCCACAGTCTCTGACCATCTCTTGTATCATGTCCACAGCCTCTAACCACCTCCTGTACCATGTCCACAGCCTTTGAAAATCTCCTGTACCATGTCCGCAGCCTCTAACCACCTCCTGTATCATGTCCACAGCCTCTGACCACCTCCTTTACCATGCCCACAGCCTCTAACCATCTCTTCTATCATGTCCGTAATCTCTGACCATCTCTTGTCTTTTATCTCTGAGGGGGTCTGGAGAGGAGTCAAAAGTGGGAGTGCTGTCGGGATGGGGATCACAGGAGAAGTCAGACATGTGTGGACTGGGGAGAGGAGACTACAGGATAAAACCAGAGCATTGTGCACCTAAGAGGAGGTCAGTGACAGTGCTGCCCGGCCAGTCTGAGGGGGGGGGGGTAACTGATGTAAGGGGGCACTGTTATAAAGGTTCCTTCTTTTATCAGGACCCCCCCCTCCCTTCCTTAGTGCATTCACTCTGTGGAAAGTGGTCTCTGGTCACCAGAGTCCCCCCCCTACATCAGAGTTCTCAGCTTTTTCACCCGTGCGCCTGAAGTGACACCAGCTCCCAGCTGCGGCACCGATGCTTCCATCTCATCCACTGTAAAACAAGAGACCATTTTGAGTCGCGCTGTATCCAGAAACAAAACTATAACTGCAGAGGTACTGTACACTACAAAGATTGTCATTTATTTTAGTAAAAATATGCTGGGTGTGACATGGATTTTCTTCTTATTTAACATGTATACATAGACATTTCATGAAACTTTAGGTCATGAATATTTACGTGAAGTCATGGAAAAGTCATGGAATTTTATTGGTAAAAATGTGTATGAACCAATATAGAAGGATCACAGGCACTCTGTGATCATTCCAGGAAGTAGAATGGTCAGCTGTGTTTACAACAGCTGCCTGTCCTTCTATCTCAGCGGGGAGCGATCGTGGGTCACTTTTACTAGAAACCTCTTTACTAAAGCTGGTACCAGGCTCACAGCTGAAGGAGCACTTAACCACTTGTCTACCAGACCGCTAATAAACGTACTTGGTAGGCAAGTGGTTATTATCACCGGTGCTGGGGTTATCATTGCGGTCAATGGCACCAATGCTAAGGGTTATTATTGCAGTCACTGGCACCAATGCTGGGGGTATTATTGTGGTTACTGACACCATTGGTTAAAATTTTTATTACTGCTGCTGACCCCAACAATGAGGCTTAGTTTACTTTAACGTTTTTTTCAGGGTGTGTAGTGAATACAGCAGAACTGAAATTTCTGGGTGTTGAGGTGCGTTACCACCTTTTCATTTTAAATTGGCTGCCCAATGACGCATCAATGCACAGAAATGATCTGCTGTTGTGTGGCCCTCTGGGAGTGTTAGGGGGCCACACTTGACGCCCTCTGTAATTTTTCAAGTTGACCACCACAGATTTAATGAATACAGAGCTACATGGTGCATTTTATATCTGCTTGGAGTGCAGCTATATTCTACTACTGCTGCCATGCAGCAATACACAAATGAGTAGGACTTTTATCTTCAGATTTTTTAGCCATCAGTATGGAAAGCGATTAGGACTGTTTTTTTCTGAAATCTGTAATCAGAACATAAATGGGTCTATTTATAAAACATTTGTTGGACGAATGTTACACACTTTTGTGCAGGATGCCGGATGCAAGATGCAGGAATTTTGGCTTTTATTTTCTGTAACAGATTAATTCTTATGATCGTGCATCAAAAAACTTTACTGCATTTTGGCCACTAGATAAAGCTGGTGATCAAAACAATTAGGCCCCTTTCACACAGGCGGACCGTTCAGATCCGCCTGTTTGTTTTTTTTGGCGGATCTGAACGGTCCCCCCATGCATTCCTATGGGGCATCGGATGGCAGCGGAGACATGTCCGCTGACATCCGATCCGTCAAATCTGGACGGATGGAAACCCTATTTTCCATCCGTCCAGCAGATCGGATCAGATGGGATCGGATGAGAACGGACCGACGGTCCGTCCCCATCCGATTTCCCCCATAGAGATGCATGGGGAACTGACAGCTGTATCTCCGCACACAGCGCGGAGACACAGCTGTCATCCTCCTGCTCAGCGGGGGATCGGCGGCTCGATCCCCCGCTGAGAAAAACGGCATCCGTCCGACGGACGGATAGTGTGAGAAGGAGCCTTAGTCTGTTGCAGAAATGAAGGCCAGAATTTGAACCGCCTACTCTGTGTGTAACACGCATTCAACATATATTTTATAAAGAGACCCCAAAGTGTACTTGTATAAAAACATCAACCTAATAAATAAAATAAATTTTGGAACAATTTTACCAGTTAGGCTGCAGAGCCACTTTCACTTTTTAGGTTTAGGTCTGTTCAGGGCTTTTTTTTCTCAGAGAATAGGTGCACGTACTCCCTCCTTCCGCCACCCCTACCCACCTCTGAGCACCGTCTCTTGGATCCACCCCCTTGGTTACTCTTTTAGAGAATACAGAACCAAGTATCATTTGTAAGGAATTTGCTAATGATAACAATAAAAGCGGTAAAATAGATCCCCTGCTGCCTCATCAACAATAGACCCTCTGTAACAACTTCCCCCCTAGCAGCAATAGACCCCCACCAGCAACAATAGAATCCTTAGCGTCCCTCATCAATAGACCCCTCCCTCAACAGTAGATCACTCCCAGCAACAATTGGCCACCCTCTCCAGCAACGCAAGACCCTCCCAGAAACAATAGATCTCCACCAGCAACAATAGATCACGGAATGGATACGCAATCCAAGGGCTCCAAACCGTTTAAAAAAAACCTCACTTCGTCATTTAGTATTGCCGAAAGGCATTCATTGACCATTATTCAAGATAATTTTGCCTTAAGCAGTTCAAAGGGTATAACAGCCAACTTCCACAACCTCGCAATCACAATTCTTCCTGCCACAAATATGAATATGATTAGCAGCTTGGCATGTCTCAGGGTGCCCTCCACCACGTCTCCTAGCAGTGCCTGTTTTGGCGTTTTTTGTAGGTTCACCTGGGTCAAGGAATAGACAAAATTGTACACCCTAATCCAATACCATGTCACCTTGGGGCATTGCAACCAAATGTGTGCCACAGCCACGGAAGCAGAGCGGAGAAGCCCCCTAGACATAAGAGGCCAGTCTGGCTGGGACCATGTACCACCGTAAAAGAACTTTATAGTTTGCCTCGATGATAGAGGTATTGATTAGGGCCCTGGAGGCGTTGTGCGCTCATTTTTGCCAGTCCTCCAACTCTAATAATTCATTCAGGTCAGCTTTCAATTTTTAAATGTAACCCTGTTTCTTTGTCTCAGATGTCGTAAGAATAACATATATTTCCGATATATGACCTCTAAGTTTGTCAAATTTATCGCATAAATATTCCATTCGAGTCCTAAAAGCGAGATCTGATTTGCGTTTTAGTGCATTAAAAAAGTGTGCTAGTTGAGAATACCTATAATTTTCAGAAACAGGCATTTGGAATTTATCAATCAAAGTTTGTTTAGTTAGCATCCCTCTATGATCACACATATCGGCAATGCTCAATAGGCCTTTGTTTTTCCACCAAGTGAATGCCTGAGGGGCAAGTCCTGGGGCAAACTCAGGGTTTCGAAATATGGGAGCCAGTGGTCCATGAGGAGATCTAAATTTATAGGCATTGGATAACCTATCCCATATCCCCAGAGAGAGAGACAATGATGGGCATAGAATAGCCGGTCGTAACTTAGGTGATAGCCACATCAAATGGGAGATCGGCCATGCCCCGCAGGGGCAGGACTCCACTTTCATCCACAATGGATGAGCAGTGTTCAAACGTATGGGATCTTATCAGCTGTGCTAGCTGTGAGGCATAGAAACATTTCAGTAAGTCCGTAACTACCAATCCTCCTCTCCCCCCCTGGGGGGCATAGAGAGTATGCCTGTTCACCTTGGGGCCTTTTATCCCCCCATATAAATTTAGGCATTCTCCTCTGGAACAGTGCCAGGTCCACTTTATTGAGCGCTATTGGAAGAGTTCGAAACAAATATAAAATCTTCGGAAGCACCATCATTTTTAAGGAGTGCATTCTGCCGAACCATGATGGAGGTTGATGTTGCCACTTGATTAAGTCATCTGCGAATCTTTTAAACAATGGGGGATAATTTTGTGAATATAAAGTGTGTAAGGACGGAGAGATTTGTATCCCCAAATATGGGAGTGCTTTAGGTTGCCATTGGAATGTGAAATTCTGTTTTAATGCTTCAACTGTGCTATCCTATGCTATTCAACGCCTTAGATTTAGCGTGATTGATTGTAAGTCCTGTGATTTGTGAGAAGTGTCGGAGTATCAAGTACAGATTAGGGATGGAGGTAATGGGCAAAGACAGCATCATAAGAATGTCGTCTGCAAAAAGCACACAGTTGTGCTCTTCATCCCCACACTTAATGCCTTGAAAGTCCACACTATTTCTCATTTTAGGGCTCTAGCGCTAGTATAAATAGTAGCGGGGAAAGGGGACAACCCTGACGAGTGCCCCTATAGATGTTTAGGGGGGGGGACAGATGTCCCTTGACCAGTATGGAGGCCGTGGGGTGATCATAAAGAACTCTGAGTGTGGACAAAAAACGGGGGCCAAATCCATATCGCTTTATAACATAAAGCAGATAGTTCCATAAAATGGAGTTGAACGCTTTGTGTAGATCTAATGATAACATTCCCCGTCTATTTCCCTTGGCATCCCAATCAGAGTGAATCGCTGATATTATGTCTTTAACTTGCCTGGTTTGGTCTGAGGCCTGACTGGTAGGGACAAATCCCGCCTGGTCTGGGTGTATATAATGTGCCAAGAATGAGTTCATGCGTGCTGCCAGAACCTTTGTCAGGATTTTTAAGTCTACATTAATCAAAGAAATGGGGCGGTAATTCTCACAATCCCCATGATCTTTTCCTGGCTTAGGCAAAACATGAATAAAAAGCTCTATTCTCATTTGTTGGGAGGGACACGCCCCTTTGGATCCCATTGTAAAAGGAGCACATATGCGGGATTAATATCTCCTGGCATTTTCTATAGTAATGTCCTGAAAACCCATCTGGGGTCGGAGCCTTAGACGGATTTAGACTTTTAATCGCTGCTCGGATTTCATGATCCTTAATCTCGCTATCCATAAGCTCTATATGCACCTTTTGTGGTTTGGGTAAGGGTATTTCCTGAAAAAAATGTATCAGCCTGTGCCTCTCTCAATGGATCCGGTTTGTTGTACAATGCGGAGTAAAAATCGAAAAACTAGTTCACTACCGATTGCGGATTCTTTGTTACCTGACCATTTTTAAGGTGTAGCTTTGGTAAAGCCGCTGTGTAGTTCTGGGGCATTTATTTTCTCACAAGCAGTGTTGGGTTTATCTCCCATCGCATAGAATCTATGCCTAGACCAGCAAATAGATTTTTCTGCCCGAGTTGTGAGACTTAAGTTTAGGGCCACCCTCGCCATAGCGATTTTATGTCTAATGTCTATCTGAGGTGATTTACACTGTTCCTCTGTAAGAGAAGTCAATGTTTCTTCCTGTTGTTTTATCGTATTGTCAGGAGTCCGCTTTGTGCCAGCTGCTAGTTGTATTATTTTCCCCCTAATGGTCGCTTTATGGGCCACTGGGCTAATTAGATGGGGTTGTGGCAGGGGGCAGGTTTTCGCAAAAGAAATTCTGTATCTCTGTTTCTATATCTTGACATATAATCGGGTCATTGAGTAGGGAGGCATTTAATCTCCAAGATTAAGGGGATGGCTTGGACCATAAATCGAACAACGTTAGTCTGATTGGAGAATGATCCGACCACGGTGGAGCATAATAGGATATAAAAGATACCTCCTGATCATTGATCTTTCCCACTGTCATGACATATCTACCTCCTTTGTCTCTAACTATTGTGGAGGGTCTAAAGGGGATCTTTTTGTAAAAACAAACCGCAACCCCGCACTTCTTTTTGGGACCTGTAAATAGCACTTTGTGTATTTGGCATTGAGAGATTTAGGGGCAGATGTTCTCGAAAAATGGGTTTCTTGCAACAAAAGGATATCCGCTTCCAATTTGTGATAGCATTGGAAAGCTTTTGTTCGTTTTGTGCGGGCATTAAAGCCTTGTACATTGTGGGATATTACTGTGTACTTGGTGGAATGTAAGTTAGGCATCATGGCAGGGCAGAATGAACTCACCTGATCTAGCTATGGAAATCTCGGAACCCCCATGGGCAACCCCCGAGCTGGATACATCAACCAGACCATTTTGACATAATCTGCGCGCTGGACGTTAAGAACTAAAAGATGAAAAAAGGAAAGCAGAGAATATGAAAGGATAGAAATAAGAAATCAATTGGCCTGTGGCCAGAACATACAGTAGCTCATACAATGCATTTTATGGCATTTCGAACATTGGATAATAACCCTGGTCAGGAGCCAAGCCTGAATAATCAAGTGTGATGTTGTCGTCATCTAAGGGCTCTTTCACACAGGCGTTCAGATCCGCCTGTCCGTTTTTTTGGCGGATCTGAACGGTCCCCCCATGCATCCCTATGGGGCATCGGATGTCAGCGGAGACATGTCCGCTGACATCCGGTCCGATCCGTCCAGCGGATCAGATGAGAACGAACCGACGGTCCGTTCCCATCCGATTCCCCCATAGAGATGCATGGGGAACTGACAGCTGTGTCTCCGCACACATCGCGGAGAACAGCTGTCATCCTCCTGCTCAGCGGGGGATCGGCGGATAGATCCCCGCTGAGATAAACTAAGTCCATCCGACGGATGGAGTGTGTGGAAGGGCTCTAATAGATTAAGGCAAGGTCACTAAACGTGACATGTTTATATACTTCGGCCTACGCCCATACTAGCATGTAGCCAGGACTAAAGTTTCAAGTGCAAAATTATGAACAGATAACATAAACTATAATAACGTTTCAAAGAGGCATTTGCCTACACTAAAGAAGTGCATAGGCAAGGTGTTGAAGAAAAAATGGAATAGGAAAACCCATCAGCTGCGAGTCTCCATCTGGGAAGGCAGGGCTTGTGGGATACAACCCAATACTTTAGCAATTAGGCCCTTGCCATCTTTCAAGTGGTTGGTGCAGTCTTTCTTAAAGAAGACTGGCGTTGACGTTGTTTTTGGGTGGACCAGATGGGCGATAGGGATCCATCGACCCTCCCTGGTTGTTGAGGTGTTGTTGGATCTCGAGAAATAATTCCCAGGCTTGCAAGGAGGTCCTCCCCATCATGAAAAGTGGAAAAGGAGTGTGATTCCCCCTATAGGTAAAAGAGAGTCTGAACGGAAAGGGCCATCGATATTTGATTTGCTGATTCATTAGCTGTTGTAGAAGCGGTTTCATATTCTGTCGTTTTTGGATCGTGGAAGGGGCCAGGTCTGCAAACAATTGGATTTGCGACCCTTGCAGAGAGAGATCAGATTTAATGCTGGCAGCAGACATAATTTTTTCCTTGATTTGGTAATAATGAGGCTTAACCACCATGTCCCGCGGCAGACCATCTGGCCTAGGTGCCGTTAGTGCGCAATGAACGCAATCAAAACAAATTGATGGGGCCGAATATCCGGAATGAGTTCTCCCATCAGTTCTTGTACTGTCTCCTCTAGGTCCGTGATAGCTTCTGGGAGCCCCTGTATGCAAACGTTTTAGCGGCGGGACCTATTCTCTAGATCCTCTATTTTAGACTAGGCCTCTTCTAACCTATTATGCAGTTTAGTAATCATTTTGGAATTTTGATTAACTTTGGATACAATCGAAGCTAAAATGGATGGCACCATCTCCAGTCTGTTCCCAATATCTTGAAAATCAGGTTTGAGATCTGAAGTGATAATTGTGCAGGCTTTTGACAATTCCTGTTGTAAAAGGTAAGATAAGCGGTCTACCAATGCAGCATCCCCTGTGTAGGCTGCAGGCTGTGGGTTAGGCTGAGAAACAGGCTGAGTGTGGGTAGGACTGGGCTGACTCATATCGGCCATATTAGCCATGTGTCTGTCCAGGGATGGGGCTGGGGATCCCTCTGAATTCTGCTGGCCCGAGAAAATAGCTAGGCACGAGGGGCATGGAGAACTCTCCCCATGAGAGATTTCCCTCTGGTCCCCCCCCCCGATTAGGAGGAAGAATTCTGCCGGGGGTGAATGTAGCTGCCCGGTGTCTGTATCTCCTCGTGCTTCCTTCCTACCTGGCGCCATATTGGGAGGAGGGGGAAGGCCGTGCCGAATGTAGCGGGTATCCCTGCTTCAGATTTTGTTTTTTAGGCTGCCCGGTCACCCTGCGCTGCATCCCGCTTTTGGGCTCTCCTCGTCATGCGCACTTAACAAAATAATATTTCTAGTACAAAGCATTACAAAATTATTTCTTATCAAAATAAAGTTTTTGTTTTTTTTAACCAGTTTACGACCGCCCGCCGCAGATGTACTGCGGCAGGCAGCCGCTCCCAGGCAAATAGCCGTACATGTACGGCGCTCGCTCTCGGGAGACTAGGGGGCGAGCACGCACCACTGGCGGCGTGCTCCTGCCCCCACCCCCGCTCGTCAGCGGGGAAGCCAATGCAGCGGGCAGGCGGCTCTGATTGCCGCCTGACACCTGCAATCGTTCCCCGCTGAGAGAGAGAAGGATGGTCGGCCTTTGTAAACACAGCTTACCGTTCTTCTCCCTGGAATGATCATAGAGCCCCTGTGACCCTTCTATATAGGATCACATGTCTCTATGGTCATTTCAGAAGCTACGCCCCCCCACAGTTAGAATCACTCCCCTAGGCTCACATTTAACCCCTTGATCACCCACGAATCTCAAAATAGGGTCTGGTCAGGAAGGGGGTAAAACCTTCCGGGGCTGAAGTGGTTAAAATTCTGTGCATGCATTTTTTATGTTTAAGCCCCACTGCAGAGGAGGATTTTTAGGTTTTCTTGAGTTCAACTTAAGTGCCGGTTCACACATATGCGATGTCAGACATCGCATGTGATTCAGAGCGCACTGCTCTGCAAATCACATGCAGTGTCTGTGTGTTTCGAATTCAGCCATACATCTGTATCGCATTTGGACCAAAGTCGCACAGGATCCTTTTTTGGTCCGCACCAGAATCGAAACGCATGGGTGTTCACACCTATGCGATTTGATTCCTGTCCGAACTGACAGTTCGCACTGCGATATGCAAACTGATCTGGGGGTGTCGTTAACTTGTATTGACACCCCTAGTGATTTGCATTTGGCAGTGTGAACTGCCTGCAATTTGAGTGCGATGCGGGAACCTGCAGTGGATTTGCAGGGTTCCTGCATCGCATATGTGTGAACCGGCACTTAAAGCTGAACTACAAGATGCTTTTTGTAAACCCCGCAAGTTAAATAAATGACCCCCAAATAGGATTATCCTAGGTCTGGATGGCTGCTGGATACTGCAAAAAAATCATAGCTGCTCTGCAGCTTGATCCTAAAGAAAACACTATACTTCCAGGACTGTTGGGGTGAAGATCCCAGAATGCAGGGTGCTCTGTGAATGGATTCTGTGAATGACAGAATCTCACCTTGTCCAGTCAGAGAACGCAATGCATTCTGTGAAATGAATGAATGTGAAAAAAAGTATTTTTTGTGAATGAATGAGAGAAGAGGAAAGGGAGGGCAAACACAGGGTGCCCTTCACATGTCCTTCTCTCTGACAGTAATTTTTCACCTATTTGTAAAGCAGCTAAGTCTAATTCTCCACTCACTTTCTGCCAAATAATAGAATATTTTGCAGGGGACTTTGCCAGTTCATTTAGAGCAGGCATGTCCAACCTGCGGCCCGGAAACCGCAGGCAATGCGGCCCACTGCCCCCTGACAATTATTATTATTTTTTTGCTGGGGAGGAAGGAAGTCGAGTCGGGGGGCACGGTCACAGCGGCTTCCAACTAACTGTAGGCAGAGGCTGCCTCGGAACCTCTGTCAATGATAGACAGCACATTGGTGACTACTATCATAGGAGCCAGTCCAGGAGGCAGGACTTCGTATGACAGCGGTCGCCGGGTAAGTGGGAGATCCCTGCTCTGTGTAATCCAGCGGCTCTCCTCTCTCTTCATTGCAGACTGCATTGGATGGGCACGCACTGGTAAAGCTACATTTGATGGACACTGATCAGGCTGCATTGGATAGGCTTGCACTGGTGAGGCTGCATTGGATGGGCACTGATCAGGCTGCCTTGGATGGGCATGTACTAGTGAGGCTGTATTGGATAGGCATGCACTGGTGAGGTTGCATTGGATTGACACAAGTGAGGCTGCATTGGATGGGCACTGATCAGGCTGCATTGGATGGGCATGCACTGGTGGGGCTGCATTGGATGGGCACTGATCAGGCTGCATTGGATGGGCATGCACTGGTGAGTCTGCATTGGATGGGCACTGATCAGGCTGCATTGGATGGGCACGCACTGGTGAAGCTGCATTGGATGGGCACGCACTAAGCTGCATTGGATGGGCACGCACGTCTGCTGCGGGAGACTTAGGATGTCTGCAGTCAGTGTCAGAGCCGCTGCTTCCTGTATAGTTCAAGCTCTGTCACAGGCGGAGTGATATGAAATGCACTCTGCCTGTGACAGGAGCCATACAGGAAGTAGCAGCTCTGCTCTCTACTGCAGCCGCTGCTTCCTCCAGCAGTACCCAACGTCATGACCAGCAGTACCCGCACGACCAGCAGTACCCGCCAGCAGTACCCCCCGGCAGTAACCGCACCAGCAGTACCCGCCAGCAGTCTGCAAAATAAGTAGAAAAGGTATGTGCATTAGCGTGTGTAAATTGTTGCAATATTTTTTTTAATAACTAGTTGTGTTTTGTTATAATATGTCATGTCCTTGTTCATACATGTATGAATAAGGACATTACATTTTCTGGCTGCCTAAGTCATATGTGCCAGGGGTGCAACTAGCCTCCAGCACATAACTGTAAATATCCCAGCATGTGCAGTGTTTCTGACTCCTACCACCATCACCACTTCAAACCACTGAAGTGGTCATGGTGGTTAGAGTGTTCCTTTACTATCTCTCAGAAGAAGTGAACCTCCGTATACTGATTCCATTTCATTTGATCATCCTCTAGCTGTGTTAAATTAGTGCGGGGGGGGGGGGGGGGGGCGCGGGAAGCGTTTTATTACTTATATACCTTAACTATAGTATATGTTTTATATGTGGCCCGAGAAAATTTCTCTACACTCAATGTGGCCCAGAGAAGCCAAAAGGTTGGAAACCCATGATTTAGAGGGTTATTTATCTCTTTGCATTCTGTGCATGGAGCTGCCTGCTTTTATTATGGCACATGACAATTGTAACTAGCTAAAAATGAGATGACATACTAGGTACTAAGTAGATGGTTTTTGTTCCTTGCCTATTTATTCCTACTACTGACACCTCCTACGAATATTTTCATTGTAGGAACAGAAGATGTGTGCGGTAGTACAGATGACATTTGTGATGACTAATGATCAGTAGCGGAAATTTCACTAGAAGATTATGGATGAACACAGTGGTAAGTAAGACGATATGGGCAAGCATGGCTGAAAATATCTAAAATCGATGACATTTGCTTAATAGAGAACAATCTGGATAACTGCAAAAAGCATTACTTAACCACTTGCCTACAGGGCACTTTCATCCCCTTCCCAGGCCAATTTTCAGCTTTTAGCGTGCTCACACTTTGAATGACAATTGCGCGGTCATGCTACACTGTACCCATATGATATTTTTATCATTTTTTTCACACAAATAGAGCTTTCTTTTGTTGGTATTTAATCACCTCTGGGTTTTTTATTTCTTACAAAAAAAAAAAACCAGAAAAAAGACAGAAAAATTTGAAAAAAAAAAGTTAAATTTTGAAAATAAATACATTTTTCTCCTTCACTGATGTGCGCTGAGGAGGCAGCACTGATAGGCTGCACTGATGGGCACTGATGAGGTGGCACTTATGGGCACTGATGAGGAGGTACTAATATGCCGAACTGAAGGGCACTGATAGGCGGCACTGATGAGCACTGAGAGGTGGCATTGATGGGCACTGAGAGGTGGCACTGATGGGCACTGAGAGGCGGCACTGATGGGCACTGACAGGCGGCATGGATGGACACTGATGGGTAGCACTGACGGGTGGCACTGATGGACACTGATGGGCAGCACCATCAGTGCCCACAATCAGTGCCCATAGTGAAAGGGAGGCGGGGTTCTGGGAGGATGTCTATGGATGCCCTTATAAAATCTTTTAGCTAGTTTTTTCTGGGCTTGTGATTATGTTATGGAGTGATATATATAAGAGTGCACCATAATGCACATAATACTGGAGACCTGGTGTCTTCTAGTTGGGTTGCCATGAGAATGTTGTTTTTGTCTCTTTTGCCTTAAGTTGAACTCCAGCCACAAGTCCTTCAATTGAAATATATTCCTTAGAAGCCTCAATGGATATGGATCCACTACACATGCAACAACTGCCTTCAAATCCTAGATAAAATCTTGTTAGCCTCTTCAGCCCTGGAAAGTTTACCCCCCCCTTCATGACCAGGTAATTTTGTGCAATATGGCACTGCGTTACTTTTTTTAATATAATCTATTTAGGAAGGCAAAATAGTAGGATAACGACAACAGTTATTGTTTGAACAGTTTTCTGATAATTTAAAGAGAGTAGAGGAAAAGAAAGGGAAATTAACAAAGGGAACTAGGTAGAGCACATATCATTGTTCAGTGCGCATCACATCGATACCTTTTGGGTTTAGCAATGCACCTCAATGACTGATCTTTCTTAAACAGAAAAAAAAAAAGATTTTTCAGCACAAATCCTTCCCGCCTGCCTTAGATTGAGGAGGGGGGCACCAGGGCCTCCATCATACCTCCTCCGACCATGTCATGTCTGGTGACAGGCGGGGCCAGATCAACTTTCATTTGCAGGTCCTTATTAGGTACAGATCCGAAAGGGACCTTTCCTATGGTAGAATAACTGAACAATTCAATCAGATGATACATGTACAATCAAACAGAGAAAAAAAAGGGGGGGGGGAGTAAGGAGGAGATGGCACATACTTGTATTTTTCCTATGGAAGTATTGCCGATTGCTTACACCAATGACAACCGCTGTAGAGCAAAAATGAGAGCTGAAACGCCCCTTCAGAGACTAGGAGATAGTTCTATGCAATTGCATTGCCTTGCTCATGGTGTTCCCTAAGTGAGGGTTCAGCCAGCTCTAGCAGTGCTATGTCTAAGCTGGATGGGGTATGTCTTGAATCAGAAGTATGCTCTATCCACAGAGCCCAAATGCTAACAAAGCGTTCTCTTATGCCCCTGCATGTTGCCACCCAGTCTTCAGCCTCCTTGATCTCCTGTACCTTCTGTACCCATTTTTCCCGGCTAGGAACACAAACATTCTTCCAAT
This sequence comes from Pelophylax lessonae, assembly GCF_965119305.1. Taxonomy (NCBI): domain Eukaryota; kingdom Metazoa; phylum Chordata; class Amphibia; order Anura; family Ranidae; genus Pelophylax; species Pelophylax lessonae. The sequence goes on along the minus strand of NC_138780.1, from coordinate 49,451,522 downwards.
AAACGGGAAGTAGGCATTTGGCCGGGGGGAACCAACAGAAACCCCTAAGTCTGGCCAAGGGAGACATCGGGGGAGCCAAAGCGTATAAACTGTTGGTCCTGTCCCACACTCAAAGGGCCTGGGACGTTAGGGGTGAGGTAGTATCTGACAGTCCCCTATGTTCCTTCGGTAACCATGGCGCGTACGTTTCTACCTGCCATACATTTTTCTAAGGAGACCTACAGTTTGGGCTTGGTGTGGAAGCGTCAATTTAAAATCCTCTGAAGGGCGATGACCCTATAGAATCTCTTGACATCCGGTATGCCTAAGCCCCCAGCCCTCTTTGAGCACTTCATTACCTGTAGTGCTATTCAGGGTCTCCTAGTGTTTCAAACGAACTCGGACAGCATCCTAGCAATTGTTGAGAAGAAAGAGGCGGGTAGGGGTAACGGTACCATCTGTAAGTAAAAATCACCCCCGGGAGAACATTCATCTTAATGATGCTCACCCGTCCTAGCCAGATAAATGCAGTTTTTGACCAGCTGGATAGGTCCTTCTTGACCATTTCCAGTACGGTAGGGTAATTACTTCTGTACAGCGTTTCAAAGTGATCAGTGAGCTGGATACCTAAGTATTTAATAGAAGATTTGGCTATTGATTAGTGACGAGGGAAGTATGATTGTTAGTATCTCGGATTTAGAGTAGTTCATTTTAAAATTAGAAAGTGCCCCAAATTGTTGTAATTCCTTCATGAGATTCGGCAGCGAGGTCAGGGGTTCCGTAAGGTGGAATAACACATCGCCGGCATAGGCCAATAGTTTATGTTCTGTGTTTCCTACTTGTAGCCCCTTGATATCTGGGCTTGGGTTTAGATCGGACAGAGTTGGGATGCCGGAGGTAGCTAGATATTCACGGATATCGGTCAGTCTGGGGGTCTGAGCCTCGGGCGACAGTTTAGTGTCTAATGAGTAAAGCGCTGCATAATAGTCACGGAACAGCGAGGCAATTTTAGTGGACTGAGAGACTATCATTCCAGGGGAAGACTGCAGTTTGTGGACATGTGCCTAGGCTTGGCGCTTCCGGAGAGCTCTGGCAAGCACCCTCCCACATTTATTGCAATGTTTATAGTACTTATGAGAGAGGTAACGGAGTTGCCTGCAGACTTTACGGTCCAGTAAGCGTGAAAAGAGGTCTCTCAATGCCACTAACTTCTGTAGTGTCTCTGGTTCATCGTGATGCTTGTGCTGAACTTCAGTCTTCTGGAGGGCTTCTAGCGCCTGTCACTCCCTCTTGCATCTAGATCCCTGCAAGATCAGTTTACCTCTTATAACTGCCTTATGTCCCTCCTAGACCATCCCCTCATCCACATCATCAGTGGAGTTCTCTAAAATAATGATGGAGAAAAATCTGGATTTTTCATATAAAATATAACATTTTATTGTACATAGAGGACAATAGACATGACGAAAAATACTTTTAAAATGATAAAAGCACAAGAAAGCACTCGATTGAGTTGACATAATCAAGTGCTTTCTTGTGCTTTTATCATTTTAAAAGTATTTTCGTCATGTCTATTGTCCTCTATGTACAATAAAATGTTATATTTTATATGAAAAATCCAGATTTTTCTCCATCATTTGCACCTTTAAAGTCCCACTTTGCCCCTCCCAATTGTATCTACTCTTATTCAGGGATGTGGTGCTCCTAATACTTTTCATCTCTGGCAATATATCTAAAATTCTCTAAAATAATGCATGAGGACATCATAGACCCTTGCCACAGCATCATCCAAGAGGTTTTAATTCAGCCGCCAGGACCAGGCACGTTGGTTGCCCTGAAGCAAAAGTGTCAAGAGTAAAAGTGGCAGAGACTGGCGCGTGGTCTGAAATAGTGATGTTCTCTATGGACGATGCCTGTAGTAGCTCAAGGGCAGACTGATCTTACTGGCAGAAGATCTATGCAGGTGTAAAAAGTTTTCGAATAATAGCTAAAGTCCTTATCAGAGGGATGAAGTAATGTCCAGTTATCTAGCAGATGATAAGATTGGAGGGTTATTACGGAAATGTTTGAGAAAGGCATACGAGTGGGTGGGGCGGTTGGGAGAGGTATCAAGTAAGGGGTCCAGACTAACATTAAAGTGTCCCTCCCTGAATTCTGCTAAATGCTCTAGGGTCGTATCTAGGAAAGTGAGTTGATTGGTATTGGGGTGTACACCGTTGCAAAGGTGTAGACCTTCTTGGCTAGTTTCCCCTTCAGAAAGACAAACCTACCTAAAGGGTCTAATAAATGCCCCATAAGTTGGAAGGGGCATGACTTGTGTATGGCTGTGCCTTTTGATTTGGAAACAGGGGATACGCTAAGAAACCACTGGTTAAATAAATAAGTGGGTAATTTGGGGGTAGACTGGGGCGTAAAGTTAGTCTTCTGTAAGAACACTACCTGAGCTCCAAGTCTTTTTAATTCCATCCTTAACTTACTTTTGTATGGAGAGCAGAGACCCGTACATTATAATTAATTACCTTGAGGGACGCCATGACAATCTAGGAGAGTAGTCGGGCCTCAAGGTGCAACGATGATCATGGTTCGAGCGATGAGGTGTGTAGCGTGCCAAAGGTGTTTTAGATCTACGGAATAAGGGGAGTTAGGATGGAAGAAAAAACTTTAAAACAAGAGACAGATGAGCAAATAAACCATTCAAAACTAGAGAATGTAACAGGTCGGAGCAGGGGGAGTCCAGCCAGCCTGCTACCTTAAGTTGTAACAAGCCAGGTACAAGGTACGACCCTATTACAGGGAGGCCCCTGGCACCCAGCCTAGTCACCCATAGGGGGTCAACTCCACAAGTGGATGGGCCTATTGGGGCAACGTGGACCATCACAGAGGAGACAGGGGGTCCACTCTCTGCCTATCGCATCAATGAGGTGCAATGAGATAGACAGGGAGTGCTAATTGTCCATGTCTGTAGATTCTTTCGTGGAGCTATAGAAGTAAATTAGGAAAGACATCAGAAGCTTCCAAAGCAGAGTACTCGATCAATACTTGAGAGGGGACTTCCAGGGTTAGTCTATCGGATCCAATAGTAACTGGTTCCGATGGGTCAAAAGGTAGCGTCACTCTCTGGGAGTAGAGGGGCCAGGAGATGAGCCAGACGTAGGACTCTGGAGCGGCCTTTGGTTCTCGCAGGAAGCCACGGTTGGGGGAATGGAGAGATTAGGGAAATCCAGGGATCCTCTCCAATCTGGAAAGTCGACCTTCCCGAGATCCAGGGCAGAGAAAAAGTGTGGCAGATCATCTTTGCTGCGTAGTGTGATATGCCCGTTTTCCTTAGTCACTTGGAGGCTTAAGGGGAAACCCCAGCGGTAGGTGAGGCCAGCTCCCTGAATGTCGGCTAGCAGGGGGCACAGGGCTCTACGTTGCATAAGGGTGCACCTGGATAAGTCTTGGTAAAAGAACAGCCGCGCACCATCGAACTCAAAGTATGGTTTGTTCCTGCATTTTCTGCATTATGCTGTCTTTCAACGTGTAATACCGTGTATTTATGTAGCTTTCAGATTACATCTCTGGGGTTATCTTGGTTTTGGGGTGGGGGTTTGAGAGCCCTGTGCGCCTGATCAATTTCCACAGGAGCAATGTCTGGAAGTCCGAGGATTTCTCTGAAGATGCCAACCATTGTGGGGAAAATATCTCGGGGGGCTGTGGCCTCTGGGTGCCCACGGATGCGAATATTCGCTCTTCTGCTGCGATTTTCAAGATTTTCTAACTGACACAACAGGGCCTCTATTGTTTGGTCTTGTGCAGTGTATCTGTCTTGGAGTAGAGATAGATAGTTTTTCAAGGGTTTCCACTATGCTTCCTAGATGTGCAGTGTCTGCTTTCAGCTGTGCAATGTCCTGTGTAAATGCCTTCTCTACCCTGGTTGTAAAACCCTCCAGGTCTTCCCTGATGGGGAGGGACCAGATATGGTGTTTAATGTCCCCATCCCCTAGCAAATCTGTAATGTCAGAGTGCTGCTCTTGAGAAGTCATTGAGCCTGGGGAGGCAGGGGGTGCGGAGTCACTCACAAACCGAGGTGATGGGATCAGGGATGCCACTGCTTCAGGGAGCGGGGCCACATGGCGCTGCATAGCCTCCCGCTTCGGGACCATCTTAGGCTCTCCTCTCTCCGTCTTCCGAGTCTCGGGGAAGAAATTAGCCAGTGAGTCCTGGCATGCTCGGTCCACCTTCGGTGGCTGAGAAGTCCGCCGTCTCTGAGACATTGTGTGAGTCTCTGGGAGTCTGTTCAAGCAGAGAATACCTCCGTGTAATCTGCTGAAGGTTAGAGGGGAGCGGGAAGCTGTGGAGGCAGACGTCTTCACTCCTCCGTTGCCTGGACACGCCCCCGGCACTGTGTTACTTTAACTGACAATTGCGTGGTCGCGTGACGCTGTACCCAAATAAAATTGATGTCCTTTCTTCCCACAAATAGAGCTTTCTTTTGGTGGTATTTGATCACATCTGCGGTTTTTATTTTTTGCGCTATAAACAAAAAAAACCTACAATTAAAAAAAAAAACACAATATTTTTTACTTTATGCTATAAAACATACCTAAAAAAAAAATGTAAAAAATCGTATTTATTCATCAATTTAGGCCAATATGTATTCTGCTACATAATTTTGGTAAAAAAAATCCCAATAAGCGTATATTTATTGGTTTGTGCAAAAGTTATAGCGTCTACAAACTATTGGACATATTTATAAAATTTTTTTTTTTTAATGTTTTTACTAGTAATGGCGGCGATCCGCAGTTTTTAGCGGGACTGCGACATTGCGGCAGACAAATCTGACACTAAAGCCCCATACACACGTACTGATTGTCGGCCGAACGATCGGCCGTCTTTTGTCCGGTGCTGTCCTGTAGGCTGAAAAGTGCTAAAGACTGCACACAAATTTTGTCGGCCAACAATAGCCGACTTCAGAAGTGATGTCATGTAATGGTTAACTTCTGTGTGTTTTTTCTTCTCTGAGCATGCCCAGTGTTGCCCATCTGCTGTCTGTCGGCCGAATTCTGTACTGACTGAGAAACAATTGGCCGTTCTGGTGTTGGCCAACAAAAATTTTATAGCTTGCACACCAGATTCTGTTCGGCCGAAAATTCGCTGTCGGTTGTCGGAAGCATCATACTAACAAGCCGACAATCGGCCGATCGGTCGGTGGCCGAATATTTAAGGTCGACAATCGCTACGTGTGTACGGGCCTAGTGTGACACTTTTTGGGGACCAGTGACAGCAGTACAGTGATCAGTGCTAAAAATATTCACTGTCACTGTACTAATGACACTGGCATGGAAGGGGTTAACATCAGGGGGACTCAAAGGGTTAAATGTGCTAGGGAGTGCTTTCTAACTGTGTGGGGGTGCTTTGACTGGGGAAAGACAGAGATCTGTGTTCCTGCTTAGCAGAAACACAAGATCCCCCATCTTCCCCTCTCACAGAATAGTGGCCTGCCTTGTTTACATAGGCAGACCATCGTTCTGCCTCTCCTGAAAACTGTGGGGTGCCGAACATCTGCTGATTGGCTCCTGCTGTGCCCCAGATCGAGTGCACAAAATCATGTCTAGATACGTGATTTCCCACAGGAGGGCCGCCCTGGTGCAGTATATCTGCGGGAAGCAGTCCAAAAGGGGTTAAAGCAGCATAGACATTATCACTTTGCTGCACGTAGCCTGTGCAGAGAGCTGCGCTATGTTGGAACCCAGCAGGTCCACTCACTGCGGGCTGCCTGCAGAAATCTACAGGGGGTGGATGCAAGACCAGCCAACCTGCACAAGTAATTGGAGGTTGGAGGAGTGGAGGTGACCAGTCGGTCCTTTATTATAGAAAATGTCTGCACTTAAGGGTTGTTTCATGTTTGATTGTAGTACAGATCTGCAAGAAATGCATAAAGGATATCAATATCCAATAGGCAATACACATGGCTCTTGCATTTAGTGACATTTTTTTTAGCCCAGATTTGACATTATTGGCTGTATTATTTTGCATCCTAAATAAATATGTGTTTTTCTGTAACACACACAAAGGGGCACTTTCTGGTTTTCCTAGAAACACTATTTTATTAATTCCTCAAGGTATAATGTTCTGGGGTTTAAGTTAATATGTTGGCAGTATAAACTATGCAGAAGTTCTAATTTTTTTTTTTTTTTATATAGATGATGAAGGTCTGCTAGCACAGGAGCCAGAAGAGCCAAAAGTAGATTTAAACAATGATAAATCATCACCACCTACCCTGGGTAAAACGAAATCCCAGAAAGTGAGAAAGAAAAAAGACAGACATAAGGAGGAAAACAAAAATGATCAGAACTCCTGTGAGGATAGGCGTCGGAGCCTCCGCCAGTCCACTTTGGAATACAAGTGTCAACAAACTGTCAAAAGCTCCCTGGAGGTATCAAAGGTCACTGTCAATTTTTCATCCAACAAGCCTCAAAAGAAGTGCATCTGCTCTGATTGTGGGCGTAGCTTCATATCCATGTCTCATCTGATTATTCATCAAAGATCACACACTGGGGAAAAACCATACGAATGTGCAAACTGTGGAAAGTGCTTTGCTAGGAAGTCCTCTCTGGTGATCCATGAGCGGATCCACAGTGGGGAAAGGCCATACAACTGCACACATTGTGGAAAGAGTTTTACTAGTAGTGCAACTCTGTCCACACATATCCGCATCCACACTGGGGAGAGACCATATGTCTGTTGGGAATGTGGGAAGAGCTTTACTAGCAACTCATCCCTCTTCATACATAACCGCACCCACACTGGGGAGAAGCCATATATATGTGTGGAATGTGGAAAGACTTTCTCATGTACGTCGGCTTTGGTCATACACAAGAGGTCTCACACCGGAGAGAGGCCATTTACCTGTGAGGAGTGTGGCAAGAGCTTCGCTGATAACTCTCGACTGGTCAAACATCGGATGGCTCATACAGGGAACTGGGCATATATATGCAGTGACTGTGGCAAAGGGTTTACCTGCATCTCCAATCTGAATGTCCACCAGAGATCACATACTGGAGAACGCCCATATGCTTGTGCTAAGTGTGATAAAAGGTTTGCCTACAACCGGGATCTGGTGCGACACCAAACCACTCACACTGGAGAGAGACCATATGCTTGTTCCGAGTGTGGAAAGAGGTTCACCCGCAAATCTCATCTTACCACACACCTGAAAATCCACTCCAGAGTAAAACTAGTCTTATCTTCGGAATAGAACTGTTTATACATATACTGTATAATGTACATTGAAAATGGACCAAATGAAATTGTATACAGTATAGGTAGGCAGAGCTGGGCAAATGCCAGCATCTACAAAGTCAATGCAACTGAAGAAGTTCACTGACTTGAACGGACGGGGCCTAAAATTCTCTGTGAATTTGTCTACTCCTAAAATAATGCACATTTAAAAAGCACTTTCTAGAAAGGTCACTTTTTCATTTAGTTTTTGTACAATCCCAATTTCTATAAAATGTGAGACCCTGCGCGAAATCTACATGAAAACAGAATGCAATACTTTTCAAATCTCATAAACCCCTATTTTTTCAAACTAAGAAAAATTTACCAGTTAAAAAAAAAAAAAAAAGGTAATATTAAAATTGATAGCAGCAGCATATCTTAAAAAGGTGGGACAGGGCCATGTTTACCAGGGTGTAGCATCCCTTCTTTTTAGACATGTCCCTCTCTTGCTTGATATAGAATTCTAACTGCTCAACAGTCCTGGGTCTTCTTTGTCACATTTTTAATTTAAGGATGCATCAAATAGTTTCAGTTGGTGAAAGGTCTGGACTGCAGGCTGGCCAGTTAAGACTCTTCTACTGTGTAGCCAGGTTGTTGTCATAGATGTAGTATGCGGTTTAGCATTGTCTTGCCAAAATATACAAGGCTTTCCCTGAAAAAGACATCATCGGAATGGGAGCATATGTTACTCTAAAACCTGGATATATCTTTCAGCATTGATACTGCCTTTCCAGATGTGCAAGATGCCCATTCCATGGGACCTAATGCACCCTTATACCATCAGAGATGCAGGCTTTTTCACTGAGAGCTGATAACAAGCCAGAAAGTCCCTCTTCTCTTTAGTCCAGAGGATGTAACGCCTATGGTTGCCAAGAAGAATGTCAAATTTCAATTCATCTGACCACAGAACTGTTTCCCACTTTGCAATATACCATTTTAAATGAGTTTTAGCACAGAGAAGACGGTGATGTTTCTGGATAATGCTCAGAAATAGATTCTTCTTTGCATGATAGAGTTTGAGCATGGTAAACTGTGTTTACAGACAGTGATTTTTGGAAGTATTCCTGAGTAGGGATGATCGAACGGTTCGGGTCCACCATCGGTTCGGCCCGAACATTGGGTGTTCGAGGTTCGGCCGAATTTAGAACTTTTTGCCCAAAAAGTTCGGAATTCGGCAACCAGAACCGACCAAAATGCAATGCTTCAGGAAATGGGCTTTAAAAGCCCGTGATTGGACCAGAACCATTAGCAAAAGCCAATTGAGGGGGCAGGAGAATGCTAGGAATGTGATTGGAGTGACTAGGGGGTCCCTAGACCAATCATTAGTGAATACGCCCCCCAGTATATAAGATCGCCCCTGCCATATTCCTAGCATTGTTATACTGGACATGGAAGAGAGTGGAAGCAGTTCTGTTAATTTTACTTTAAAAGTGTCATTTAGCATTTATTAGTGTGAGGAAAGGGATATCTAGTGTAGTTAGAGTGCTCCTTTACACTTAAGTTAGCTTCAAAAATTTAGTTTCTGTAGGGAAATTGTTAAGTGTAAGGGGACCGTAGTGTAGTGTAGGGTTAACTGGCAGTGACTGCTATGGAAGGGTGACAAAACCCTTCCATAGCAGGGTGACCGCTATAGAGAAATGATCATTTCTCTGAATTGCTTCGGAACTGGAATATGGCTTCTCACCAGCCAAGCATTTTTCATGCTGCAGGGGCTGCCACTGCCAGTGCTTTTTTGAGGACATGTTTGATGTCAGACATGACATCTGAACATGTGTATAGGGGGTATATATACACATATATGTCTGTATATATACCCCTAGACATATATAGGTGTGATAGTAGCAGAAATATATGCTTGCGCTAATGAAATCATTTATAGTAATATATTTCTGCTACTATCACACCTATATATGGCTAGGTGTCTATATACATATAATTATGTGTGTATATATACAAGTTCAGATGTTTTGCCTGCCTCAAAAGAACCCCAAAAAATGCCAAAAAAAAAACGCTAGCGTCAAAAAAAAAATGCCCAGGTGTGTTTTTGCTGGCATTTTTTGGGGGTTTTTGGAGGCAGGCAAAACATCAGAACTTGTGTATAATGGTGTATATACACACATACATATATTTATATACACACCTAGACATATATAGGTGTGATAGTAGCAGAAATATATGCTTGCGCTAATGAAATCATTTACAGTAATATATTTCTGCTACTATCACACCTATCAGAACTACACAAGTTCTGATGTTTTGCCTGTCTCAAAAGAACCCCAAAAAATGCCAAAAAAAAACGCTAGCGTCAAAAAAAAAAAAATGCCCAGGTGTGTTTTTGCTGGCATTTTTTGGGGGTTTTTGGAGGCAGGCAAAACATCAGAACTTGTGCACAGTTCAGATGTTTTTCCTGACTGCAAAGAACCCAAAAAAATGCCTTCTATTAAACCGACAAGGTGTTACAGCAGCGAAGCCATACTCCTGTGCTGAAAGTTTTCTAATACAAACGATCTTTTTTTTATGGTTCTGGACATGCTACAGAGCTGAAACTTCACATGTACACTTTTTAGACCCACCAGATACGAAATCCAAAGTAAAAATCAAAAAATCTCTTTTTATTTTTTTTTTTAATTTTTCAATAATTGGCTTTTTTTTTTATCAAAAATGACAATTTTTAAGAACTTTTTTTGTGTAATTTTGTGTCTGGGGGGTCTAAAAGGTGTACCTGTGAAGTTTCAGCTCTGTAGCATGTCCAGAACCAGAAAAAAAGATCATATAGGTGTAAAGGGAGGGTCCCACCATCCCTGTTCTACTGAAAAATTATCTTTTTTTTTTTCATGGTTCTGGACATGCTACAGAGCTGAAACTTCACATGTACTTTTTTTTTTTTTTTTTTTCAATAATTGGCTTTTTTATCAAAAATGACAATTTTTAAGATTTTTTTTTGTGTGATTAATAGTTAATGGGGCATGACCCAGAACCCTAGGCACTTTTTAGGGGCATTTATTGGGTTTTAGGGCTTAAAAATTGTGTTTTTTGATTACCGAAGTTCGGGTCCCATTGATTTCAATGGGGTTCTGAAATCCGAACCGAACTTTTGGGAAATTCGGGTGTTCTGGTCGAACTGAACTTTTCAAAAGTTCGATCATCCCTATTCCTGAGCACATCCAGTGATGTCATTCACAGAATCATGTTGGCTTTTAATGCAATGGCGTCTTAGTGCCCGAAGATCACAGGCATCCATTAATGTGTTTTGGCCTTATCCGATCGAACAGAGATTTCTCCAGATTCTCAAAATCTTTTCATATTATGCACTGTGAATGATAGCATATTTAAAGTCTTTGCACTATTACCTTCAGTAACATTATTCTAAAATTACTTAACAATGTTTATACACAGCTTTTCATAGATTGTTGAACCTCTTACTTATAAGATACTCTGACACTCTTATGCCTCGTACACACGCAATGATTATCGGCCGACCGATCGGCCATCTTTTGTCCAGTGTTGTTGTGTTGGTTGAAATGTGCTCTAGACTGCACATGAATTTTCTCGGCCAACAACAACCAGCTTCAGAAGTGATGTCATGTGCTGGTTTACTTTCCGTGTGTTTTTTCTTCTCTGAGCATGCCCAGTCTTGCTCATCACATTTTTGTCTGCCGAAATCTGTACTGACTGACAGAAAATCGGCCGTTCTGTTGACGGCCAACAAAAATTTATAGCATGCACACCAGATTTTGTTCGGCCGAAAAGTCGCAGTCGGTTGTCGGAAGCATCATACTAACAAGCCGAAAATCGGCCAATCGGACGTTGGCCAAAAATTCACAGCCAACAATCGTTGCATGTGTACGAGGCATAAGATGCTGTTTGTATACCCAATTATGTTACTGACCTATTGCCAATTAACCTAATTAGTTGCAAATTGTTCTTCCAGCTATTCCTTCTTAGTACCACTTACTTTGCCAGCTTTTTGTTGCCCTCTCCCAACTTTTTTGAGCTGTTGCTTACATCAATTTTAAAATTACCTTTTTTTCCCCTAAAATGTTATATTTCTCATTTAAACATTTGATATGTTTTCTATTTTCTTTTGTGAATATGGGTTTATGAGATTTGCATATCACTGACTTCTGTTTTTAATGTAGATTTTACTTAGCGTCTCAACTTTTTTGGGAATTCGGGTTGTAGTTTGACTTTTCTGTTTAAGCATAGTACGTTTTTCTCTTTACTGTACTAATGGTAATCTGTATAATGATAATGCAAAATGTTCCCTTTTTATATCTAAATATTATAATAGATTCAAAGCCCTCCATTCTTTTGTCAAGCCATCTGTGTTGTACCTTATAATCCAATTAGTTCAGTTTCTGGCCATATAAAAGTTGTCTGAAAGGGTGTTTTCACAGGAAGGGTAAGTTGTTCTGCATACTAGCACATTATGAAAGACTTACATTGAAAAAATTGGCAGGGAATTTTCGTCCGACGACTTGCTTGTTAGTATGATGCTTCCGACAACCAACTCCGACTTTTCGGCCGAAAAAAATCTGGTGTGCAGACTAAAATTTTTGTTGGCCGTCAACACAACGGCCGATTTTCGTGCAGTCAGTACAGATTTCGACAGGGAAAAATCTGATGAGCAAGTCTGGGCATGCTCAGTGAAGAAAGAACACAAAGAAAGCAAACCAACACATGACATCACTTCTGAAGTAGAATTTTGTTGGGCGAGAAAATTTGTGTGCAGTCTAGGCACATTCCAACCAACAAAACACAACTCTGGACAAAAGACGGACGATCGGTCGGCCGATAATCGTTGCGTGTGTACGGGGCTTTAGCCCTCCAGTGGAGCGTTTCACCACTGCAGAGGCTTTCATCTTCAGCCGGGCTTCTTTCCAGGTTTGCGGGGTGTGGCCACTCATATGGCCGAGCCACGATGACGCCAGGGCACAGAGCTCTGAAGGAACAGCAGGGGTATGCTGTTCTTTCAGAGAGCATGTGCCGATGACATCACTGGCTGCTGCTCACTAGAATATCTCCTAAACAGTGCTTGTTTAGGGGATATTCAATTTACCTACAGGTAAGCTTTATTATAAGCTTACCTGTAGATAAAAATAAACAGTTTACTACCACTTAATTTAAAGAACAGAAAAAAAACATCTTTGGAGATCCGGAGCGGCTCCGGTGCGAATTGCACAGGAGTCCTGTGTGTTTTCTAGTTTGTTTCAGGTCTGAATTCAGCCAAAAATTTGGACATAAATCGTACCTGACACAGTGAACAGGGACGCACCAGACCCCTGCTGCGAGCCGCTCTGTGCTGCAGTGTGAACCCAGCCTCAGAGGCAGCTGACATCCCCTTCTTGTTTTGCCAGTCTTTGGGGGGAAAAAAAAGGTAATTTTGACTTATCTTCATATCTACATTGATTATTTTCATATACAGTATCTCACAAAAGTGAGGACACCCCTCACATTTTTCTAAATATTTTATTATATCTTTTCATGTGATAACACTGAAGAAATTACACTTTGCTACAATGTAAAGTAGTGAGTGTACAGCTTGTATAACAGTGTAAATTGTCTGTCCCCTCAAAATAACTTAACACACAGCCATACATGTCTAAACCGCTGGCAACAAAAGTGAGTACACCCCTAAGTGGAGATCTCCAAATTGGGCCCAATTAGCCATTTTCCCTCCCCACTGTCATGTGACTTGTTAGTGTTACAAGGTCTCAGGTGTGAATAGGGAGCAGGTGTGTTAAATTTGGTGTTATCGCTCTCACTCTCTCATACTGGTCACTGAAAGTTCAACATGACACCTCATGGCAAAGTACTCTCTGAGGATCTGAAAAAAAAATTGTTGCTCTACATAAAGATGGCCTAGGCTATAAGAAGATTGCCAAGACCCTGAAACTGAACTGCAGCACAGTGGCCAAGACCATACAGCCGTTTAACAGGGCAGGTTCCACTCAGAGCAGATTGAACAATATAATAGCGCACACATACACAGAAAGAAATGGTTTTCAAAGTTTGCAAGGCTATTTAAAAACACCTGCTCTTATATATTAATAATGGGGATTTAGTCACACCATATGGCCATATTGTGCTTAAGCCCACCACTACGTCAAAGTACCCCATTTTCAGTGGGTCCTACACTATACATAGAGAAGATAATCCCACTTCTCAAAACCATAGGGCAATACTCACTCCTATCATGGGAAAAGTTTGCAGGATGCAGAGGAGTCTGCTCAAACTGCAATGAAGGGACACCTCCTGGAACTACTTACAGGTGGACCATGCTGATGAGGTTTTGGTGTGGGAGAGTGGGGTGCTCCGCCCATAAGTCTGGTCAGGACTATACATGAAACAAAAATGATATTGGGGGGCACACCCTGAAAACGCACAATTCTCTGGTTGGTGCTGCTAAAAGACCAATGTACAAATTGAACAATATAAGAGCAGGTGTTTTTAAATAGCCTTGCAAACTTTAAAAACCATTTCTTTCTGTGTATCTGTGCGCTATTATATTGTTCAATTTGTACATTGGTCTTTTAGCAGCACCAACCAGAGAATCGTGCGTTTTCAGGGTGTGCCCCCCAATATCATTTTTGTTCCACTCAGAGCAGGCCTCGCTATGGTCGACCAAAGGGGTTGAGTGCATGTGCTCAACGTCATATCCAGAGGTTGTCTTTGGGAAATAGAGGTATGAGTCCTGCAAGCATTTCTGCAAAGGTTGAAGGGGTGGAGGGTCAGCCTGTCAGTGCTCAGACCATACGCCCGACACTGCATCAAATTGGTCTGCAAAGCTGTCATCCCAGAAGGATGCCTCTTCTAAAGATGATGCACAAGAAAGCCCACAAACAGTTTGCTGAAGACAAGCAGACTAAGGACATGGATTACTGGAACCATGTCCTGTGGTCTGATGAGACCAACATAAATGTACTTGGTTCAGATGGTGTCAAGCGTGTGTGGCGGCCACCAGGTAAGTAGTACAAAGACAAGTGTGTCTTGCCTACAATTAAGCATTGTGATGTGGAGTGTCATAGTCTGGGGCTGCATGAGTGCTGCCGGAACTGTGTAGCTACAGTTCATTGAGGGAACCATGAATGCCAACATATACTGTGACATACTGAAGCAGAGCATGATCCCCTCCCTTCAGAGACTGGGCCGCAGGGCAGTATTCCAACATAACAACCCCAAACACACCTCCAATACAACAACTGCCTTTCTAAAGAAGCTGAGGGTAAATGTGATGGACTGGCCAAACATGTCTCCAGACCTAAACCCTATTGAGAATCTGTGGGGCATCCTCAATCGGAAGGTGGAGGAGCGCAAGGTCTCTAACATCAACCAGCTCCGTGATGTCATCATGTGGAAAGTGGAAAATTACTCCAGTGAAAACCTGTGAAGCTCTGGTAAACTCCATGCCCAAGATTGTTAAGGCATTGCTGGAAAATAATGATGGGCAAAAAAAAGTTTGACACTTTGGGCCCAATTTGGACTCAATTTAACCCAATTTTAACTTAGTGGTTTACTCGCTTTTGTTGCCAGCGGTTTAGACATTAATGGCTGTTTGTTGAGTTATTTTGAGGGGACAGCAAATTTACACTGTTATACAAGCTGTACACTCACTACTTTATATTGTAGCAAAGTGTCATTTCTTCAGTGTTGTCACATGAAAAGGTATAATAAAATATTGGGGCGTGGTCTGGTGCCGAAGCGTGATGACCGCCTAATCTCCCTGCTCCCTTACTTAGAGGACCAGCAAGCTGCCTAGCTGAGGTATCAAGCCGCTCCAACATTGGGAAAAACTCAGGAACCTGTTCTCAGTCACAGTCCCGCTCGCCTAGAGACCCAGAGATATTCTGCAAGCAACCACGCGAGGCTGCGGCTTCATCTCCGGCCTTCATGAGGCCTGTGCGCTCATCCAGCATGAGCCCATCCAACGGCAGCTGCACACAGCCTCTAGTTGTGGAGATGCCCTCGGACCACCCACCGAGCGACCTAAGCACGGTAGCTGCCGACATAAAGGAAACCGTGACTGCTGCAATTTCTGACCTCAGAAGAGACATCCAATCTATGAATACGAGGATGGACGAGCTGGAAGAAACCGCTGAACGCCATACAGTGAAGTTCAAGTTCTTCTTTATTAGGGCCCAAGCCCTACTCCCAATATCCCTTCCCCTTCTATCCTTGCAAAAGACCCTGAAGAGAAGTACCATAGCAACAATTACCTTATCTTCATTCAAG
Source organism: Pelophylax lessonae (assembly GCF_965119305.1). Taxonomy (NCBI): domain Eukaryota; kingdom Metazoa; phylum Chordata; class Amphibia; order Anura; family Ranidae; genus Pelophylax; species Pelophylax lessonae. The sequence goes on along the minus strand of NC_138780.1, from coordinate 49,436,048 downwards.
TGGCAGGATGAAGCAGCGGCCTTGCCGCACTTTCAAGTTGAATGTCCTCAACATTGTGAATAATTAACAGTTGGAGTATCCCACTCATTCCTTCTCCCATCCCAATTAAAATAAAACCAAAAAAACAACAACCCCTGGACTGATCATTGACTGAGCCAAGAACCTAAAGTGTTAAAGCGGAGTTGCACCCTCAGAATCATTTTTTAAACAAAAAGAGCCCATTAATATTAATACATCTCGCTTGACAAAACCGCTATTTGCATATTTATGAGTTGAACAGTGTATTTGTTTAGTGCAAATCTTACTTTTAAACTCGCTGCCTGTGTGTGGCCATCTTTACTATGGCCATCTGAAGCTGCAGTGTAAAACTTAGTGTCCTTCTTCCTGATTGCTGCTCATTCCGGCTACTCAGAATGCAGCAGGCAATCCCCCACATGGGCAGTACTATGCTTTAGGCATAGTACAGGTTGCTATAGTGACGTCGGCTGAGGAGGAAGTTGCCGCCCTCTATATCTCTTCCCCGCCTCCCGAAAGACACAAGTGCAGGAGACAGAGAGAGAGAGAGAGATAGAGAGAGAAAGAGTCAGGCATAGACACACACACACTGCAAACTATTTTTTATTTTTTATTGCGGCGGCCAGATCGGACCCCTAACTGACATTTTTGACACTTTTGGGGGTACCAGTGACATTACTACAGTAATCAGTGCTATAAATATGCACTGTTACTGTCAAAATGACACTGGCAGGGAAGGGGTTAACTTTATTGGTGATCAAGAGGTTAAGTGTGACCCTAGGGGCGTCATTCTAACTGTCAGGGGGAGTGGCTTGTTAGATCATCACAGAGACATGCGATCCTATACAGCAGGATCGCATAACCTCTGTGATGATCTAAGGGAGAATGACAGATGGCTATGTTTACATCAGCCGTCTGTCTTTCTCCCTCAGCTGGGGGAGATCGGGAGTGGCCGGCGGCCATTGGAGCCGCCGGGCACACACGCTGGCTCCCCAGCTGACGAGCGGGGGTGGGCGCGTGTTTGCCTCTTAGCTCCTCCCAGACTAGCGCCGTACATGTACGACGCTTTGCCTGGGAGAGCCAACCTGCCGCCGTTCAACTGCGGTGGCTGGTCGGCAAGTGGTTAAAGGACGGAGCGTCCTCCACCGGTAACAAGGTGACCTTATTCAGCGTGGAAACCTGCAAATCTACCACCAGCGGAACCGTCAGTTTCTTCAAGAGGGACTCCTCAAAGGGGTACCTCCGAGCAAACCACTTAGGTATCCCAACCATGCGTTTCGGGGAACTACACTGACTAGTGACAATCTCGTCAAAATAGGGGGTAAACGGAAATACCTTAATCGCCTTGGATGGTGTGCGAGTACCGAACTGCACCGGCGCAGCCGACGTAGAGCCAACTGTGTCTTCCAGCTTTAAAGTTTCCTGCACTGATACTATCAGTGCCTCCACAAGTGCCTTTTCTTGCGTGGAAGACGAGGAAGAGGACTCATCCTCACTATCAGAGCCCTCCAATTGCGTGGATGCAGACCCCGTGTGGTCGCTGGCATCCACGGCGGCCAAGTCAGCCTCAGAATCTGAGGACACAGAGGGGGCAGGTGAGGGGGGAGGGCGCTTCTTTCCCTGTCTTTTCTACAGGGCCAAATCCACTTTTGATACCAGCAACTGCAGGACCACCGTCATGGCCGCCAGGGCGGACGTAGATTTGGAGGGTCCTGCAGTCTCTGAGAGTGGGTCCGGCGGTGAATTTTCCATTGAGCAACTTGGGACCACTAGATTTGCAAAAACATTTTGCAGAAAAAACGGCTGTAATATGACCCGCCGCTTTAATTGTGGCACTACAGCTCCCAGCCACAGCAGGAAGGAGGGCCGCATACACCCCCTTAGACTTACCACACCGCACAGAGTGAGAACCAGCAGCGTCAGTCAGCCTGCTCCATGCCATTCTGAAAAGAAGTGGTACGACCATGTCACCAGTAGAGGCCCCCGCTGCACACCGCTTCCGTGCCTGCAAGAAAATGGGTACCCATAAACTTCAATGGGAGCCTCCACAAACATGGCCGCCGAGCTACAATAAAATGGCGGCACCACACGGCGGAAGCATGGCACACTAGACCCCAGGGCTAATTGCAGGTATGTAAAACAGCAAGGAGGGCTTACCAGGGACCCCCACCATGATCAAAAAAGTGCTATTTGTAGAGGGAGCCGCTGCATTGTGCTCCAAGCCCCTGCCAGCCAAAGCTCCCCATATACATCCCACACCACCAGCACAGCCTGGGGGGTAGCACAGAAGACCTTCTTAGAAATGGGGTACCAGAGGGTCGGGAGGTCACAGGAAGGACCGACCACCTAAGAATGGGCCCGCTTCCACCCAAAGTTTCCCAGAGGAGAAAAAAAATGGGGAACAAACTGCTCACTACACCTTTGGAGACGGTGCATGCACCACTCCAGGCAGAACACCTCCGCATCTTAGAATGGGGGGAGCTGTGGGCCAGTGGTACGCTACGACTCAGGCCATGACCTGGTCGTGTGCGTCCTTGCGAGGTGTTGCACTCGTCGCCAAGCCCCCGTCCAGTGGGGCTATGTCGTGGCCGACTGAGCGCAGAGCTACAGTCTGCCCGCGCTCGCTGGCTACACTGGGAGGACCATAAGGATCTATACAGGGGCGTAACTACAGGGGTTGCAATCGCTACCGGGCCCCATGCTCCAGGGGGCCCGGTAGCAAACCAGTGGGTGAACTTCTAGGATCTCAAAGGTCACACTTGCGACCGGGCCCTGGCATTTCACCACTGTGGGGAGGCCCCAAGATTGCAGGAAGGGGGCCCACTGCAGAACTTGTGAAAGGATCCTGATGCGGGACCATAATAAAAGGTCATGCAATGAGATTAAAGAGCCCCAGGATTAGTGAGAAGAGCCCCGGGCTTGAAGGGAAGGGCCCCGGCCAGGGGTCTGGGGGGCCCTTCATGGTTTCTTGCATCGGGGCCCTGAAGGTTCTAGTTACGCCTCTGGATCTATATTATCTAGTGCATCACCTAGTCCGGCAGCTGATTGTAGTTCTCACAGGAACAACTTGATTGTAGAAGGAAAAAAAGGAAAAAAGTTCCATTTAAATTTAGAAAAAAATGCTAGGACCAAAGATCCCAGCAAGGAGCTAGGTCCTTACCCCTGACTAGACAGAAAAATAAACTGAGGTCCTAGAGCAGGAAGTGGGAGTAAACCCCCTTGGGACTGCCCATGGGCGTAGTCAAAGCCTTGTTAACTTTTGTTAACCCTTTTTCCACCAAGTGTCCTACTTCTAGGAAGAGCAGCATAACCCAACGGTCAATGAAGATATGAAGCTGTGTCCGTCAATGAACGAAAGGGAAATATTTATTTGGGGGGAATACTGCGCTTCAGGGATATAGTGTGTAATCAGTGCAGTCACACTCTCTAAATTGATGTTGGTGTACACGCCAAGTTAATTAATTAATTCAATAAGTTAAAGAGAATCTTTATTATTTAAAATATTTCCTTATCAAAAAGATCAATACCTATATATGGTGATCATACAAAGTGCAGAGTGACTTACGTGTAATAAATAATAAATATAAAGTGCCTATAGTGATTATGAAATGTGGTACTGTGCAATAATGCAAACACAAGAAAATGTGAGAATAAGGTGCATATATAGTGCATAAATTATATGTAATACTCTGTGCAATATATAAACGAAACTATGAATCAATCTCTGGTTCCAAGAGGTTGTGTTGTGCACAAATTTCTAGTGCATAAATGAATCAAAGTGCTAGTGCTGTACAATAATAATTCTCCATTAAAACAGTGCAAATAATCAATAAATAAATCAAGTCCATATAATCTTCTGATTTAAACAATCAATTCTTCCAGTGCTTTAGTGTTAAAAAAAATGTGGTAGTGTGCCAAAGAATCCTCTATTACACCTCTTTGCAGCGTGGATATTTGTACTCTTCAGTGTTAAATCACCTCTAGGTGTGCAAGCCGCTCACCTTATTACTGTAAATAATACACTTATGTATTATTTCCAGTGGGATTGCTTCACTTCCTGCAGGGCTATAGGAACCGGTTTCCACTTCTTTGGGGTACTGTGGGGTGCTGTCAGCGTATCCAGAGGAGGCGGCGCTGAGAGAAGCCGGAAGCTGTGTGCAGTGTGTGTGCGTGCGTGGAGGAGGAGAGCGTTCGAGTGAGCGAGGCAGCAGCTGCACTAGGGAGCCGCACCAGGATACCGGGAAACCGGGAACAGGTGCGGGTGCAGGGACCGAGGCAGACCGAGGCAGAGAGCGGGACCGAGAGACCGAGGCAGAGAGCGGCGGTGGAGGTCGGAAACCGCCTTCCTTAGTGTCTGGAAGCAGAGGAGGAGGAGGATCGTCCGTTCTCAGTGAGGAGGAGACATCCGTTCTCAGTGTGTGTGTGTGTGTGTGTGTGTGTGGCAGCAGCTGTGAGTAAGGCAGCAGCTGCAAACAAGGAGAGGGAGAAAGCTGGTGACTGTGCTCTGTGAACCAATAGCTGTGTGACTGTGCTCTGTGAAAAATCAATAGCTGTTTGACTGTGCTGCGACTGATTGCTGTGTGACTGTCTCTGCGACTGAGTACCTGGGAAGACTGGTAAGTATCCTTGCGACTGGTGAGTATCTTGCGACTGGTCTGTATCCTTGCGACTGGTGAGTATCTTGCGACTTGTGAGTATCTTTGCAACTGGTGAGTAGCTTTGCGACTGGTGAGTATCTTGCGACTGGTGTTTATCCTTGCGACTGGTGAGTATCTTGCGACTGGTGAGTAGCTTTGCGACTAGTGAGGATCTTTGCGACTGGTGAGGATCTTTGCAACTGGTAAGTATCTTTGCGACTGGTGAGTATCCTTGCGATTGGTGAGTATCCTTGCGATTGGTGAGTATCCTTGCGATTGGTGAGTATCTTTGCGACTGATGAGTACCTTTGCAACTGGTGAGGATCCTTGCGACTGGTGAGGATCCTTGTGACTGGTAAGTATCTTTGCGACTGGTGAGTATACTTGTGACTGGTGAGTATCTTTGCGACTGGTGAGTATCTTTGAGACTGGTGAGTATCCTTGCGACTGGTGAGTATCTTTGTGACAGGTGAGTATCTTTGCGATTGGTGAGTAACCTTGCGACTGGTGAGTATCCTTGCGACTGGTGAGTATCTTTGCGACTGGTGAGTATCTTTGCGACTGGTGAGTATATTAGCGACTGGTGAGTACCCCAGGTTTAGTACCAGGGGAGATAGAGGTAGTGTAGGTAAGGAATAGCAGGTCGTTTATATTATCCCCATAGAGTAGTGGGTAATAATGTCCGACAGGACTGCGGATGCCACTCAGTGCACTTCTTGCGCCATGTATGAGTTTCTTGATGAACCAATCGAGGGCGAATACTGCTGTGCAAGATGTGAGCGACTTATTGCTCTGGAAGACCAGATTCGGGATCTAGAAAACACAGTGGCAACACTGCGTTCCATCAACAACCTGGAAAGGAGCTTGGACATTACCCATCAGGCGCTGGCAGGGGCCAGCATAGAGGAGGGAGGAGTAGAGGAGACGCAGGCATCAGTGGTACGCAGTTGGGTGACCGTTAGGAAGGGTAGAGGGATGAGTGTCAGGGAGGCCAGTCCTGAGTTGGTACACCCTAACAAATTTGCCACGTTGCAGGTTGAGGGGGATATCAGCTCAGGGGTGGGAGGGCTGGAGCAGGCGCCCTCCCCCAGCTGCCAGGGGAGTGGCGGCTCCAGGAAGAAGGGGGGCCGTGACTCAGGAAAGGTTAGACAGGTTGTGGTAGTTGGGGAGTCAATTATCAAGAGGACAGAGAGGGCAATCTGTCAAAAAGATCTCGGTAGCCGAACAGTATGTTGTTTAGCGGGCGCCCGAGTTCGGCACATCGCAGATCTGGCAGACAGATTATTGTGGCGGGCTGGGGATGACCCAGCGGTCATGGTGCATGTGGGCACGAATGACAAAGTAAAAGGAAGGTGGAGGATCCTAAAGAACGATTTCAGGGACTTAGGTAATAGATTGAGGAATAGGACCTCCAAGGTGGTTTTCTCTGAAATACTGCCGGTACCTCGAGCCACACAGGAGAGGCAGAAGGAGATTAGGGAACTTAACAAGTGGCTGAGGAATTGGTGTAGGAAGGAGGGGTTTGGGTTCCTGGAGAACTGGGCTGATTTCTCAGTCGGCTACCGGCTCTTTAGTAAGGATGGGCTGCACCTTAATGGGGATAGTACAGCTCTTTTGGGGAGAAAGATGGCCACAAAGTTGGAGGGGCTTTTAAACTAGGAGACGGGGGGGAGGGCTCAGAAGTAGAGTCAGTTAGGAGGGAGCAAAGGACTGAAGGCAGTGGTAGGGTCAGCAGCGACAGTAGGTCCATAACGTCAATTGGCAGGTCTGTGCGGGAAAACCTCAGACCAAACAGGAATAAACATAACCACCAATCACGTTTAACTTCCGTAAAACTAAGAGGGGTATATGCTAATGCCAGGAGCCTAGCTAATAAAATGGATGAGTTGGAAATGTTAGTACATGAGGATGACATAGACCTTGTGGGAATAACAGAGACTTGGTTCGACCCCTCACATGACTGGCTGGCCAATATCCAAGGGTATTCGGTGTACCGGAAGGACAGGGTAGGAAAAAGAGGGGGAGGGGTATGTCTCTATGTCAAGAACAATGTAAAGGTGATAGAGAGGAGTGACATTACGGAAGGGATGAGCATGGATTTAGAATCTGTGTGGGTAGAACTCCATATGGAAAGAGAAAAGGGAAAAGTAATTGTGGGGGTTTGCTATAGGCCACCTAAACAAGGGGAGAAGGTAGAGCTGGAATTTTTAGCACTACTGGGTAAAGTGGCAAAACTGGGATCAGTCATCATATTGGGGGACTTCAATTATCCCGACATTGACTGGGAAGAGGGGACTACACACTCACAGAAGGCCCGTCTATTCACGGAAACCTTACAGGACAACTACATGTCACAGTTGGTGGACTCTCCGACTAGACAAAACGCAGTCCTGGATCTATTGATCACTAATGACCCAGACCTAATCTCGGAGGTAGGAGTCCAGGACTACCTGGGCTCTAGCGATCACAGGATGATCACATTTAGTGTAAATAACAATATAACAAGGCAAGTGGGGAACATAAGAACCCTAAACTTCAGAAGGGCAAACTTTCCAAAATTGTACTCATTGATGGAAAGGGTAAACTGGGACCAAACCCTGGGATCACTGACCACAGAGGAAAAATGGGAATGCTTTAGGACCATATTAAGCAAATGCATCTTGCAGTGCATTCCTATGGGAAATAAATTTAGAAGAGACAAAGCCAAACCTGGCTGGCTAAACCGTAGCGTTAAAAAACTTATTAGGGGAAAAAAATTGGCCTTCAAGAAATATAAATCAGAGGGCACAGTATCGGCTTTCCAGCAATACATGGAGGAAAATAAGAAGTGTAAACACGAAATCAAGATGGCTAAAATCAACTTTGAGATTCAAATAGCGGAGGATAGTAAAAAAAACCCAAAGAAATTCTTCAAATATATCAACAGCAAAAAAACTGGGGCAGAGCATATTGCACACATACAGTGGGTACGGAAAGTATTCAGACCCCCTTAAATTTTTCACTCTTTGTTATATTGCAGCCATTTGCTAAAATCATTTAAGTTCATTCTTCTTCCTCATGAATGTACACATAGCACCCCATACTGACAGAAAAACACAGAATTGTTGACATTGTTGCAGATTTATTAAAAAAGAAAAACTGAAATATCACATGGTCCTAAGTATTCAGACCCTTTGCTGTGACACTCATATATTTAACTCAGGTGCTTTCCATTTCTTCTGATCATCCTTGAGATGGTTCTACACCTTCATTTGAGTCCAGCTGTGTTTGATTATACTGATTGGACTTGATTAGGAAAGCCACACACCTGTCTATATAAGACCTTCCAGATCACAATGCATGTCAGAGCAAATGAGAATCATGAGGTCAAAGGAACTGCCTGAAGAGCTCAGAGACGGAATTGGGGCAAGGCACAGATCTGGCCAAGGTTACAAAAAGATTTCTGCTGCACTTAAGGTTCCTAAGAGCACAGTGGCCTCTATAATCCTCAAATGGAAGACGTTTGGGACGACCAGAACCCTTCCTAGAGCTGGCCGTCTGGCCAAACTGAGCTATCGGGGGAGAAGAGCCTTGGTGAGAGAGGTAAAGAAGAACCCAAAGATCACTGTGGCTGAGCTCCAGAGATGCAGTCAGGAGATGGGAGAAAGTTGTAGAAAGTCAACCATCACTGCAGCCCTCCACCAGTCGGGGCTTTATGGCAGAGTGGCCCGACGGAAGCCTCTCCTCAGTGTAAGACACATGAAAGCCCGCATGGAGTTTGCTAAAAAACACCTGAAGGACTCCAAGATGGTGAGAAATAAGATTCTCTGGTCTGATGAGACCAAAATAGAACTTTTTGGCCTTAATTCTAAGCGGTATGTGTGGAGAAAACCAGGCACTGCTCATCACCTGTCCAATACAGTCCCAACAGTGAAGCATGGTGGTGGCAGCATCATGCTGTGGGGGTGTTTTTCAGCTGCAGGGACAGGACGACTGGTTGCAATCGAGGGAAAGATGAATGCGGCCAAGTACAGGGATATCCTGGACAAAAACCTTCTCCAGAGTGCTCTGGACCTCAGACTGGGCCGAAGGTTTACCTTCCAACAAGACAATGACCCTAAGCACACAGCTAAAATAACGAAGGAATGGCTTCACAACAACTCCGTGACTGTTCTTGAATGGCCCAGCCAGAGCCCTGACTTAAACCCAATTGAGCATCTCTGGAGAGACCTAAAAATGGCTGTCCACCAACGTTTACCATCCAACCTGACAGAACTGGAGAGGATCTGCAAGGAGGAATCGCAGAGGATCCCCAAATCCAGGTGTGAAAGACTTGTTGCATCTTTCCCAAAAAGACTCCTGGCTGTATTAGATCAAAAGGGGGCTTCTACTAAATACTGAGCAAAGGGTCTGAATACTTAGGACCAGTGTTGGTAGTAACTGCGTTTAAGTAAACGGCGTTACTTAACGCAGTTACTTTTGAGGGTAAGGAGTAATCTATCAGATTACTCATTTTGTCCCTGTAACGCCGCTGCCGCTACTTTTGGCTCCGTTACCGCAATTACATCTACCGCCACTAGATGGCAGTAGATGTAATTGTATTCAGGGGTTGGCAAGGTGTCTGCACACGGACACTGGTGTCCGTGAGCAGTCCTTGCAGTGTCCGCCGCGCCGAAACTAGTGACTCACTCTGCGGGCCGTCTGCTGAAATCGGATCGCTCGGGGACGGAGCCTCAGGCCTCCCTCGGGTTGTCCGCTCCCGCCTCCTGTTCGGCAGTGGCACCGCCCACAAAGTGGAGTCGTGATGGAGACTGGAGAGAGACCTGCGTGCGCGGCTGCGCAGTGATCTCTCTGTGACTGACTGTCCAGCGCGGGAGAAGAACAGAGGAGGATTGTAACGGTAGGTAAGGTTGTGGTGGACTCACTGGACTGGAGGCCTGGGAACCCTGCTTGGCCTGCTTTAAGGGGGAATGTCACCCTGACCTGCTGTAAGGGGGATCTAGGGGGGACCTGGGATGGCTGACCTGCCTGCCATTGCCTGCTCTAACAAAGGGGTATTTATAAATATGGGGGACCCTCACCCTGGCCTAGGCCTGCTCTAAAGGGGGATCTAGGGGGTACCTGGGATGGCTGACCTGCCTGCCATTGCCTGCTCTAACAAAGGGGTATTTATAAATATGGGGGACCCTCACCCTGTCCTAGGCCTGCTCTAAAGGGGGATCTAGGGGGCTCTAAAGGGGTATTTATAAATATGGGGGACCCTCACCCTGTCCTAAGCCTGCTCTAATTGGGCATCTAGGGGGTTGCCTGCTCTAAAGGGGTATTTACAAATATGGAGGACCCTCACCCTGGCCTAGGCCTGCTCTAAAGGGGGATCTAGGGGGTCCCCCCTAGATCCCCCTTTAGAGCAGGCCTAGGCCAGGGTGAGGGTCCCCCATATTTATAAATACCCCTTTAGAGCCCCCTAGATCCCCCTTTAGAGCAGGCCTAGGCCAGAGTGAGGGTCCCCCATATTTATAAATACCCCTTTAGAGCCCCCTAGATCCCCCTTTAGAGCAGGCCTAGGCCAGGGTGAGGGTCCCCATATTTATAAATACCCCTTTAGAGCAGGCAGTGGCAGGCAGGTCAGCCATCCCAGGTACCCACTAGATCCCCCTTTAGAGCAGGCCTAGGCCAGGGTGAGGGTCCCCCATATTTATAAATACCCCTTTAGAGCAGGCAATGGCAGGCAGGTCAGCCATCCCAGGTCCCCCCTAGATCCCCCTTTAGAGCAGGCCTAGGCCAGGGTGAGGGTCCCCCATATTTATAAATACCCCTTTAGAGCAAGCAATGGCAGGCAGGTCAGCCATCCCAGGTCCCCCCTAGATCCCCCTTTAGAGCAGGCCAGGGTGAGGGTCCCCCATATTTATACATCCCCCTTTAGAGCAGGCAAGGGACTCCTATGGGGGACCTGCCTGCACTAAAGGGGGATCTATGGGGGATGGTTGACCTGCCTGCCCTTGTCTGTTCTAAAAGGGGATCTATGGGGGACCTGCCTGCCCTTGCCTGCTCTAAAGGGTGATGTATAATTATGGGGCACCCTCGCCCTGGCCTGCTCTAAAGGGGGATCTATGGGGGACCTGCCTCCCTAGCCTGCTCTAAAGGGGGATGCATAAATATGGGGGACCCTCACCCTGGTCAGGCCTGCTCTAAAGGGGGATCTATGGGGCACCTACCTGCATTACAGCGGGATCTATGGGGACCTGCCTGCTCTAAAAGGGGATCTACGGGAGACCTGCCCTGGCCTGCACTAAATGGGGATCTGTGGGGGACCTGCCCTGGCCTGCACTAAAGGGGATCTACGGGAGACCTGCCCTGGCCTGCACTGAAGGGGGATCTATGGGGGACCTTACTTTTGCCAGACTGGCAAAATATATATAAAACAACCAGTGGCAGTTACTTACAAAACGATATAGTCCAGGAGACTCCACCACCACCACAGGGCACTGGGCAGCAGGAAGTCCACCACCACCAGTCCACCAATGGTCCAACGCACACAGCCAGCCCAGAAGAGGAGAGAGGCACAGACAGGCAGGCCTGAGGCCTGCAGGAGGACGGAGCCAGAGGGACCCGGACAACAGTGTGCCTGCCAGGCCAGAGGCCACACCACCACCAGCAAGCCCAGCACAGCAGGTACCAAAAAAAAAAAACTCAGTCAGTCACAGACAGTCAGGATTCAGGTCTCAGACCCCCACCAGCCACCGGCCACCACACCACCACCAGCAGCGTGCCACACCGCCACCACCACCACCACCAGTGTTCCACACCGCCACCACCACCAGTGTTCCACACCACCACCACCAGTGTTCAACACCGCCACCACCACCAGTGTTCCACACCGCCACCACCACCAGTGTGCCACACTGCCACCACTCGTGTGCCACACCACCAACAGCCAGCCACTCCAGGCCGCAGGTACCAAAAAACAAAACAAAATATAGTTACTCACAGTCAGGAGGACTCAGGACTCAGACCCCCACAGTGTGCCACACCGCCACAACTATTAAAGATCTCATAGAACGTAATTGCATTATAGAATATTAAAAAAAAGTCAGTTACTTTGCTGAGTAACTAATTACTTTTTCAATGTGGTAAATGAGTCAGTAACTCAATTACTTTTTGGGAAAAGTAATTTGTAACTGTAACTAATTACTTTTTTAAAGTAAGATGACCAACACTGCTTAGGACCATGTGATATTTCAGTTTTTCTTTTTTAATAAATCTGCAACAATGTCAACAATTCTGTGTTTTTCTGTCAGTATGGGGTGCTATCAGGGCCGGACTGGGCATAAAATTCAGCCCTGGAAAAAATGTCATACCAGCCCCATAGCATTATTATACCGGCCCAACACCATAACGCCATTATTTTCTTGTTCATAAAAGGGAAAACCATGCATTTTAAAGCAAATTTGAAGAGTGTACTATCATAGATAAGATAGATATAAAAGCAGGGCTTTATATATAAAAGAGAAAATTATAGTTAAAAGTGGTAAAAGTGCGGACATGATACAGGAGATGTGAGGGGCTGTGCGGACATGGTACAGGAGATGTCAGGGGCTGTGCGGACATGGTACAGGAGATGTCAGGGGCTGTGCGGACATGGTACAGGAGATGTCAGAGGCTGTGCGGACATGGTACAGGAGATGTCAGGGGCTGTGCGGACATGATACAGGAGATGTCAGGGGCTGTGCGGACATGGTACAGGAGATGTCAGGGGCTGTGCGGACATGATACAGGAGATGTCAGGGGCTGTGCGGACATGATACAGGAGATGTCAGGGGCTGTGCGGACATGATACAGGAGATGTCAGGGGCTGTGAGGACATGGTACAGGAGATGTCAGGGGCTGTGCGGACATGGTATAGGAGATGTCAGGGGCTGTGCGGACATGGTACAGGAGATGTCAGGGGCTGTGCGGACATGGTACAGGAGATGTCAGGGGCTGTGCGGACATGATACAGGACATGTCAGGGGCTGTGCGGACATGGTATAGGAGATGTCAGGGGCTGTGAGGACATGGTACAGGAGATGTCAGGGGCAGTGCGGACATGGTACAGGAGATGTCAGGGGCTGTGCGGACATGGTATATGAGATGTCAGGGGCTGTGCGGACATGGTACAGGAGATGTCAGGGGCTGTGCGGACATGGTACAGGAGATGTCAGGGGCTGTGCGGACATGATACAGGACATGTCAGGGGCTGTGCGGACATGATACAGGAGATGTCAGGGGCTGTGCGGACATGGTACAGGACATGTCAGGGGCTGTGAGGACATGGTACAGGAGATGTCAGGGGCTGTGCGGACATGATACAGGACATGTCAGGGGCTGTGCGGACATGATACAGGAGATGTCAGGGGCTGTGCGGACATGGTACAGGAGATGTCAGGGGCTGTGCAGACATGATACAGGAGATGTCAGGGGCTGTGTGGACATGGTACAGGAGATGTCAGGGGCTGTGCGGACATGGTACAGGAGATGTCAGGGGCTGTGCGGACATGGTACAGGACATGTCAGGGGCTGTGCGGACATGATACAGGACATGTCAGGGGCTGTGCGGACATGATACAGGACATGTCAGGGGCTGTGCGGACATGGTACAGGAGATGTCAGGGGCTGTGCAGACATGATACAGGAGATGTCAGGGGCTGTGTGGACATGGTACAGGAGATGTCAGGGGCTGTGTGGACATGGTACAGGAGATGTCAGGGGCTGTGTGGACATGGTACAGGACATGTCAGGGGCTGTGCGGACATGGTACAGGACATGTCAGGGGCTGTGCGGACATGGTACAGGACATGTCAGGGGCTGTGTGGACATGGTACAGGAGATGTCAGGGGCTGTGTGGACATGATACAGGAGATGTCAGGGGCTGTGTGGACATGGTACAGGAGATGTCAGGGGCTGTGTGGACATGGTACAGGAGATGTCAGGGGCTGTGCGGACATGGTACAGGACATGTCAGGGGCTGTGCGGACATGGTACAGGACATGTCAGGGGCTGTGTGGACATGGTACAGGAGATGTCAGGGGCTGTGTGGACATGATACAGGAGATGTCAGGGGCTGTGCGGACATAGTACAGGAGAGGTCAGGGGCTGTGTGGACATGGAACAGGAGATGTCAGAGGTCGTAGACATGATGAGGGGGGTGGGATGAGTGGCAGCAGGGGTGGTGGTGAGGGGGGTGGAATCAGTGGAAGCGGTGGTGATGGTGAAGGGGGTGGGATAAGTGGCAGCGGTGATGGTGAGGGGGGTGGGATCGGTGGCAGCAGGGGTGGTGGTGAGGGGGTGGCAGCGGTGGTGGTGATGAGGGGGGTGGGATTGGTGGCAGCGGGGGTGGTGGTGAGGGGGTGGCAGCGGTGGTGGTGATGAGGGGGGTGGGGTCGGTGGCAGCGGTGGTGGTGGTGAGGGGGGTGGGATCGGTGGCAGCGGTGGTGGTGAGGGGGGTGGGATCGGTGGCAGCAGGGGTGGTGGTGAGGGGGTGGCAACAGGGGTGGTGGTGAGGGGGTGGCAGCGGTGGTGGTGATGAGGGGGGTGGCAGCGGTGGCGGTGATGAGGGGGGTGGGATCGGTGGCAGCGGTGGTGGTGATGAGGGGGGTGGGGTCGGGGGCAGCGGTGGTGGTGAGGGGGGTGGGATCGGTGGTGGTGGTGAGGTTGATGGGATCGCTGGCAGTGGTGGTGGTGAGATCAGTGGCAGGGGTGGTGGGGGGATGGGATTGGTGGCAGTGGTGGTGGTGAGGGGGATGGGATCAGTGGCAGGGGTGGTGGGGGGGGAATCAGTGGCAGGGGTGGAGGCATCAGTGGCAGGGGTGGTGGATCAGTGGCAGGGGTGGTGGCATCAGTGGCAGGGGTGGTGGGGGGATCAGTGACAGGGGTGGTGGCATCAGTGGCAGGGGTGGTGGGGGGGATCAGTGACAGGGGTGGTGGCATCAGTGGCAGGGGTGGTGGGGGGGATCAGTGACAGGGGTGGTGGCATCAGTGGCAGGGGTGGTGGGGGGGATCAGTGACAGGGGTGGTGGCATCAGTGGCAGGGGTGGTGGGGGGGGGGAAATCAGTGGGGGTGGTGAGATCAGCAGGGGGCAGCAGGGGCCAGGGGGCAGTGGTGGTCTGGTGGAGGTTGGAGGATGGGACCAATAATTGCACTGCTGCTGATTTTTATTACTGACTTGGTCCGTCGATCATGCTGCTGGCGTCTGTGTGTGTACTGACAGACACATTACTGGATGTGGTGTGGGACTCTCGGCGCCGTGACGGTCCGTCTTGCTGCTGAGCCTGAGTCACATGATCCACCGCCGGCGTCGCGCAGCCGCTCCCGCCAGATGTGATGTCCTGCCGCTCATAGCGGCTGACGTCACGTTGGAAAGACTTCGGGGCTGCAGCGGCCATCACAGCGCGGCCGCGGCGCGGTCCCAATAGCGGCCGCGTCTTAAAGCGGCCGCGTCTTAAAGCGGCCCCAGGAATCTTAAAGAGGGCGGCCCCAATCTTAAAGCGGCCCCAGGGCCGGCGGCCCACCGGGAATTTTCCCGGTATCCCGGTCGGCCAGTCCGGCCCTGGGTGCTATGTGTACATTCATGAGGAAGAAGAATGAACTTAAATGATTTTAGCAAATGGCTGCAATATAACAAAGAGGGAAAAATTTAAGGGGGTCTGAATACTTTCCGTACCCACTGTAATTAACGATGATGGGAGGATGGTTACAGAGGACACTGAAAAAGCAACCATGCTGAATGCTTTTTTCTCGTCAGTCTTTACACAGGAAAAGGAGGGGTTCACTGACCATGACTGTATGGTTAGTAGTAATACACAGGACTTGCCACTATGGCTAACAGAGGGTGAAATCAGGGAAAGGCTGGATAAACTTAACACAAACAAATCACCAGGATCGGATGGCGTACATCCGAGAGTACTCAAGGAACTCAGTAAGGTTATATCTAGACCACTGTTGCTGATCTTTGCTGACAGTATTAGGACAGGAGATGTACCAGGGGATTGGAGGAAAGCTAACGTGATTCCGATATTCAAAAAGGGGCAGAGGCATATCCCGGGAAATTATAGGCCTGTCAGTTTGACATCAATAGTATGTAAACTTCTGGAGGGGATGATAAGGAACTATATCGTAGAGTTTGCTAAAGACAACAACATCATCAGCAGTAATCAGCACGGGTTTACAAGTGGGCGTTCTTGTCAAACCAATCTCTTAACATTCTACGAGGAGGTGAGCTATGAGCTAGATAGGGGCAGACCAGTGGATGTGGTGTACCTGGATTTCGCTAAGGCATTTGATACAGTTCCCCACAAGTGCTTAATTTATAAAATAAGGTCTGCAGGTATCGACAGCAGGGTTTGCTCTTGGATACGGAACTGGCTAAAAGGGCGTGTCCAAAGGGTGGTAATAAACAGCGCATACTCAGACTGGTCTGAGGTAGTATGAGGGGTCCCCCAAGGCTCAGTCCTGGGACCAACCTTGTTCAATTTATTCATAAACAGCATTGAGGTTAGGATCAGTATTTCGATATCAGTTTTTGCAGATGACACAAAATTGGCCAGGGCAATAACTTCACAGCATGAAGCAGATATCCTACAGAATGACCTGGACAAAATAACGGAGTGGGCAACGACATGGCAAATGAGGTTTAATGTGGAGAAGTGTAAGGTTTTGCACTTGGGGACTAAAAACATAAAAGCACAATAGACGTTAGGAGGGGAACCCTTGGGGGAATCAAAAATGGAGAAAGATCTGGGAGTCTTGGTTGATGATAGATTAGGCAATAGCATGCAATGTCAAGCGGCAGCTGCCAAAGCCAGCAGTATGTTAGCATGCATAAAGAAGGGGATGTATTCCAGAGATAAGACTATAATCCTTCCACTTTATAAAACTCTGGTCCGACCGCATCTGGAGTATTCTATCCATTTCTGGTCGCCAGTCCTCAGGGGGGATGTGTTGGAGCTGGAGAGAGTCCAGAGAAGGGCAACTAAACTGATTAGGGGATTGGAGGACCTTAATTATGAAGAGGGTCTGCAATCGCTTGATTTATTCTCCCTGGAGAAGAGACGCCTGAGGGGGGACATGATAGTAATTTATAAATATCTCAATGGGGATCTCAGCTTAGAAAAAAAGCTGTTCAGTCGAAGGGATTGCACGAGGTCTCGAGGGCATACAATGCAATTAGAGGAGAAGCATTTTAACCTCAGGCAACGTGGGGGGTTCTTTACTGTGAGGGCTACAAGATTGTGGAATTCTCTACCACAAGAGGTGGTTTCTGCGGGAAGTATGGTGGCTTTCAAAAGACTCTTAGACGTACATCTCAAGGATCAGAACATTCAGGGGTATGTGAGATGATTACAGCTACACACACCTACACAGGTTGAACTGGATGGACTATTGTCTTTATTCAACCTCATCTACTATGTAACTATGTAACTATGTAACTACAAAAAGCCTCCCCTCTTTGAATGTCATCAGTCTTTTCAAGACTTTCTTCAGAAACTTATCTGGAGCCAGCTGCTCCTTTAGTGTAAACATAGTGCTCCTATACAATCCAATCGCCACTCCCTGTGAGTGACCCGAAGTTGAGTCACCATAGAACCACATAGGAAAAAGCGGAAAGGACAGTTTGATCCCTGAAGCATGTGTAATATGTGTTTCCTGTAAACAGGCCACTCCTACCTCATAATAATACAACTCTTTGATTGCCTTGTGTCTTTTACTAGGTGTGTTCAGGCCTCTAACGTTATATGGTACTAAATTTACCAGAGCCATAGACATTCAAAGGAGCAGCTAGTACGTCTTCTCGGAATGAAGTCCTGAAGGAGGAGAAAGAGAGGAAACCCCCCTACCAAAGGACCTATTAACTCAAAAAGGTTTATCTGGAGGTGGAGAAAAGGAACCTTTAGGGTATACAAGACACCGCTTGTAGGTATATCAGCTGTGGCCTCCTCAAAAATTATGATTCAGGGAAAGTCATACAGCACTGTTCGGATTTTCCCCTGTATTTCAAGTGGATGCTCTCTCCCCTAACTCTCATTTGCAGTAGCCAAAGTGGAGCCTGGGGGGACCGGGAGCTACAGCACCGCACCGAGTTCTCCTCCAAACATCCAGCGGGGTTCCAAAAGGCAGGGTAGCGGCGGGGTAGCTTCCTTAGCTTACTTAGCTCATACCGCTGTAGGTGTTTGGACAAGCGGCGGTGGTGGCGGCGGTGAGGGTTGTGGTCCACTCCACAGGCATCGTCACATCATGACGTTAGTGCTCCTCCCCCCTTAAATGCATTTTTCTGGATATTTTTGTTGTTATTCTGTCTCTCACTGTTAAAATAAACCTACCATTAAAATTATAGATTGATAATTTCTTTGTCAGTGGGCAAACGTACAACATAAGCAGGGATCAAATACTTTTTTCCCTCACTATACAGAGCGCTGTGTGTGTGTGTGTGTGTGTGTGTGGGGGGGGGGGGGTGATATGAAGGGGACAGAGGAGACACCGTTGGAGGGGCGAGAGAGGATACTACAGTGAGGGGTTTAATGAGAAAGGGACAGAGAACAATGCTTTGGGGGATAGGGAGGCAGAGGACACTGTTTTGGGGGGGGGGGGGGTACAGGACACTACAGGGGGAAGGGGGACATTATACAGTACTGGGGGAGGGGAGGATAGTACTGTGGGGGATGATGTGAAGGGGGTAGAGGTCACTATTGTGGGGGATGATGTAATGGGGGGCAGAGGACACTACTGTGACACACTATGTGTTCTTCCTTTTAGTAAGTTTTGTTCACTTTAATTTTTTAAACTTTTTTTTTCCCCCCCCACTTTTTTCTTAATGAAATCTCTGAAAGGCCTAGCCCAGCTACTTCTTCATCTCTGCAGCAAAATCACAAATCACATATAATATCCTATATAATATGCGGTTCCCCTGTTTTTTCTTTAAATTATAATACACCGTTAAACTGGAGAGTGACCCGTGAGTCCTGACCTAAAGTGGAGATTGTGCTCAGCTCTGTGGTGGCATAGCCATTGTTACGGAACAGGGCACCCCTGAGCAGGTACCTCCGTTGACAGATGCTCCTAGTGCTTCCCGAGGGCTCCAAGCACTCCACCAGACACCGTAAGCACTTCAGACTCCACGAACCGCCGCAGCTTGGTTAGGGTCTTGGCATCTCCTACCCACCCTGGACCAACGACAAGGCCCCAGGTTCCTGTGGGTGAACCTCTCTTTCCCCAGAGAGTGCAGCACAAAAAAGCTCTTACACAAGCTCTTATAAGAGCTTAGTGATTCTCTAAGGGAGTATGGAAGACCATAGCAATCCCTGCAGCAGATTCCCCCAATAACGAGACAAAGCTCCGAGATGAGGGTAAAACAGGAACAACATTTATTGGAAGAACAGAGCACACTTTTATACAGAAATTGGAACATCCTTCCCCCAACAACCGCTTTCCCATTGGTCAATTGTAAAGTACTTGCAGTTCTCACTAAGGTCCTCTCCAGCATATGCAAATGAGGGCTTGAAAATGAGTCAACAGGGATTGGTCAGATAGCTTTGACCAATGCAAGGAGACAGAAGCCCCAGGGGGCAATCAATGTACACAATAGTCAGACACAGAACAATGGTTCCCTAACGAGCCCTCAATACACATTACTCTGAGTGTCAATAGACCGCCCGTCTCCTCAGAACTTCCTGTAATGCCCATATTAGGAGTTGGCTTCCTGTTCCTTACAGTTTACAGGAATACGTTTTAGCTTCCAGGAGAGGCAAGGCTCCATTAGCCACATGTTTAAAGAAACACAAAAAGACACAAAAATGCATAACTCCCAGTCTACTGAACAGAACCCCTACATTCAACCCATCCCCAGATAGCCTGGATCTGAGCGCTCAACATATCCAAACAGCGCTCAGATGCCACAAACACAGTCAAATTGCCATGGGGGTACGTTTAGCCTGGGCTGATGAGAGGGTCCATAGTCCCATTGCAGGAGGTGAGCAACCAGGCTTCTCCAACGCCCAGTGGCGAGATTGGTCTCGTCACATCTCTCCCCCTTTCCAAAAAGACTAACAGGGTACCTGACCTCCTGCCGGTCAGTGCCCTTGTTAGTCCAGCAGCCCACCCACAAAACAGAAAAAACAGTACGGCCCACCCACAATAAATGGTTACTACACCTGGTTAGAGGAGAAACTTGTCCATGTCCAGGTGCCTCACCACGGCTGTGTAGGGGACTGGTAGGCTGCCTTGGTGGGTTGCTGAGTGGGCAGAGACCAGCGGTTCTCTGTCCTGGTGCCAGCACTACAACCGGAGTAGTCTGGTTGGAGCCTGGTTGCTGGAGGGGGAGACCGCCTGTCTCCCCTTTAGATACACCACCATGCTGCTGTGGGGGAAGACCGACTGTCTTCCCTTTGGCTAAACAGCCCTGTTGCTGGGGGTCAGGACCGACTGTCCCTACCCCCTGTGCTGTGAGTGCAGAGACCACGGTCCCATCTGCACTGTTGGGGGGATTACTGTCTCCCCCTGGTACATTAAGCTGCTGCTGGGGAGAGGGGGTAACAAGCTCCTCTCCCGATAGAACACTCTGCCCATCATTGATCCGCCGCTGGGGAGAGGTGGTAACAATCTCCTCTCCCATACATACTTCCAGTCTTTGCGGAGGGAGACCGACTGTCTCTCCTTCCAACACAGAGTCCTGCTGCTGGGGAAAGGAGACTGGGCTCTCTATTCCCTGTAGGATACTCTGCCGCTGGGGAATGGAGACTGGGCTCCCGATTCCCGGCACATCACACTGCCGCTGGGGAGGGAGGACACAGCTCTCCTCTCCCTGCACTTTACACTGCCGCTGGGGAATGGAGACTGGGCTCCCAATTCCCTGCAGGACCGGTGGAGAGACCTCTGTCCCATCTGCACTGGTGGGGGGCTTACAGTCTCCCCCTGGTACATTAAGCTGCCGCTGGGGAGAAGGGGTAACAATCTCCTCTCCCATACATACTTCCAGTCTTTGTGGAGGGAAACCGACTGTCTCTCCTCCCAACACAGTCCTGCTGCTGGGTGACAGGACCGACTGTCTCTGCCCTCTTTAACTCAGCCTGCCGCTGGAGAATGGAGACTGGGCTCCCAATTCCCAATAAATCAGGCTGCCGCTGGAGAATGGAGACTGGGCTCCCAATTCCCAATAAATCAGGCTGCCGCTGGGGAATGGAGACTGGGTTCTCCTCTTCCCTTAACTGTACCTGCCGCTGGAGTTCCTCCCAACGTGCCAGCTGGCCCTCTCTCTCTGCCCTGTCTAGCAGAGTCCCGAACACTAAGTTCTTCACGAACCGCTTGGATCTCTCCAGTGGATTGGGTCCGAAAAAGTTCAGCCGTAACCACACCATACGGTCATATTCTCTCAGAGAGTATCTGTACTTGTCACGGAACCATGAACCAGACGTACAACAACAGATAAGTGAACATAAGAAAGCTTTATTGAAAAACAAGCTATAAAGCAAAAGTCCAAACGGATGGCGAAACCGATGCAGAGTCTTTGCGAAGCCAGGGGTCAGGAGCCAGCAGGGTAGTCAGACGAAGCCAGGATCAGGAACCAGCAGGGTAGTCAGACGAAGCCAGGATCAGGAACCAACAGGGTAGTCAGACGAAGCCAGGAACAGGAACCAGAAGTAGCAGCAGTCTTAGTAGCATGTGAACACAGGAGGACCAAGCAGGGAACTGAAGCCACAGGCCTCCTATATATATGAGCTAGGTATCCAGCTCCTCCCAGTGGGAAGGAGGAGCCGCAGGGTGGGAGGCTACAAGAAACCCAGAAACCAAGATGGCCGCCAGCACATGTCAAACGAAGGAGAACAGCAAGAAGGTAAGACCATGACAGTACCTCCCCCTCAAGGGCCCCTCCTCCGCGGAGTAAAGAACGGTTTCTGAGGGAAGCGTGCGTGGAAGGCTCGGAGCAAGGCAGGAGCATGGACATCTGCGGAGGGAACCCAGGAACGCTCCTCTGGACCATAACCACGCCAATGAACCAAAAACTGCACCCGACCGCGGACCAGGCGTGAGTCCAGGATATTGCTCACCTCATACTCCTCACGATTGCCCACTCGGACCGGACGAGGCCGAGGAACCGAGGAAGTGAAACGATTACACACCAGCGGCTTCAACAGGGAGACATGAAACACGTTGGAGATCCGCATGCCAGGAGGAAGCGCAAGGGCATAGGCTACCGGGTTTACCCTGCGAAGCACTCGGAAGGGACCAACAAAGCGAGGCGCCAGCTTGGGAGTGGGCACTCGAAGGTTGAGGTTGCGGGTGGACAACCATACACGGTCACCGGCCTGGTAGGAAGGAGCAGGCGCTCGTCTGCGATCAGCCTGGAGCCTCTGGCGCTGCGCAGAGACCTCAAGGGACTTCTGGATCTGTACCCAAGAAGCACGTAGGACGGAAAGGTGATCCTCCACAGCCGGAATATCCTGGGGAGAGAATACCTCCGGTAACACGGCAGGTTGGAACCCATAGTTGGCCATGAAGGGAGACGTCCCAGAGGAAGAGTTCACCGCCGTGTTCCTGGCAAACTCAGCCCAAGGCAGGAGATCAACCCAATTGTCTTGGTGATCGGAGACATAGCAACGAAGGAATTGCTCCAAGGCCTGATTGGAACGTTCTGCGGCCCCATTGGACTGAGGGTGGTAGGCCGAGGAGAAGGAGAGATGAATCCCCAACTGGGAGCAAAAGGCGCGCCAGAACCTGGACACAAACTGACTCCCCCGATCCGACACAATCTCCTTGGGCAAACCGTGCAACCGGAAGACCTCCCTGGCAAAAATCGTGGCCAACTCCTGTGCAGAGGGTAACTTCTTGAGAGGAACACAGTGACACATTTTGGAAAACCGATCCACAATCATGAGAATGACCGTATGGCCTCGGGATGCAGGGAGGTCCACAATGAAATCCATCCCCAGGTGTGACCATGGGCGCTCCCCGGTGGCTAAGGGTTGCAGAAGGCCCAACGGAAGGTGCCGAGGGGACTTACTCTGGGCACAAACGGAGCATGCCGCTACATATGCGGCGATGTCGGAACGTAGGGAAGGCCACCAGAACAGACGTGAAACAGCCCAGGACAGCTGATTCTTTCCAGGATGCCCCGCGGTCTTGGAGTTATGGTAGGTTCGCAACAACCGAGTGCGCAACTCCTCAGGCACAAAACATCTGCCGTTGGGTCTCCCAGAGGGAGCACCAGATTGAGCCGCCAAAATCTGCTCACCCAGGGGAGAGGTCAGGCTGGTGCGAATGGCAGCCAGGATCTGATTCAGGGGTATGACCGAAGTCGGAATCGACTCCTCCCTGGACAGGTCGGAGTACTGCCGTGATAAGGCATCAGCCCTGATGTTCTTGGAACCGGGTAGGTAGGAGACCACGTAATTAAAACGTGACAAGAACAGAGCTCATCTGGCCTGACGTGGTGTCAATCTCTTGGCCTCAGAGAGATAGGTCAGATTCTTGTGGTCCGTCAGGATGAGGACCGGAACCACCGAACCCTCGAGCAAGTGCCTCCATTCTTTAAGAGCCTGCACGATGGCCAATAACTCCCTGTCACCAATCTGGTAGTTGCACTCCGCGGAAGACAGTTTCCGGGAGTAAAACCCACAAGGAAGCAGAGGACCCTCTGGTGTTCTACGCTGAGACAGAAGGGCGCCTACTCCCGTCTCAGACACGTCCACCTCGAGGACAAAGGGCAACCCAGGGTTGGGATGCGACAGAATCAGAGCCGACACAAAGGCGGACTTTAGAGCCTCAAAAGCTCGGATGGCCTCGGGCGGCCAGACCTGGGAATTACTGCCCTTCCTGGTCAGATCCGTGAGAGGCTTGGCTAGCATGGAAAAGTCCCTGATGAACTTCCGATAATAATTGGCGAAGCCCAAAAAGCGCTGCAGGGAGCGAAGACCACTGGGCTGGGGCCACTGTAAGACAGCCGAAACCTTCTCAGGATCCATGGAGAACCCCTCAGCGGAAATGATGTAACCTAAGAAGGTTACCTGGGATCGGTGAAATTCGCATTTCTCAAGCTTACCGAACAGCTTGTTCTCTCGTAACCGTTGCAACACTCGTCTGACATCCAGAATGTGGGTCTCCATGGACTCAGAATATACCAAGATGTCATCCAGGTAGACCACCACACACTGCTGCAACAGGTCACGGAAAACATCGTTGATGAATTCCTGAAAGACTGCGGGCGCATTGCACAGCCCAAAGGGCATAACCAAGGATTCATAATGACCGGTCCTGGTGTTAAACGCGGTCTTCCACTCATCGCCCGCCTTGATCCTTACGAGGTTATATGCCGCCCTCAGGTCGAGTTTGGTAAAGACCGTGGCCCCTTTAAGGCGATCGAACAGCTCGGAAATCAAGGGTATCGGGTAAGCGTTCTTGATCGTGATGCGATTGAGACCCCTGTAATCGATGCAAGGCCTCAACTCACCGCCCTTCTTTTTCACAAAGAAAAATCCAGCCCCTGCCGGGGACGAGGATTTGCGAATGTGTCCACGTGAAAGCGCCTCCCTCACGTACTCCTCCATGGCCTCATTCTCCGCTACCGACAGTGGATAGACTTTGCCACGAGGAGGAACGGCACCAGATTGTAACTCGATGGCACAATCGTATGGGCGGTGCGGAGGTAGGGCAACCGCGCGCACCTTATCGAATACATCCCGGTACTCCTCGTATTCAGGGGGCAACAGAGAGTCCGAGGAAGTACACAGCAACTTGACAGGCCCATGGATGCAACTAGCCCCACACTGCGGTGACCACGAGAGGATCTCGGCTGATCTCCAATCGAAAATCGGATTATGCTTCTGGAGCCAGGGGTACCCCAAGACCACCGAGTAGTGTGGAGACGAAATAACCTGGAAGCAGACCGACTCTCTGTGGACGGCACCAATGGCTAACCCCACTGGAAGGGTCTCATGAGTCAGGTGTGGCGGCAGAAGGGGTCTGCCGTCTATCGCCTCAAGAGCCAGAGGAGAACCTCGAGCCTGCAGAGGAATGGAATTGGCGGCAGCGAACACACTATCAATGAACAAACCACCAGCACCAGAGTCCACCAACGCCTGGGTCGTCACCGAGCCCCCGACCCAGGAAAGGACAACAGTGATCAGTGGTTTGTCAACACGGGAAACCGGGGACGAGGAGACTCCACCCAAGATCTGCCCCCGACAGGAACTCAGGTGCGAGCGTCTCCCTGGACGGTTCGGACATGCCAACCGAAAATGCCCACCGAGACCACAGTACATGCATCGGCCCTCGCGTCTCCGGAGTACCCTCTCCCCCTCGGACAGGCGAGCAAACCCCAGCTGCATGGGTTCACCCCCAGACAAGTCATCCCCAGGAGGCGTGGGAGGAGAGGGAGGCACGGGTGGGACAACAAAGGTAGGCGCCAATCTGTTAGGAGGCCTCCGCAGACTCTCCTTAAAGGAAGGTCTCTCCCTGAGTCTGGTGTCAATCAAAATCAGGAAAGAAATAAGAGACTCGAGCTCCACTGGTAGGTCCTTAGCTGCAACCTCATCCTTCAAGGCATCCGAGAGACCATGAGAGAAAGCAGCGACCAGAGCCTCATTATTCCAGCCCACCTCTGCTGCCAGGGTACGAAACTCAATGGCGTATTCAGCTACGGATCGTGAACCCTGTCTGACGGACATAAGGAGCTTCGCAGCAGAGGCAGCACGAGCCGGCACATCGAATACCTTCCGAAGAGAAGCAACAAAACCGGAAAACTCGGCAACCACCGGATTGTTGTTCTCCCATAAAGGGCTGGCCCAGGCCAAGGCCTTGTCCGAGAGCAGCGAGATTAAGAAGCCCACCTTTGATCTCTCAGTAGGAAAGGCATGTGGCAGCAACTCGAAATAAATGCCCACCTGGTTAAGGAAACCTCGGCACTGAGTTGGCTCTCCCCCAAAGCGCTGTGGAAGGGGGGCAGAACCGGACATACCCCGAAACACCGCAGGCGCAACAACAGGTGTCGGGGTAGACTCTGGCGCAACAACCGGAGCGGCAGTAGGAGCGGACCCAGGAGCGACAACCGACCCATCGGCAACGGGAGCGAAATGAACCGTGCGTTCAAGCAGGGTTTGCAACGCCACGGCGAACTGACCCAACAGGTGATCCTGCTGATCAAGTCTGGCAACCAGCGTGGGTAGTGAGGATGGCCCTGCACCGTCAGAATTCGTGGCCTGTGGTACCGTGCGTTCAAGCAGGGTTTGCAACGCCACGGCGAACCGACCCAACAGGTGATCCTGCTGATCAAGTCTGGCAACCAGCGTGGGTAGCGAGGATGGCCCTGTACCGTCAGAATTCATGGCTTGGTCCTAATGTCACGGAACCATGAACCAGACGTACAACAACAGATAAGTGAACATAAGAAAGCTTTATTGAAAAACAAGCTATAAAGCAAAAGTCCAAACGGATGGCGAAACCGATGCAGAGTCTTTGCGAAGCCAGGGGTCAGGAGCCAGCAGGGTAGTCAGACGAAGCCAGGATCAGGAACCAGCAGGGTAGTCAGACAAAGCCAGGATCAGGAACCAACAGGGTAGTCAGACGAAGCCAGGAACAGGAACCAGAAGTAGCAGCAGTCTTAGTAGCATGTGAACACAGGAGGACCAAGCAGGGAACTGAAGCCACAGGCCTCCTATATATATGAGCTAGGTATCCAGCTCCTCCCAGTGGGAAGGAGGAGCCGCAGGGTGGGAGGCTACAAGAAACCCAGAAACCAAGATGGCCGCCAGCACATGTCAAACGAAGGAGAACAGCAAGAAGGTAAGACCATGACAGTACTCCACTGCTGGTTCCATCCCGTCGCTTGCCACCAATTGTTACGGAACAGGGCACCCCTGAGCAGGTACCTCCATTGACAGATGCTCCTAGTGCTTCTCGAGGGCTCCAAGCACTCCACCAGACACCGTAAGCACTTCAGACTCCACGAACCGCCGCAGCTTGGTTAGGGTCTTGGCATCTCCTACCCACCCTGGACCAACGACAAGGCCCCAGGTTCCTGTGGGTGAACCTCTCTTTCCCCAGAGAGTGCAGCACAAACAAGCTCTTACACAAGCTCTTATAAGAGCTTAGTGATTCTCTAAGGGAGTATGGAAGACCATAGCAATCCCTGCAGCAGATTCCCCCAATAACGAGACAAAGCTCCGAGATGAGGGTAAAACAGGAACAACATTTATTGGAAGAACAGAGCACACTTTTATACAGAAATTGGAACATCCTTCCCCCAACAACCGCTTTCCCATTGGTCAATTGTAAAGTACTTGCAGTTCTCACTAAGGTCCTCTCCAGCATATGCAAATGAGGGCTTGAAAATGAGTCAACAGGGATTGGTCAGATAGCTTTGACCAATGCAAGGAGACAGAAGCCCCAGGGGGCAATCAATGTACACAATAGTCAGACACAGAACAATGGTTCCCTAACGAGCCCTCAATACACATTACTCTGAGTGTCAATAGACCGCCCGTCTCCTCAGAACTTCCTGTAATACCCATATTAGGAGTTGGCTTCCTGTTCCTTACAGTTTACAGGAATACGTTTTAGCTTCCAGGAGAGGCAAGGCTCCATTAGCCACATGTTTAAAGAAACACAAAAAGACACAAAAATGCATAACTCCCAGTCTACTGAACAGAACCCCTACATTCAACCCATCCCCAGATATCCTGGATCTGAGGTCTCAACATATCCAAACAGCGCTCAGATGCCACAAACACAGTCAAATTGCCATGGGGTTTACGTTTAGCCTGGGCTGATGAGAGGGTCCATAGTCCCATTGCAGGAGGCGAGCAACCAGGCTTCTCCAACGCCCAGTGGCGAGATTGGTCTCGTCACAGCCATATTACAAGCTCAATTTGACTGCTCTGTAATAGGGGGTCAAACTGTTCTGATAAGTAGGAGCCATTTAGTGTTTGGTGGAGGTACACATAGGTGTGTAATAGGAAGTGGCGCTAAATCCTAATAGTGCAAGCATGAATAAACATATGTTTAATAATGTGGCATGAAAACAACTAAACATGCAGTGAATAAATTATGAGCATTATATATCATTATCATATGAAAGTGATATAATGAAATACATGCAAAATCCAGTGTTAGGTGAACATAAAGTCCTTTCAATGAAAAAGTCCTTTTCAATATTAAACAAAAGTGTCCATAAAGTGCAAAAAAGGGTGTAAGTAACGTTGATTGATGAAATCCACCACCAAGCATCATCACTTAGAATACGCTTCTTACCAGATAACACAGACCATTAATTTAAATGGTCATAAAAGCACAAAATAACCTGGCATCCAAGAAAGGCGGTGGCTGCTCAGCAGCAGCTCCAAATGGATCGGGAATTAAAAAAAAATGAACAAGCATAGTGAAGACTGCTAACATCTAAGTCCTTTTATTTAAAATATATAAAAAGTGCTTCTGATGAGTTGTAAACAGGCACAAATGAATAGCACTTGAGAAAGGAACACTGTTAGTGATAGCTAAGCAAGCGTGAAGTCTTCAGTAACAGCCCATACCGACGCGTTTCGTCATCTGTGACATCTTCCCAGGGGCAGGCCGAATGTCATATACCTTGGTCTGCTGACAGTCCGCTGGTTTTTTACTTTTTTGTGCCTGTTTACAACTCATCAAAGGTACTTTTTATATATTTTAAATAAAAGGACTTAAATGTTAGCAGGCTTCACTGTGCTTGTTCATTTTTTTTTTTATTCCCGATCCATTTGGAGCTGTTGCTAAACAGCCACCGCCTATCTCGGATGCTGGATTATTTTGTGCTTTTATGACCATTATTATTTTTGGTCTATGCTATCTGGTAAAAAGCGTAAGCTAAGTGTTTGCGCTTGGTGGTGGATTTCATCAATCAACGTTACTTATATACGTTTTTGCACTTTATGGACACTTTTGTTTACTATTGAAAAGGACTTTTTCATTGAAAGGACTTTTTTATGTTCACCTAACACTGGATTTTTGCATCTATTTCATTATATCACTTTCATATGATTGACTTTTTTCAATGATATACTTTGCTCATAATTTATTCACTGCATGTTTAGTTGCTTTCATAACACATTATTTACCATACGATTATTCATGATTGCACTATTAGGATTTAGCGCCGCTTCTTATTTTTATTGATCATTTACAGCTGGTATCATAGTTGGTTAAGTGGCTGCTTACCTTTTCATTCTTTTTGCTTGACCTAGCGCAGATTGCTTACTGTTTTACACATTGGTGTATAAATATATGGACACTTGCTGAAGACATCACACCATTCACATATGGCACTTTATTGGACTTTTCTCAATTTCACTGGACTTTATTTATTAATATAATTGAACTCACTAGTTTTCTTTGGTATTTATAATTTGCACTAGAGTGTATATGGGCAGCAGTTTTGTATATTAGTTGTGACCAGATTATGTCTGTTGGTGTGCTTGCTGCTATATTCTTGTTACGTTTTTACTTTTAGCGCAGTTGCAAGGTTTACTCTATATTTATTTATTTTATTTTATTTCCGGTACTTATATAGCGCTGTCAATTTACGCAGCAATTTACATATACATTGCACATTCACATCAGTCCCTGCCCTCAAGGAGCTTACAAGCTAAGGTCCCTAACTCACATACATACACAGTAGGGCCAATTTTTTATACAGGATCCAATTAACCTACCAGCATGTCTTTGGAGTGTGGGAGGAAACTGGAGTACCCGGAGGAAACCCACACAAGCACATTGTCATGAACCCTGCAGGACTGGTAGTGGATCCTCTGGACCAGAGAGGTGATGGCGTGGGTTGTACTAGAGAACCGGTTCTAAGTAGTTACTGGTCTTCACCAGAGCCCGCCGCAAGGCGGGATGGATTTGCTGCGGCGGTAACTACCAGGTCGTGTCCCTTAGTAACAACTCGATCTCTCTGGCAGCTGATATGGCGTGGTACACAGGGAGTAGGCAAAGTAGGCAAGAGCGTAGTCGGAGGTAGCAGGGGCAGAGGTTCAAAGGCGAGACGTCGGTAGCAACGGGTTCGGCAACAGGCAAAGCAAACAAACACAGAAGGGAACGCTTTCTCAGAGGCACAAGGCTCAAAGACCCGGCAGGAAGCTGTGGGAGGAGAAGGTATTAATGGACAGTGCACAGGTGAAGCCTAATTAAGTCAGCACTGCCTTTCACAAACCTTAACCCTTAATAACCAATTTGGACCAGGCACCAATCACCTGTGCACTGGTCCTTTAGATCTAAGAGTCCCGGTGCGTGTGCGCCCTAGAGAGCGGGGACGCACACGCCGAGACGCAGGAGCGCCGCCTGGGGACACACGCTGTTTGCGCTCCGAGGCCAGCAGGGGGCCCGGAGCGCTGAGCGTAACAGTACCCCCCCCCCTTTGGTCTCCCCCTCTTTTTGGAACCCAGGAACTCGCGGATGAGGCTGCGGTCCAGGATGTTCTCCTCCGGCTCCCAAGATCTCTCCTCAGGGCCGCAGCCCTCCCAATCGATCAAAAAAAATCTTTTCCCCCGGATGACCTTGATCGCTAGGACTTCTTTGACCGAAAAAATATCAGAGGTACCAGCGACAGGGGTGGGAGAAAGAAGTTTAGGAGAGAAGCGGTTAAAGATAGCAGGTTTGAGAAGGGAGACATGGAAAGAGTTATGGATTCGGAGAGAGGGTGGAAGATGGAGCTGGTAGGACACCTGGTTAATGCGGCTCTTGATTTTAAAGGGACCCAAGTAACGAAGGCCCAACTTGTAACTTGGGACCTTAAACCTGATGAATTTCGAGGAGAGCCACACTTTGTCACCGGGACTGAATTCCGGAGGAGCTCTGCGACTTTTATCGGCCTGGAACTTCATACGGGCCGAGGCCTTGAGGAGGGCTGAGTGGGTCTCTCGCCAAATAGAAGAAAAATCTTGAAGGAGGTCCTCTACAGCTGGTACAGAAGAGGGAGCAGAGGTCCGAGGCAGAGGTGGCAGAGGATGACGACCGTAGACCACAAAAAATGGGGACTTATTGGAGGCAGAAGATTGCTTGAAATTATAAGAAAACTCTGCCCAAGGGAGTAGATCCGACCAATCATCTTGACGGGAGGACACAAAATGGCATAGATAATCTCCCAGAATCTGGTTCACCCGTTCTACTTGGCCATTGGACTGAGGGTGATACGAGGAAGAAAAGTCCAACTTGACTCCGAGCTGACCACAGAGAGCCCTCCAAAATATGGAAACGAACTGCACCCCACGGTCCGAGACGATGTGTCTGGGAAGGCCGTGAAGGCGGAAGATGTGTAGAAAAAACTGTTTGGCCAACTGAGGCTCGGACGGGAGACCAGGCAGGGACACAAAGTGAGCCATCTTCGAAAATCGGTCCACCACGACCCAGATGACCGTCATACCATGGGAGGAGGGAAGATCAGTGATAAAGTCCATGGCGATGTGCGACCAAGGGGTCTCAGGAACAGGAAGAGGCAGAAGAAGACCCGCAGGTTTCTGACGAGGAGTTTTGTCACGAGCGCAGATCACACAGGACTGGACGAATTCTGTGACGTCTCTCTCCACAGAGGGCCACCAATATCTTTGGGAAATTAATTGAAGAGATTTTTTAACTCCAGGATGACCGGCAAAAAGGAAAGCGTGGCCCCACTTGAGAATTTGTAACCGCTGACGAGGAGGAACGTAGGTCTTGCCGGGGGGAAGAAGACGCAGGTCCACAGGAGCAACCGAGATGAGACATTCTGGGGGGATAATGTGTTGAGGAGTGGGTATGTCGCCCACCACATCTGAAGAGCGAGAAAGGGCATCTGCCCTGATGTTCTTAGCAGCTGGGCAGAAATGAATCTGGAAATTGAAGAGGGCGAAGAAGATGGACCAACGGGCTTGGCGGGGATTTAGTCTTTGAGCTGACTGGAGGTAGGCTAGGTTCTTGTGGTCCGTAAAGATGATCACAGGGTGAGGAGCACCCTCGAGAAGATGTCTCCATTCCTCCAGGGCTAATTTAATTGCCAGCAGTTCTCTCTCCCCAATAGAGTAATTCTTCTCGGCGGAGGAAAAGGTTTTAGAGAAGAAGCCACAAGTTATGGTCTTGCCTCTGGATGACTTGAGTTAGCACAGCTCCGGCTCCCACTGAGGATGCATCCACTTCCAGATAGAATGGCTTGGAAGAATCTGGCCGGGACAGAACAGGTGCAGAAGCAAAGGCGGCTTTCAGGGACTGGAAGGCCTCTTCAGCGTGAGGAGGCCAGGTTTTGGGATTAGCACCTTTTCTAGTCAAGGCCACAATGGGAGCCACCAGGGTGGAATAATGAGGAATAAATTGTCTGTAGTAGTTGGCGAAACCCTGGAACCTCTGTATGGCTCGGAGGCCAGAGGGGCGTGGCCAGTCCAGAACCGCTGAAAGCTTGGCAGGATCCATTTGAAGTCCTTGGGCAGAGATGATATACCCCAGGAAGGGCAAGGAGGAACGCTCAAACAGACACTTTTCAATCTCGGCATAGAGGCGATTACTCCTGAGACGGGTGAGAACTTGTTGGACATGGACTTGGTGTTGCTCCAAATTAGAGGAAAAAATAAGGATATCATCCAGGTATACTACAACACAAGTGTAAAGAAGGTCCCGGAAGATGTCGTTCACGAACTCCTGGAAGACTGCAGGAGCGTTACAGAGCCCAAAGGGCATCACTAAGTATTCAAAATGACCGTCCCTGGTGTTAAAAGCGGTCTTCCACTCGTCTCCCTTTCGAATGCGGATCAGGTTGTAGGCCCCGCGGAGATCCAGCTTGGTGAAAATCTTGGCTCCTCTGAGACGGTCAAATAGCTCAGAGATTAGAGGCAGAGGGTTTTTAATGGTAATTTTATTGAGTCCTCTATAGTCAATGCAGGGGCGGAGAGAACCATCCTTTTTAGACACAAAGAAAAAAACGGCTCCAGCAGGGGAAGAAGACTTCCTAATAAACCCTCTCTGTAAGTTCTCACGTACATAGTCTGACATGGCCTGAGTCTCTGGAGGTGAGAGAGGATAAATTCTGCCCCGAGGTGGAGTAGAGCCAGGTAACAGGTCAATAGGACAATCATAAGGCCTGTGAGGAGGAAGAGTCTCAGCTTGCTTTTTACAGAAGACATCCGCAAAACGGTGGTAAGGCTTGGGGAGACCTGGTGGCGGAGGAATTAACGGGTCCCGTTTGATAGGAGCAGGCTTGAGACACCAGTCAGAGCAGGAGGAACCCCAACGCAAAATCTCACCGGTGGACCAATTCAGGACAGGACAATGGCGTTGCAACCATGGTAGACCCAGCAGGAGTTCGGAAGAGCAAAAGGGAAGAACAAAAAATTCCAGAGTCTCTGTGTGAAACACCCCAATGTCCATCCGCAGAGGCTGGGTGCAGTATTGTACCGTAGCAGAGAGTCTCTCCTCGTTGACCGTAGAAATGAGGATCGGCTTGGGAAGACGGATTATAGGAATTCGGTACTTGTCGACCAAGGAGGTGTGAATGAAGTTGCCGGCTGAACCGGAGTCCAAGAAGGCTGCAGCAGGGAAGAAGGACTTGGACGAAAGGAACAACTGCACGGGTATGATGAGACGTGGAGAGGAAGAATCCACACCTAGGGGGGGCGTGTCCGGATGTGAGCAAGACAGGACGTGTCTCGGCGGAGCTCCTGGTTCTATCCTGCCATTAATCCTTCCTGACCGTTTTCCCGGGCTTGTAACCGCTCCTGTTCGGTGGGGGAACATCTGCTCATCCTGGGGATGCCTACATAGGCCTCCGGCACTCCCGGTAAGACCCGGAAGGATCAACGCCAGACCCGCTCCGCTCGCGGCCAGGCACAGAGCTCCGCCTCCGCCATCTTGGCGCCATTGCACACACCGCAGCGCGCCTCGAGGGAGAGTGTGACCATGGAGCCGGAGCAGCGGGCGGACGGTTCTCCTCAGGTGCAGCCGGCTACGTCCCAGTCCTCTGTCACACAGCAGGAGGCAGACCAGCGGGCCATTACAGCTCCGATCCTGGCGGCCATCGATGACTGCAAGGCCTCCCTCATGGTGCGGATCGACCATCTGGCCTCGGAGTGCACCCTGATACGCCACGACCTTGATAAGGTGAGGGGCCGCATTGCTACTGCGGAGGGCCGCATCTCCAACGTGGAGGACAGCACGACCACTCATGCCGCCCAACTTGCGGAACTCCAGGGCCTGGTCAGGTCCCTGCAGCACCGTGCGGACGATGCTGAAGACCGCCAACGCCGCAATAATGTGAGAGTGGTGGGGCTCCCTGAAGGGGTGGAGGGGTCTAAACCGGCCATATTTGCGGAACAATTCTTTAAGGATCTGCTCGCCCTCACGGATCTCCCCCCCACATATGTTGTGGAGCGAGCCCATCGCGTTCCCCTGGGCGCTAGGCCGCCGGGGGCCCCGCCACGGCCCTTCCTGGTCAAATTCCTGAACTATCGGGATCGGGACATGCTCCTGGCCGAGGCCCGGAAGCATCAAGACCTACACTTTGAGAATACCCGGATCATGCTCTTCCCCGACTTTTCGGCTGAAACCCAGAGGAAACGCCGGTCGTTCACGGAAGTCCGTAAACGTCTCCGAGATAAGGAAATTAAATATAGCATGCTGTACCCCAGCAGGCTCCGGGTTCAATTTAATGGCTCCGTGAAATTTTTTGAATCCGAGGTCTCAGAGTGGATGGACGGTATTCGCTGATTCCCGGCTGCGGACTGCTCTTCTTCACGGATCTGTCCCCTGCTTCCTGGAGTGCTGATGTCCCTTTGTGCAAGGTTTTCTTTTTTTCTTTTTTCCCCCCCGTTTTGTATCCCTTTTTTGGTCTCATGTGCTCCTGACTGCCCGGGGGCTCCGCTGGAGTCTCTACTACACTCATTTGGTTCCTGTCGAACTTTGTTTGCACTGCACAGCGTTCACTGACTCTCATGTTGGGAAGTTTGGGGCTTCAGGCCCGTGCCAGCTGGGTTTTGCCAGGACTCCCTGGCTTGTTTGATGTTGCTGGTACAAGGGCATTTGGGCAGTTTTTTTCTGGGCAGCTTTACCTCCTCCTGACTATATGGATCCTCGGGGCCTGTTGGTCTCTGTGGTGCACTGAATGTGACTCGGACAACTGGATTGTGGACTTCCTGGCCATCCCTGACTGTTTTTTTCATCCCCCTTTTATTTTTATTTTTATTTTTCCTTTTCTACATGCCCCCCATGGCTGATGTTTATAGATTCCTCTCATGGAATGTGAGGGGGCTTAATAGCAAGTATAAGCGGGCTGCTGTATTTCAATATCTTAAGCAACACAGACCACACGTGTTCCTCCTTCAGGAGACTCACCTGGATGGTAGTTTGGTCCGGGCACTTAGAAAACCCTGGATACAAAAGGCGTTTCACGCCACTCATTCCACCTATGCACGGGGGGTCACGATCCTGATTAGTAAAGCGATTCCTTGCTCCATCCACCAGGTGGTCTCCGACCCGGAGGGACGCTATGTGGCTTTAGTCGTTACTTTATATTCTCTCAAACTGCTTCTGATTAATGTCTATGTGCCTCCACCCTTTAGGGTGCAACTACTGTATGACCTTATGAACAAACTTTCTGATCATGTTTCATTGCCAGTGCTCTTGATGGGGGATTTTAATGCCATTCTGGATGGTGGGTTGGATACTTCCAACTCCAGTCGGCCGGCCTCGCTTGACCTCTTGGCCTGGGCATCTGCTTTGGGCCTGGTGGAACTCTGGCGTTGGAAGCATCCTGATGATCGGTGTTATTCTCATCTTTCCGCCTCGCATCGTTCTGCGGCCCGCATTGACCTAGCTTTTGGGAACGCTCGTCTGCAATCCCTCCTTTCCACTGCTGACTATCTGGCCGGGGGGGTGTCTGATCATAACCCGCTTCTCTTGACAGTGCACCTCCAGGTGGAGGCTAGAGAGCGGGGCTGGAGGCTGTCCTCTGGATGGCTCCAAAATGAGCAGATTACCTCCCGGCTGGAGAAGGTTATTCAGACATATTGGGAGAGCAACGAGGGTTCTGCGGAATCTGGGATGGTGTGGGAGGCATTTAAGGCGGTGGCCAGGGGTGAATGTATAGCCGGTATTAAGTCTGCTAGGAAGGATCATAACAGTACGATTGTGTCCCTACAGGAGGAGGAGAGAGAGCGGGCGAAAGAACATGCGGAGTCGGCCTCTGATTCCACTTACATTTCTTTAATGGAGGCGCGGCGCGCTCTCTCTCTCCACTTCTCTGACCTCGCCCACACCGAGGCCTCACATGTGCGGGCTTCGGTGTTTGCGCAGGGGGACAAGAACGGCAAGCTTTTGGCGAGGCTGGTGGCGGATCAAAAGGCCCCGATTAATGTTCCGCTTCTCAGGAGCTCGGGGGGTGACCTCTTGACGGACCCCGCGGACATACTGGCTGAGTTCAGGAGGTACTTTGAGACCTTGTATACCCCTGCCACTGACTACGACCAAACTGCCATGGAATTGCTCCTTCAAGGTCTCGATCTCCCCACACTGACTGCTGACGACAGCGCCCTTCTGGACGCCCCTATTACCCCTTTGGAGGTGGAGAGGGCTATTGCCGCATTTCCTCCGCATAAGGCCCCGGGTCCGGATGGGTTCTCCGCAGATTTTTATAAATCATTTGCTGAGCAGCTGGCTCCACGCCTTAGTAGTCTATTTCAATATTGTTTGGAGGAGAAAGCTCTTCCCCCTTCCATGCTCGATGCCACCATGGTGTTGTTGCTGAAACCAGGTAAGGACCCCGTGGAGTGCTCCTCCTACAGGCCTATAGCCCTTCTAAATGCAGATCTGAAGGTCCTTTCCAAAATCCTGGCGTCCCGACTGGCGGGGGTCATCCATACATTGGTTGACCCGGACCAGACGGGTTTTATGCCAGGGAAGTCAGTGGATACCAATATCAGACGCCTCTTTACCCATCTTCAGCTACCCGCTGCTGACTATCCGCAGCGGATTGTGGTCTCTATCGATATTGAAAAGGCTTTTGACTCGGTCGACTGGTCGTACATGCATAAAGTGCTGGAGCTGATGGGCTTCGGCCCTACGTTCCGGCTGTGGGTTAAACTACTATACTCCTCTCCTCGTACGGCCATTCGGCTGGGTCTGGCCAAATCTGAGTACTTTGGGGTGGGGCGGGGTACCCGGCAGGGTTGCCCCCTCTCTCCCTTTTTGTTTGCCCTCACGATTGAACCGGTGGCCACCGCTCTCAGGACCTCCAATGCCTTTGATGCCATTCAGGTGGGATCCATTAGGGAATGCGTGGCTCTGTATGCTGACGATATGCTGCTCTTCCTTAGGGACTCGGGTCCCTCCCTACGGGCGGTTTTACGCATCCTGGACACTTTCGGCTCCTACTCCGGGCTCCGGGTGAATTGGGGGAAATCTTCCGTCCTATCCCTTACTGGGGCGCCGGTGGCGGTCTCCCCTGCTGATCCTCCCCTATGTTGGGTGGACTCCTTCACGTACCTGGGGGTTAAAGTCACGCGGTGCCCGGGGGATTATTACTCCCTGAATCTCCTCCCGCTTGTGCCTAGGCTACAACAGCTGGTACAGGTGTGGAGGAGGCTCCCGCTCTCGTTGCTTGGGCGTATTGCCTTATTGAAGATGAAGTTTCTTCCCGTGGTATTTTATTTTTTGAGGCACTCCCCTACCTGGGTCCCTCGAGCCTTTTTTCGCAAGTTGGATGGCATCATCGGATCCTTTTTGTGGTCTCCTGGGCCCCCTAGGATAGGCCTGCGGGCCCTCCAGGAGCCCAAGGCCAGTGGTGGGCTTGCTCTTCCTGATTGGCATAAATATTACCTAGCTGGGCAGATGGTATTTGCGAGACGTTGGTTGAGGACGGATGCGGAGGATTCGGCTACGGTTCTGGAGGCTGCACACCTGGGGTCCTATGAGAGTTTACGCCTGGCATTATTTCGAGGGGTGAGCACCGATCTGCCGTTGACTGACTCCATGAAGGCTACGATCAAGGCGTGGGGCCAGACGGTGAAGCTGGCGTGCCCTAGTTACCTTGGTTTCTCACCTTCTGCCCCCTTGTGGATGAATCCCAGACTTCCCCATTTTTACCACCTCCCGGACCCTGGGGTATGGGCAGCTGTTGGTATAAAGACGTTGGGGGACGTTACCACCGAGGGTGCACTGGTCCCCTTTGACACCTTACGTTCCCGACATGACTTACCCACGACTTATTTCTTCCGTTTCTTACAGCTGCGGCACGCTTTCCAGAGTCAGTTTGCAGATCTCCGGATCGAGCCAGTGCCGTCGGACCTGGAATTGATGTTGACTAACCCTGACCTTAGTAAAACACTGTCTACTGTCTACAAGGAACTGTTCCGCCTCACCCCTCCGGGGATAGTGCGCTGCAAGCAGCGCTGGACAGAGGATATTCCTGACTTGCAGGGGGACGACTGGGATGACCTGTGGACAGATCCCTTTAAACACCTGGTGGCGGCTAGAGATAAGTTCATCCAATTTAAATTTCTCCACAGAGTGTATTATACGCCTGCCCGCCTGGCCAAGATCTTTCCGTCGGTGTCCGCTGAGTGTTGGCGATGTTCGGCTGCCCCAGCGGATGCCCGACATGTATTTTGGGACTGTGCTCTGGTTCAGCGCTACTGGTCGGAGGTCGTCTCCTGCCTTGGAAGGGTGCTTATGACTCCGGTTCCGCTGACCCAGAGCGTCTGTCTCCTGGGCCTGGTGGAGGAGGTGGTCCCCTCGGTGGCTCATAGGACGCTGTTGATTATACTACTGTTTTATGCCAAGAAGGCCATCCTACTACACTGGAAGAAAGTGTCACCCCCTTCGATACCCTTCTGGAAGGGGCTGGTGAACGCTGTTTTACCTTTGTATAAGGCCACTTACGAGTCCCGTGGTTGTCTCCGGAAGTTCGAAAAGGTGTGGAAGGCATGGGTGGAATCCACCGAGACGGCGGGCTAATTGTGAATGGGAAGTGTCTGTATCTTATGGTTTATTTGGGCCCGCACTCACTGGTTCTTTTCTTTCAGTCAGGAACCCTCTGCTATTTCTGACCTGTAACTTTGTGTTCTGATCCAGTTGTCATGTAGGTTTTTTTTTTTTTTTTTTTGTTGTCCTGTGCCCCTGGGCCTGGGGGGGGCGGTCTGGACGGGTTATGCTGTCCCGGCCGCCCCCGGCCCCCTATGCTTTACTCGGTTCTATAGGTAGGCTGCCAGGGTTGGGAGGGTGGGAGGGGTGGGTTGGGAAGGGTTGTTATGCCGTCCCGCCATGTTAGGGACTGGTGTTTGTCACTGTCTGTATTTTTTTTCTTGTTATAAAACAATAAAAAGAATTTTTCAAAAAAAAAAAAAAAAGAATCCACACCTAGTAATGCCTCTCCCACATTCACTAGGTGCGAGCGTTTCCCGAACGTGGGGGACGAAGAGGACAGTCTTTAAGGAAGTGCTCGGTACTAGCGCAGTACAAACACAGGTTCTCGTCTCTCTACGACGACTTCGTTCTTGCAGGGTCAGGCGAGACTGGTCCACCTGCATGGCCTCCACAGTGGAAGACCCAGAGACAGGTTGAGGTGGACGTGGAACACAGGGGCCAGACGAGGGTAGCGTTTAGGACGAGCTCTTTCCTTTTCAAGATGGAGTTCCTCTTGTCTCTCGGAGAAACGTTTATCGATCCTGGTGGCCAGCAAGATGAGGTTATTCAGGGTAGTAGGCAGGTCACGTGCAGAAAGGACGTCCTTAATGTCACTATTGAGTCCCTTCTTAAAAGTGGCACAAAGAGCTTCATTGTTCCAGTTCAGCTCGGAGGCAAGGGTACGGAACTGGATGGCATAATCACCCATGGTAGAACTTCCTTGGGACAAGTTTAGCAAGGCAGTCTCTGCGGAGGTAACCCGGGCAGGTTCCTCGAAAACATTACGAAACTCCTGACAAAAATTCTGGACAGATGCGGTGGCTGGATCAGCGCGGTCCCAAAACGGTGTAGCCCAGGCCAGGGCCCTCCCGGAGAGCAGACTGAGGATAAAGGCTACCTTGGCTCGCTCAGATGGAAACTGGTCAGACAGTAGCTCGAGGTGCAGAGAGCACTGAGACAGGAACCCTCGGCACAATTTAGGATCTCCGTCGTACTTGTCCGGCAGAGACAAGCGGATTCTGGACCCGGTGGCAACTGCTGGTGTGGGAGGTGCAGCAGATGCTGACGGAGGAGCTAGCTGTTGCTGAGTTGGCAGGAGCTGCTGAAACATAGCGGTCAGCTGGGCCAACTGTTGACCTTGCTGGGCCACAATGGCGGTGAGGTCCACTAGGCTTGGCAACGGAACATCAGCGGGATCCATGGACGGATCTTACTGTCATGAACCGGCAGGACTGGTAGTGGATCCTCTGGACCAGAGAGGCGATGGCGCGGGTTGTACTAGAGAACCGGTTCTAAGTAGTTACTGGTCTTCACCAGAGCCCGCCGCAAGGTGGGATGGATTTGCTGCGGCGGTAACTACCAGGTCGTGTCCCCTAGTAACAACTCAATCTCTCTTGCAGCTGATATGGCGTGGTACACAGGGAGTAGGCAAGAGCGTAGTCGGACGTAGCAGGGGTCAGGGCAGGCGGCAGAGGTTCAAAGGTGAGACGTCGGTAGCAACGGGTTCGGCAACAGGCAAAGCGAACAAACACAGAAGGGAACGCTTTCTCAGAGGCACAAGGCACAAAGATCCGGCAGGAAGCTGTGGGAGGAGAAGGTATTAATGGACAGTGCACAGGTGAAGCCTAATTAAGTCAGCACTGCCTTTCACAAACCTTAACCCTTAATAACCAGTTTGGACCAGGCACCAATCACCTGTGCACTGGTCCTTTAGATCTAAGAGTCCCGGTGTTTGCGCGCCCTAGAGAGCGGGGACGCACACGCCGAGACGCAGGAGCGCCGTCTGGGGACACACGCTGTGAGTGCTCCGAGGCCAGCAGGGGGCCCGGAGCGCTAAGCGTAACACACATATAGAATGAATGTTACCATATCAATGCAAAACAGGCTCAGGTAATTAGGACAATATTTTTTTTCTGTGGTCTCTATAGCACCTACTTTAATCTACTGTTTGATGTTACATGTATTTAAAATATGTATTTTATCCATGAAGAACTACCATACTTGCCTAACTCATTATAAAAAATGTATTTACATTGTTTACAAAAGAATAAGAGGTTAAGGAATTATACATGTGATGTAGTTACTGACTATAGTAT
This sequence comes from Pelophylax lessonae, assembly GCF_965119305.1. Lineage (NCBI taxonomy): Eukaryota > Metazoa > Chordata > Amphibia > Anura > Ranidae > Pelophylax > Pelophylax lessonae. The sequence continues at coordinate 49,395,195 of NC_138780.1, read as the reverse complement.
TAGTTATATATTAATTTATAAATACATTTCACTTTTACTGTTACTTCTGATAAGTAATGAAACAGATGTGAATCTCCTCTGATACAATAGAGATAATTACCTGCAAACAAGTGCTGTCTTGGGACTTTTTTTCTGTACTGTGCATGTTTGTAAGGGATGATCCTTAGAGGGCAATTTGCCTTTGCCACTGTTTAATTTTTTTGCTTTCTAAAATCTTTGGGGAACAGACAGGAATAAGAGAAAATCAAATCCCCGATGTTTGCTGTAACATCTAATTACACTTACTAGGTTTGTCCAACATGATTTTCCATAATTTGCTAAATAGATTGTTTATTGTTAGTTTCAGACACTAGTTCATGCAATTCTCTTTAACTTTTACAGGTAAAAAATAACATAAAGGTTATCATTTTTAATCATGAGCAAAACAATTGTGACTCCTTACTTATTCTGGATTTTAGCATAAATAACTACTAATAGTTGTTGTGATTTTTATCTACTATATTATAATAAAATAGTCTTATTTTACAAATGCACACAACTTTTACATTGCCCCATGATATTAAGAATGTAGTTTAAATGATGAAGAATGCAAAAGGAAAGAAAAAAGAAAGAAGAGCATGTATCATTGCAAATATATCAGTTGAACCTTTATTCTGTACTGCTGTATATAAAAGAAAAAACTGAACAAAAAAAAACTCTCAACCCCCACCCCTTAGAATTTTGTTACTTGCTTTGTTTTAGAGAATTATCTGAAATACGCAATATGTCCCAATTGAAAGAGATTACAAAGAACCTCAGAAAAAGAGTTAAAGTCATAGAAATACAGAAATAGTCAGATGGAAGAAAAACTTTAAACAAGCTCAACAGCTCTGGCAAGGTGACCACCACACAGCAAGGCTTTCCCCATGAGCACCAAACAGTAACTGGAACCAAAGAAATACAGAAAGGAGCACCAGACCAAAACTAGAAAAATTGGATAAATGAGTCCAAGACAATTGACATTGTTGATAAAACAGTCATATAAAAACAGTCAGCACATTTCGGGGGCAACACCACTTCCCATTCATCAAGGCTCAAGATAAGATAAAACTTGGATGGACTCAGAAAACACAGTGACTTCATCCAAAGTATATCCAAATGTTCTGTGTTGAATCCTGATGAAAGGGGAGTGGTGTTTTCCCTAAAATGCACTGAAAGCTTTTATATGATTTTTTAAAATCAACAAATAAAATTATCTTGGACTCTTTCATCCGATTTTGATATCCCTGGCCAGAAGGAGAATATCATCTAGATAGTGGTGGGCTCAGAGGCCTTCATGAAAGTCCTTGGGGAAGTGCACAAACCAGATGGCAAACTTCTGAGCTGAAAGAGCTGCTGCCCTAAATCCTAAATACTTTTGAAAGGTTGAAAGGATAGGGATGTGGATGCAGGCATTTTGTAGATCTAGCAAGAGCATTCAGTCACCTGACTGTTTTTTAAGTCTATAACTGGACACCAGCCTTTGTCTTTCTTTTGTACCTTGAAAAAAGTTAAATAGAATCCTGTGAACCCTGAGGGTGGGATTGGGATGGCCGCCCCCCCAAACTTGAAGTTTGTGAATGTATTGCAACAAGACCTGTGCCTTCTGTGGTGACAGTTTGGACAGTTTGAGGGGGGGTGGTCAAAAGGAGGAACAGTCAGAAACTTTAAAAAATGTCCATGGGACACTGTTGATGTTACCCATGCATCTGTACAATTTTTTGCCCAGGTTTCCACAAAGAGACCACAGCTCCCACTGCCAGAGACTGAGTCTGTGAACTGTCAAAAGGATTTTGATGATTCCTGCGAGACACTCAATGCCTTTTATTTATGGGACTTCAGAAAGGTTGTCCCATCTAGAGTGCTTTTGCTTCCTGTCTTGCGGGAGCAGGCCAGACTTTGTACTGTAACTCTGGAAATGCCTGTATCTAATTTACTGCCGAAATAAATTTCTCATCGAAGGGTATTTTCTGTGATGGAACTATCCCACACTCTGCTTAAGTGCCTCCGTCAGTATAGCGCTTCCTCCAGTCTGAACATAGATCCTAGATATTATAGCTGCATATTGCAACCAAGAACTAGACACGACTCGTTTAGCTGCAAAACTGGAACACTTAATTTGAAAACTAACAGAAAATTTATACTACACAACCAGGTGAGGCTGATCAAATTATCATAGGCAAACGCAACTGTATACAGAAATATAATTAACATGCTAATTAACTCAGCCCTTAAAACAGCCTAGGTGGAGTGCACAGAATACTAGCAGGCAAACAATAGGTGACACAATTAACAATTAACCATGGGACAGAAAAGCCTAGCAGACAATAGGTGTGTTAATTAGCACAATTAATAATACAGTGATCTCCCCCCTCCTCAGACTAGTAGGCAACAGACTATAGCAGGAGACCTACTTACAATAAACACATTATGGCAGAGGACCCCAGACAGGTGGCTTGCTGATGACATCAACATCTGCTAGTCTCACAAGTATGAAGCAGTCACTATTTTTAATGAGGCAGCTAGGCATTAAATAGGAACCTTGAGCCTAGAGTCCCAGAGTCTGTGTGTCTTGGGGAGACATGGACTTAAATCCAAAGTAATATTACTCCAAGGGTCCCCCAGGCATACACCTCACAAAGAGAAGTGTTTCCCCAAAAGCCAGGGCCCATAATCAGTGGGTAAGAGGCTTGATCCCAGTCTTCTCCAAAAGTCCTGTCCTGGCTAGGTCTGTCACACTTCTCCCCCATCAAAAGTCGACTATCAAGGTCCCAGACTTCCACTTGGTCTGGACATGCATTACTCAAGCAGAGTGAACGCACATAGGTGGTCAACCTGATTTCCATTCTTGGCCGCATGGAATGGTTACCATCAGTAAGTGTAGGACAGAAGTCATTGACTCTCTGTCTGGCTGTCACTGTTTCAGCTAAGTGGTTTTTACTATTCCGTTGCTCGGTCTGTTGCTGGGCAGAGGGGCCAACTGTTCCAGTTCCTTGAAGCCGTGGAGACACTGTAGGTGCAAGGCAGAGGCCAGTGGCACACTGCTTTGTTGCCAGTGATTCAGCAGGTAGTAGAAGCTTCACTACATCAGTTTGTTGCTGGGGAGAGGTGCTGACTGCCCCAGCTCCCTGGAACTCTGTAGTTGTTGCCGGTACTGGGCAGAGGTTGGTAGCACTCTGTCCTGTTGTCAGTACTTTTTCTTGGAATGCCACATCATCCGCTCCTGCAAACCATTTGGGAGGGGGGCCGACTTCCTCCACTCCCAGACTGTGGATCTGCTGCTGGGGAGGAAAGATGACCTCCTTCTCGCCAAAACCGTGTAGCTGCCGTTGGGGAGATGAGCCGGCTGCTTCATCTCCCGTTCCCTCATCTGGCTGATGAGATGACATTTCTCTGTCACTGTCTCCCAGGTGTATGGATCCTGGCTGGGGAGAGAAGACAGTTTCTTCCACACTGGCTGACTGTTGGGGAGGGAGGACGACAACCTCCTCTCCCTTCTCCCCCTGGATCCTGATCTGCTGCTGGGAAGTGACTGTCTCCTTCTCAGCCTGGGTCTCCGGAACTGCCAAAGGTGTGGGGCAGAGGTCTTGGAACCTCTGCCCAGTTGCTAGTGCTTCAGCTGGAAAAGTTTGTAAATCCACAGATCCAGATCACTCACTTGGACAGCCTCTTTAATAACAGCCCCAGGCCGCTCTAGCCAAAGCCTTCCATTGTGCTCTTGTCCGTTGTCCATGGGCACACTTAGGCTACATACCAGCGGAGGGCTCTGTAGTGCTTATCTTTGCCTGGACCAGTCTTCCCAACTGGTCTTCCCTAAGACTTCTGATTGACTAACACAGCTGTACAAATTACATGGAATGTATTTGACCCCAGTCCCAGTGTCAATATACTATCCTTCTAACAGTCCTCTATGCCTGCTATGCTCCACTATGTTTGGCACCTTCTACCAGTTGCTTTGAGCTTACCCGGTAATACAAACATTCTGGGTCCAGATTGTACAATTACTACATGACCAAATGGGCTCCTCATTAACGCTAGACGCTATACAATGGTTTTTCCTGATACCGATGAATTTCTAACTATATTCTTACATGGGATCCTTTTTAGCGCAAGTAAAGTGATAGCTCGTAATTAAATGCAGGCACATACCTTGTGCTGGAGGCCAATGGAGGGAGGGCTTGCCTTATGGCTAAGTTCCAGACTCCTCTGAGAATGGAAAAGAAGGAGTCAGGCCCAAAGTAGCACTGTTGTCTGCTGGAATACTTGCAGGCAGGATCTGACTAGGATGCTTGTCAGATGAATGCCCAGTAGACAGCTAATGCACTGGAATGGTGTTCTGCAGGCAGGTGGCACCTGTGGGAAACAGCAGGCCTTCAGAAGAGCAGGGGACAGGAGAGAAGTCTGTTCGAAGCCAAGGTCAGGTGCCAGGTGGGGATCAAAGTAAGTGTAGTCAGGAGGTGTAACGCTCCTGCGTTTCATGTATGGTGTGGATTTTCAGCTGCAGAAATATTCCACTTCAGTAGTCATGTAAGAGAGATGCTGAGATACCATTCCCAACCTCAATGACTCATCATGTGTGGAAGGTCTTAATTCAGCTAGTAAATACACACACTCAACAAGCTGGTTCCTAGAGTGACTTTATGTATGTAGTAACACAGTGATGAAGATTTAAGAGACAGGTTGAGTGGAGGTGGTAGGTGACAGACACTTGAAGGTAAGACAGTAGCAGATGGATGCAGGTAGGTTTAGCAATCATGTATGGTAGCAGATGACAGAGTAGCAGGTGGACATACAAGAGTGATCAACCCAGTGCAGGAATAAGTAGCAGTAGTCTTAAGAGCTAGCAATCTAGATATGCAGATGTGATAAATAGTCTTTACTATGCAGAGCTAGATAGTGTAAGCTTAGTATAAGTTTATAGAGGGTTCCCCTGCGGGGTACTTAGCACTAATAGCAATACAGCCGAAGGTTGGTTCAGGAGGAGCGGATGATCCGGAAGCGGGATGCAGGGATCAGCGCAGCGAGGTTCCGTCAGTGAGGTATGCTTGCAAGCACGAAAGCTTCAAGCCAAGTTAGCATCCAGGTAAGGGTGTTTGAACGAACACATGTGAGTGAGAACCGGCGCTTTAAATAGCCATCTAGTCCGGCGCTGAGTGATGACAGCTTCAGTCTTAAAGGTGTATGCGCACCTTTCCAAAAGAGAATGGTGGGGCGCATACACTTGTGAAAAGAGTAATTTAGGGTACCAAAGGTACCGGAACATTACAATACCCCCCCCCTTAAGGCCGGCTCCTGAAGGCCTCTGGAGCTGGTTTGTCTGGGTATCTCGCATGAAAATTGCGGATTAATCTAGGGGCATGTATTTCAGAGGTGTTTAGCCAGGTGTCGTCTTGGGGCCCATAGTTCTTCCATCTAACCAAGTACTGAAGTCTTCTTCTGTAGATACGAGAATCCAGAATCTCTTTTATCTCGTATTCTTCTCCACCTTCAACTTGTACAGGAGGTGGAGGTGGAATATTAGGCCTTATTCCTTGGTCCGGAACATGGGGCTTCAGTAGCGACACATGGAAAATGGGATGGATTTTTAGGTCTATTGGCAATGTAAGCTGTACTGCAGCTTTTCCAATAAGCTTTTTGATTGGGAAAGGTCCCAAGAACAGAGGTCCAAGCTTTTTGCTAGGGATCTTCAGTCTTAAATTTTTTGTTGAGAGCCAAACGAGGTCCCCGATAGTGTACTGTGGAGAAGGTCTTCTGCGAAGATCATAGTACTTCTTTTGTTGACTGTGAGCGTGTGCAATGGTAGTATTTAATAAACCCAGAGAATCCTTTATTTGGGTAAGATAGTCTGAGGCTACTGGGTTGTTTGAAGGAAGGATGCGTGGTGGAAGAATAGAGGGATGAAACCCATAGTTCAAGTAGAACGGACTCTGCTTGGTTGTACTGTGGGTTGCGTTGTTGTAGGCAAATTCTGCCAGAGGGAGAAGATCCACCCAATCATCCTGTTGGTAAGAAGTGTAACAACGTAAATACTGCTCGATGCATTGGTTGACTCTTTCAGTCTGTCCGTTGGTCTGCGGATGGTAAGGAGAAGTGAGCTTCCGCTCGATCCGTAGTATGTGACATAGTTCTTGCCAGAACTTAGAAATAAATTGGGATCCACGGTCAGACAGGAGAGTTTTTGGGATACCATGTAACTTAAAGACATGTTTCATCAGGAGTTCTGCCGTTTGTTTGGACGAAGGTAGTCTGCGAATATCAATGAAATGTGCCATCTTTGTCAGATGGTCCACTGACACCAAGATGGTATTAAATCCTTTGGAAAGAGGCAATTCTACGATGAAGTCCAAGGACAAAACTTCCCATGGAGTTTGGGGTATTGGTAGACTGCATAGTAGACCGGATGGTCTCGTAGTGTCAATTTTGGACCTTGCACAGACATTGCATGAAGAGACGAATTTTTGTATAGATGTTTTCATGTCAGGCCACCAGAATTGCCGGGAAATCAAATTAAGAGTCTTTGTCATACCCATATGTCCTGCCATAGGCACATCATGAGATAATTCCAAGATCTTGGTGCGTAGGGTAGGTGGTATGTAAAGTTTGTCGTTGTAGTAGAGGAAGCCTTCTGCATCAGTATTTAGTTGTGGTGGGGGTGAATCCAAACTTATACCATGCAAAACCTCTTCCTTCAAGGAACGAACAACTCCAATAATGTGTTTGTGAGGTATTATAGGAACGGAAGGGATTTCAAAGTAGTTTTCTTCAGTTAGTCGTGATAGTGCATCCGCCTTTTTGTTCTTATCTGCAGGTGTGTAAGTCAATAGGAAGTTAAACCTTAGAAAGAATAGTGACCATCGTACCTGTCGGTGCGAGAGAGTTTTGCTAGTCTGAAGATATTGGAGGTTTTTATGGTCCGTGTATATTATTATTGGTAATTGGGTGCCTTCGAGTAAATGTCGCCAATTCTCCAGAGCCAATTTTATAGCAAGCAGTTCCTTTTCACCCACGGGGTAATTTATCTCGGGACTGCTTAGGGATTTAGAAAAAAAGGCGACTGGATGAAGTGGTGAAGTGTGGGTTGGTTGTTGGGAGAGTATTGCTCCTACTGCCATGTTTGACGCATCTACCTCCAGAATGTATTGGAGGGATGGGTCTGGATGGCGTAATATGGGAGCGGAAGTAAACCTTGTCTTTAACAAGTGAAAAGCTTTATTGGCTTCTTCTGACCATTTGAATGGTTTCTTTATGCTAGTGAGCTGTGTGAGGGGTCTCACAATAGCAGAAAAGTTTTTAATGAACTTCCTGTAGAAATTTGAAAATCCCAGGAATCGCTGTAGCGCCTTGCGTGTGGTTGGTGTAGGCCAATCCTGAATGCAGGATATTTTACTCATGTCCATCTCGATTCCTGTTTTGGATATGATGTAGCCTAGAAAGAGTACCTCGTCTTTATGAAACAAGCATTTCTTCAGTTTCACATAAAGGTTATGTGCAAGCAATCTCGATAGTACAAGTCTTACATGTCTTATGTGTTCAGACAGGGATCGTGAATATATAAGTATATCGTCCAGATATACCACAACACAGACATCTAGTAAGTCTTTAAAAATATCGTTTATAAATCGTTGGAAAACTGCAGGGGCGTTGCATAGCCCGAATGGCATCACAAGATATTCGAACAATCCGTATCTGGTTCTGAATGCAGTCTTCCACTCGTCTCCATCACAGATTTGAATGAGATTGTATGCTCCTTTCAGGTCCAATTTTGAAAAATAGGTAGCTCCACGCACCTGCTCAATGAGCTCAGGGATAAGCGGTAGAGGATAGCGATCTTTTATTGTGATAGCATTCAATTTCCTGTAGTCGATGATAGGTCTGAGACTTGAGTCCTTATTGCGAACAAAAAAGAGTCTTGCTGCTGTGGAAGAAGTGGAAGGTCTAATAAAACCTTTTTCCAAATTCTCATCCAAATAGGTTTTGAGATGGGAAGGTTCATCCTGTGAAAGAGGATAAACATGACCGAACGGCAATTTGCTATTTGGGAGTAGATCAATGCTACAATCATAGTCTCGATGAGGAGGTAATGCTTGAGCATTTTTCTCAAGAAAAACCTCAGAAAGATCCTGATAACATAGTGGTGCAATCTCATCTGTCACCATAGACAGAATCTTCCCGGAAGACGGGAGGTTACAGGTATCCTCGCAATAGCAAGAGAGGAAGGCCAAGGACCGTTCCTTCCAATCTATGGTTGGTTGGTGTGTGTGTAACCAGGGAAGTCCCAACACAATGGGAAAGTGGGGTGAAGATATTAAATCGAAGGTAGTAGTCTCCCTATGAGACTCGTTAATAGTGACTAGAAGTGCTTGTGTCTGATCGGTGATTGGACCAGAGGATAAAGGAACACCGGTAATAAGACTTACTGAGACAGGTTTAAGTTTAGAAATAATAGGAATTTTATTTGAAGCAGCAAAACATATATCAATATAATTTCCACAAGATCCTGTGTCAATCATGGCCTTAGTAGTAATCCTGTTCTGGTCCCACTGTAATGTCAAACAAACAAAAATGTAAGGGTTAGTGAATGAAGTTGTCAATCCCCCTAGGAGGACATGTGAACACTCACCCTTCTTTTTGTTGACTAGGGGACAGACATTTATCTTGTGATCCGGGGATGCACAGTACAAGCAGAGATTTTCATATCGTCTTTTGGCTTTTTCCATAGTTGATAGCGGTGGGCGTATGGTTCCTACCTCCATAGGAACGGGGTTAACGGCCGGAATCCGAGAGGAAACGGATAATGGCATTCCCATTTTCTCAGCCTTTCTTTCTCGTAGTCTTCTATCTATGGTAATACTGAGTTGTATTAATGCATCCAGGGTTTTTGGTAGATCCGCTCGGGCGAGTTCGTCCTTAACGGCTTCTGATAGGCCAAGCCTAAATTAGGTTTTCAGAGATGCATCATTCCATTCTGAATCAAGGGTCCATCTCTTGAATTCCGCGACAAAGTCTTCTACAGGCCTCCTTCCTTGTTTCAAGGATCTTAATTGAAGATCGGCAGTACTCTGCCTATTGGGGTCATCATATAGGCTAGTGAGTTCTGCTAGGAACAAGGCATAGGAGTTGAGAAGCTGATCGTTTTTCTCAAAAAGAGAGTCTGCCCAGGCTCGAGGATCGCCTGTTAGGTAAGAAATAATAGTACAAACAAACCTTAATGTGATCAGTAAGGTAGGTACGAGGTTTTAGCAAAAAAAGTAACTCACATGCGTTTTTAAATTCGCAAAATTTTTTGCGATCGCCTGTAAATACCAAAGGGGGATTTATCTTGGGTTCAGGGGACTGAGCAGAGGTAAGTTGTGTCAGTCTAATTACCTGCTGCGACAGAGCCTGATTGTCTTCTTTTAATTCAGCAAGTGCGTGTATTAACGCAGTTACTTGCTGTTTTAATTGTGTCACCTGAGTGGTTATTTCTGCTGAATCCATTTGGGGGTTCGTTCAATCTGTAACGCTCCTGCGTTTCATGTATGGTGTGGATTTTCAGCTGCAGAAATATTCCACTTCAGTAGTCATGTAAGAGAGATGCTGAGATACCATTCCCAACCTCAATGACTCATCATGTGTGGAAGGTCTTAATTCAGCTAGTAAATACACACACTCAACAAGCTGGTTCCTAGAGTGACTTTATGTATGTAGTAACACAGTGATGAAGATTTAAGAGACAGGTTGAGTGGAGGTGGTAGGTGACAGACACTTGAAGGTAAGACAGTAGCAGATGGATGCAGGTAGGTTTAGCAATCATGTATGGTAGCAGATGACAGAGTAGCAGGTGGACATACAAGAGTGATCAACCCAGTGCAGGAATAAGTAGCAGTAGTCTTAAGAGCTAGCAATCTAGATATGCAGATGTGATAAATAGTCTTTACTATGCAGAGCTAGATAGTGTAAGCTTAGTATAAGTTTATAGAGGGTTCCCCTGCGGGGTACTTAGCACTAATAGCAATACAGCCGAAGGTTGGTTCAGGAGGAGCGGATGATCCGGAAGCGGGATGCAGGTATCAGCGCAGCGAGGTTCCGTCAGCGAGGTATGCTTGCAAGCACGAAAGCTTCAAGCCAAGTTAGCATCCAGGTAAGGGTGTTTGAACGAACACATGTGAGTGAGATCCGGCGCCATCTAGTCCGGCGCTGAGTGATGACAGCTTCAGTCTTAAAGGTGTATGCGCACCTTTCCAAAAGAGAATGGTGGGGCGCATACACTTGTGAAAAGAGTAATTTAGGGTACCAAAGGTACCGGAACATTACAGGAGGATAGCTGAATGAAATCCCCAAATGTCATGATAGTTAGTCGAAAAAAGACACAAATCTATCTAGTGTTCCTATATTTTCCTAACTTTCAGAGGCCTTTTTCTCCACACAAATGGTTTCAGATTGTTGACTGCAAGACTTTATATTATTTCCATTTTTTGTCACAAATACAGTACAGACGGTACAGCTCTTTTGGGGAGAAAGATGGCCACCAAGTTGGAGGGGCTTTTAAACTAGGAGACGGGGGGGGAGGGCTCAGAAGTAGAGTCAGTCAGGAGGGAGCAGAGGACAGAAGGCAGCTGTAGTGTTAGCAGCGACAGTAGGTCCACAATGTCAATTGGCAGGTCTGTGCGGGAAAATCTCAGACCAAACAGGAATAAACATAACCGCCAATTGCGCTTAACTTCCGTAAAACTAAGAGGGGTATATGCTAATGCCAGGAGCCTAGCTAATAAATTGGATGAGTTGGAAATGTTAGTACATGAGGAGGACATAGACCTTGTGGGAATAACGGAGACTTGGTTCGACCCCTCACATGACTGGCTGGCCAATATCCAAGGGTATTCGGTGTACCGGAAGGACAGGGTAGGAAAAAGAGGGGGAGGGGTATGTCTCTATGTCAAGAACAATATAAAGGTGATAGAAAGGAGTGACATTACGGATGGGATGAGCATGGATTTAGAATCTGTGTGGGTTGAACTCCATAGGGAAGGAGAAAAGGGGAAAGTAATTGTGGGGGTTTGCTATAGGCCACCTAACCAAGGGGAGGAGGTAGAGCTGGAATTTTTAGCACTAATGGGTAAAGTGGCAAAATTGGGATCAGTCATCGTATTGGGGGACTTCAATTATCCCGACATTGACTGGGAAGAGGGGACTGCACACTCACAGAAGGCCCGTCTATTCACGGAAACCTTACTGGATAATTACATGTCACAGTTGGTGGATTCCCCTACCAGAGAAAACGCAGTCCTGGATCTATTGCTCACTAATGACCCAGACATAATCTCGGAGGTAGGAGTCCAGGACAACCTGGGCTCTAGCGATCACAGGATGATCACATTTAGTGTAAATAACAATATAACAAGGCAAGTGGGGAACATAAGAACCCTAAACTTCAGAAGGGCAAACTTTCCAAAATTGTACTCATTGATGGAAAGGGTAAACTGGGACCAAACCCTGGGATCCCTGACCACAGAGGAAAAATGGGAATGCTTTAGGAACATATTAGGCAAAGGCATCTTGCAGTGCATTCCTATGGGAAATAAATTTAGAAGAGACAAAGCCAAACCTGGCTGGCTAAACTGTAGCGTCAAAAAACTTATTAGGGGGAAAAAATTGGCCTTCAAGAAGTATAAATCAGAGGGCACAGTATCGGCTTTCGAGCAATACAAGGAGGCAAATAAGAAAAGTAAACAAGAAATCAAGATGGCTAAAATCAACTTTGAGAGACAAATAGCAGAGGATAGTAAAAAAAACCCAAAGAAATTCTTTAAATATATCAACAGCAAAAAAACTAAGGCAGAGCATATTGCACACATAATTAACAATGATGGGAGGATGGTTACAGAGGACACTGAAAAAGCAAGCGTGCTGAATGCTTTTTTCTCGTCAGTCTTTACACAGGAAAAGGAGGGGTACACTGACCATGACTGTATGGTTAGTAGTAATACACAGGACTTGCCACCATGGCTAACAGAGGGGGAAATCAGGGAAAGGCTGGATAAACTTCACACAAACAAATCACCAGGACCGGATGGCGTACATCCGAGAGTACTCAAGGAACTCAGTAAAGTTATATCCTGACCACTGTTCCTGATGTTTGCTGACAGTATTAGGACAGGAGATGTACCAGGGGATTGGAAGAAAGCTAACGTGATTCCAATATTCAAAAAGGGCCAGAGGCATATCCCGGGAAATTATAGGCCTGTCAGTTTGACATCAGTAGTATGTAAACTTCTGGAGGGGATAATAAGGGACTATATCGTAGAGTTTGCTAAAGACAACAACATCATCAGCAGTAATCAGCACGGGTTTACAAATGGGCGTTCTTGTCAAACCAATCTCCTAACATTCTACGAGGAGGTGAGCTGTGAGCTAGATAGGGGGAGACCAGTGGATGTGGTGTACTTGGATTTCGCTAAGGCGTTTGATACAGTTCCCCACAAGCGCTTAATTTATAAAATAAGGTCTGCAGGTATCGATAGCAGGGTTTGCTCTTGGATACGGAACTGGCTAAAAAGGCGTGTCCAAAGGGTAGTAATAAACAGCGCATACTCAGACTGGTCTGAGGTGGTAAGCGGGGTCCCCCAAGGCTCAGTCTTGGGACCAACCTTGTTCAATTTATTCATAAACAACATTGAGGTCGGGATCAGTAGTTCGATATCAGTTTTTGCAGATGACACAAAATTGGGCAGGGCAATAACTTCACAACATGAAGCAGATATCCTACAGAATGACCTGGACAAAATAACGGAGTGGGCAACGACATGGCAAATGAGGTTTAACGTGGAGAAGTGTAAGGTTTTGCACTTGGGGACTAAAAACATAAAAACACAATACACGTTAGGAGGGGAGCCCTTGGGGGAATCAAAAATGGAGAAGGATCTGGGAGTCTTGGTTGATGATAGATTAGGAAACAGCATGCAATGTCAAGCGGCAGCTGCCAAAGCCAGCAGAACATTAGCATGCATAAAGAAAGGGATGCAGTCCAGAGATAAGACTATAATCCTTCCACTTTATAAAACTCTGGTCCGACCGCATCTGGAGTATTCCGTCCAGTTCTGGTCGCCAGTCCTCAGGAGGGATGTGTTGGAGCTGGAGAGAGTCCAGAGAAGGGCAACTAAACTAATTAGGGGATTGGAGGACCTTGACTATGAAGAGCGTCTACAATCGCTCTATTTATTCTCCCTGGAGAAGAGACGTCTGAGGGGGGACATGATAGCAATTTATAAATATCTTAATGGGGATCCCAGCTTAGAAAAAAAGCTGTTCATTCGAAGAGATTGCATGAGGACTCGAGGGCATACAATGCGATTAGAGGAGAAGCGTTTTAACCTCAGGCAACGCGGGGGGTTCTTTACTGTTAGGGCAACAAGATTGTGGAATTCTCTACCACAAGAGGTGGTTTCTGCGGGTAGTATGGTGGCTTTCAAAAGACTCTTAGACTTACATCTCAAGGATCAGAACATTCAGGGGTATGTGAGATGATTACAGCCACACACACCTACACAGGTTGAACTAGATGGACTATTGTCTTTATTCAACCTCACCTACTATGTAACTATGTAACTATGTAACAAATGCCCAGCAGGCCCCTATCAATATTCACCCAACTCTGTGGATTGTTAAACTTGCTCGCCTTTGCGGGACAGTAAAACTACAAGACTATTTTATTTTTCTAGGCAAAGGAAGGATGGACAAGGAGTTCTGCCTCGCCTAAGGCATCACCCTGTACATGTGGGAGTGGTAGATGTAGAAAACTTCAGGATGGAGTGACAAGTTCAGAGGGCATGTCAAGGAGATAATACAGCAGGGGAATAGGAGGAAGAAGGACTTTTACACCAAGTTACTAATGCAGTTGGCCATAGAAATGTAACTTGCGACCACCAATAGCTGTTACCACATCTGATTTAATCTGCTAGGCTAAAGGGAAGAAAATCATTACAGGATATATTTAAAATGATGCTTTACTTACATTCCCTCCCCACTATGAAGTAACAAAAAATGTATACTACACCCACAAAGACTTCCTTTACTGTGGGAATGGTGTTATTTGGATGGTGAACTGTATTGGATTTCCACCAGACATATCATTTGGTGCTGGCCAAATAATTAAGTTTTAGTCTCATCTAACCACAACACCATTTTCCATATGGCCTCAGAATATTCAAGGTGTGTTTAAGGTGGTTAGATGAGAAATAAATTTAATTATTTGGCCTTAACACCAAATTATATGTCTGGTGGAAATCCAACACAGCTTAACATCCACATAACACAATTCCTACAGTAAAGCATGAAGGTGGTAATATCCTGTTATGGGGGGTTTTCTCTGCAGCAGGGACTGGAGCACTTGTCAGGATAAAAAAAAATGGATGGGGCAAAATAACATCAAATTCTTGAGGAAAATCTGATGCCCTCTGCCAGAAAATTGTCAATGGGAAGAAGGTTTACCTTCCAACATTACAATGACCCAAAGCACACAGCAAAAAATGACCACACAGTGATTGAAGGAGAAAAAGGTGAATGTCCTTTCATGGCCTAGTTAGAGCCAAGACTTAAATCCCATTGAAAATCTGTGGAACGACTTGAAGACTGCACCAATGGTGAGCAGTATATAATTTGGATGTCTTTTGCTTTGCTAAAGTTTTTTTTAAATCCGCATTCCTTGTGATCTTTATTTACCTTAGATGGGACATCTTTGATCATCTGGGAGAACTCTGCTGACCACTTTGCTGTTATCTATTATCTTTGTAACAACTTTGGATGGACATCTCTGGGCTTTCCCATTTTGTTCCCTATATTTGGGAGGAATATCTGACAGCAGTTTAAGGTATTTAGGGTGCTTTAGGATACACGTAGATATGTGGTATCTTCAATTATGCGATTGAGTTCAATTGATTTGGGCTCATTTGTGTATATATATATATATATATATATATATATATATATATATATATATACATTTTTTTTTTAACCTTTTGCAGCTACTCTGACTGGGTGTGCTCTCCCTACAATATATTGTCACCTCAGGTGCTGGCCCTCCTTCCTATATCAACTCTGGGACTCCTACTAGCGTTTAACAAAGTAATACAAAGTAATTGCGATATATGCATTTGGTAAGTGTTCCTTTATCACCTGCCTATCTGTGCTGCGCTCAGACTATCGTTGAGAGTTTTTGATTTTCTTTTTTTTTTTTTGTTTTTTTCTGACATGTTGGTGTTTTATCTTTTACTTTGATGTTATAAGTTGCACTAGTAAATACAGCTTGATAAAACAAAAGCTGTGTCTGTCTTCATTTCAAGCTGCAACGCAACAAAATGTGATTAATCTAAAGGGGGGTGATTCTATTCTATACCCACTGTATGTGGAGCCTAAAGGTTTCACTCTTGCCATCATTGCTGACACATGTCATGTAAAGAATTATGTTCCATTCACCCTAAAGGAGGCTTATTATACTCCTCCCTTATATCAGGAAGGCTGGTAACTTGGGTGCTCTTGAATAAAAGTACTTTATTTGTTACATGTGTACACAGGCACAGGCTATATGCTGAAGCGTTTCAACTATGGAACCTTCATCAAACCATACATATTTAATCTAAAAATTGATATTTATAGCAAAAGAAGCCCTCAATAGAGGGGCAGGAATATCCTAATTAGAAACAATCAAGTTCATTAAAAACACATGGAGAAAAAAAGGAAGAGACACAGCAGACATATGAGAGACCTACCATGGACATTCAGAACATGTTTTCACTATATTCCAACTTACATAGCAAAACAATAAAATTTAATGTTAAAAAAAAGATTTATGTCCATCCTATCAATCAAGCCATATGGTTTTCTAGTATTGAGGGTATGGATCCACCAAACCTCACGTTTAACCACTTGCCGACTGCCCACAGTATATTTACTGCGGCAGTCAGCCCCTCACAGGCAAAGCGACGTAGGTCTACGTCGCTAGCCTGTGAGGCTCTGGGGAGCGAGCGCGCACCGCCGAATGCACGCTCCTGCTCGGTCACGGACCCCCCCCCGCGACATCGGGTCCGCCGGGCACTCGCGATCGTCCGTGACAGCGGGAGAAAGGCAGGCGGCTGATGTAAACAAGCCGCCTGTCATTCTCCCCTGTGTAAGAATAGTGATTATACGGTTCTACTATGTAGGACCATTGATCACTGTTCCTACACCTCAAGGCACAGCCAATCACAGTTAGAAACACGCCCCTAGGGACACACACCACCCCTCCCTCTCAAAAAAAGTTAACCCCTTCACTGCCATTGTAATTTTACAGTAACAGTGCATATGTATAGCACTGATTACTGTAGTGTCACTGGTAACCCCAAAAATGTCAGTCAAGGGTCCGATCTGTCCGCCACAATGTCGCAGTCCCGCAAAAAAATCGCAGCTCGCCGCCATTACGCATTAAAAAAAACCCAACAAAAATGACAAAAATCTTTCCCTTAGTTAGTAAACGCGATAACTTTTGCGCAAACCAATCAAAATACGCTTTTTGCAATTTTTTTTACCAAAAATATGTAGCAGAAAACAAATTGGCCTAAAATGTTAAAAAAATTTAGATTTTTACATTTTTTTGGGGGAATTTCATATAAAAAATGTGAAAAATATTGTTATTTTTGCAAAATTGACGCTCTTTTTTTGTTTATAGCGCATGATCAAAAAATCGCACAGGTGACCAAATACCACCAAAAGAAAGCTCTGTTTGTGGGAAAAAAAGGACGTCAAATTCGTTTAGGTACAGCGTCGCACGACCACGCAATTGTCCGTTAAAGTCACGCAGTGCCGAATCGCAAAATAGGCCCTGGTCAGGAAGGGGGTAAAATCTTCCGGGGCTTAAGTGGTTAAGCAAAATACGATGAGTATCGCCTCCTCTTGGGATTTTTTTTAACCTACTCAGCACCAAGAAAAGAAAAAGTGTCAAGGTTGCCGCGGTGCCCTTCTCGGGAATGCTTTGACACATTTGAAATATTTTTGGCATTAATATTAGTAGTGTCATTCACATGTTCCGAGATTCTAACTCTCAGCGGGCATATAGTACACCCAACATATTGCAAATTACAGGCACTGTATTGAATTACATAAACCACCGATTTAGAGCTACAATTAATATATTGTTTAATATTATATGTTTTATTAGTTGTAAAAGAAGTCAATAAGGTGCTTTTTTGTGTTTATGGCACTGCCTCCAAGTATTTAGGCCACACATATAGGATACTGTGGTGGAAAGCCACATCTGTGGCTTGTTTGGCTTCCGTGAGCAAAACAAGCTAGGTGACAACAGACTGCCTAAGCTAGGGGCCCTTCTACAGGAAAAATTGCATCCACCCTTGATGACAATATACAGATCTTTATCGGCATACAGAACAGGAAGATGTTCATTAAGGATTGCAACAATTTTGTTGTAGTCTAAAGAAAATGTAGTAACAAAGTTAACTTTATTTTTGTTATAGTTGCTGCAATGCTTGTGTTTCTTTGTATTACTATTCTGTATCATCTTCGCCGGATCTCTATAAAGAGCTATGTTTTTGCTACTAGCTATTGGTTTTACACTATAGCCCCTTTCTTTGAGTCGCTTTTGGATTACTGTACACTCTTGCAGAAAATCTTTCTCCGTCAAACAGTTCCTTCTGGCCCTGATGATTTTACCAGTGGGCAAAGATTTGATGGCGTGACTGGGGTGACAGCTACTAGCCTGTAAAAGGGAATTCCCTGCACAAGGCTTTTTAAATGTTCTAGAAGTCACTTTGCTACTGTCTGGATGCCCCATTAGAGTCAAATCCAAATAGTCTATTTTGGTTGCATGGTGCACACAGGTGAACTCTAAATTTAAAGAATTGTTGTTAAGATATTTCATGAATTCGCCTATGGCGACGATATTGGTTTTGAATGGATTATTATGGGTAAATAAAAATAATTCTTCCCACCAGCCCATATAAAGGTTCGCCAGGGAGGGGGAAAATTTTGCTCCCATGGACGCACCTTGGTGGATCACGCACTGCTTCAGTATCTCACAGTACATGTTGGCATTTATGGTTCCCTCCATGAACTGTAGCTCCCCAGTGCCTGCAGCACTCATGCAGCCCCAGACCATGACACTCCCACCACCATTGTTCACTGTAGGCAAGACACCCTTGTCTTTGTGCTCCCCACCTGGTTGCCGCCACACACGCTTGACACCATCTGAACCAAATACGTTTATCTTGGTCTTATCAGACCACGTTTCCAGTAATCCATGTCCTTAGTCTGCTTATCTCCAGCAAACTGTTTGCAGGCTTTCTTGTGCATCATGTTTACAAGAGGCTTCCTTCTGGGACGTCAGCCATGCAGACCAATTTGATGCAGTGTACGGTGTATATTCTGAGCACTGACAGGCTGACCCCTCACCCCTTCAACCTCTGCAGCATTGCTGGCAGCACTCATACGTCTGTTTCCTAAAAACAACCTTTGGATATGACGCTGAGCACATGCACTCAACTTCTTTGGTCGACCACCTAATTTTACCACGAAAAACTGGGAAAACGTATTGACTCGAGTATAAGTCTAGGGCGAGAAATGCAGTGGTTACTGGACCCAATTGGACCACCACGAGACCCAAAACAGGGACTACGGGCATGGTGCAGGGGCTGCGGACATGGTACAGGAGATGCAGGGCTGTTGGCATGGTACAGGAGATGGTTCAGACATGGTACAGGATATGGTACAGGCATGGCACAGGAGATGGTACAGGCATGGCACAGGAGATGGTACAGGCATGGCACAGGAGATGGTACAGGCATAGCACAGAAGATGGTACAGGCATGGCACAGAAGATGGTACAGGCATGGCACAGGAGATGGTACAGGCATGGCACAGGAGATGGTACAGGCATAGCACAGAAGATGGTACAGGCATGGCACAGGAGATGGTACAGGCATGGCACAGATGGTACAGGCATGGCACTGATGGTACAGGAGCTGCAGATCTCCTGTACCATGCCCGCAGCACTGCATCTCCTGAGGAGATGCAGGGGCTGCGGAGGAGTCTCACTTACCTTTTTGCCGTACTTTTAAAAATGGTGCCGCCCGGCACCAACACGTCACCGTGCATGCGCCCTCTGCCCGGGAATAGCCATGCGCACTGACCGGGGAAAATGTAGGTGAGACTGTGACTCGAGTATAAGCCGAGGGGGGCTTTTTCAGCATAAAAAGCATGCTGAAAAAGTCGACTTATACTCGAGTATATACAGTATACCAATTTTTCTTTTTTTTTCACTTTTGGATAGAGAAAGGAAGGGAATAAAACTTTTACATTTTGTGCCTTACTTGGGAGAATTCTCTTTACCTCCTGTCCTGGAGACGCGGCAGAATGTGAGAGAAAATCTCTGAAAAGTAGGAAGTATTACTATTTTAGAAAGTTGTTACTAGAATAGATATTCTCATTGAAAGATTTCTCTTTGCCTTATTTTGCAGTGAAAAATGTCAAATTTTGGATTGGGTTTCCAATCATTTTCTGTCAATGTGACAATGGTCCATGAGCAATGGAGATTGAATTTTCCCAATGGAACACAGACAGCAATAAAAGCTTGACAGAAAAAAAAAAAAAAAAACGAATTGCATTTCTCATAATATATTTACATAGAGACAACATATTACACATTGGGTTTGATTAGGATTGATTCACTTTGCAGGGGAAGTTGCACGGAATTTTCCCCAGAGCTTTGTAAATAAGGTGAAGCTCTGCTGACGTTCCTTCATCCTGTCATGCGCAAATAAAAATGCTGTTTTTTTTTAAAATTTACCCTATACCCCTTTGGGAATTCTTTGCAAAGTGAAATTTTAACACTAAGCTTGGGGGAAAGATCCCTTGCCAAGGGCAATTCCCCTTGCTAAGTGAAGTCTATTTGCTTTTAGTAAATCAACCCCAATATGTTATAGAGTACATTCCAAGCATTCCAATATCCACTTCGACTCTCACACCTGTTCACCCCCTATGGACCAGAGCAATTTTCACATTTCTGCTATGAACCTGTTTATTTGGCGATAACTTTTTCATTACTTAAGATAACAACGTGTAGCAGGTTTTCCAGGCATTGGGCCTGATGTGGGTCTGCCATTGTTACCGGTTACCTCTCCAGCCCATGTGAGCTGCGACCCTGGGTGTGAGAACCAGGGCCGGCCTTAGGTGTTCAGGCGCCCTGTGCGAGCTAATCCTGTGGCGCCCCCCCCCCCGCACACATTTTCTTGCACTTTTTTGCACTTTATTTGACTTTTCTTTTTTATGATCACTAATAATGTAGCCCCCCTTGCATCAGAGACCCCACACACAGAGCCCCCCTTACATTACAGACCCCCCACACAGAGCCCCCTTTACATCAGAGACCCCCCACACAGAGCCCCCTTTACATCAGAGACCCCCCACACAAAGCCCCCCTTAATTTAGAGCCCCCTACATCAGAGAGCCCCCCCCACACAGAGCCCCCCTCACATCAGAGACCCCCCACACAAAGCCCCCTTCACATCAGAGACCCCCCCACACAAAGCCCCCCTCACATCAGAGACCCCACACACAGAGCCCCCTTACATCAGAGACCCCCCACACAAAACCTTACATCAGAGACCCCCCACACATCAGAGACCCCCCCCACACAAAGCCCCCCTAACGTCAGAGACCCCCCCACACAGAGACCCCCTCACATCAGAGACCCCCACACAAAGCCCCCCTAAGATCAGAGACCCCCTACACAAACACAAAGCCCCCCTCACATCAGAGACCCCCCACACAAAGCCCTCCTCACATCAGAGACCCCACACACAGAGCCCCCTTACATCAGAGACCCCCCCACAAAAAGCCCCCTTACATCAGAGACCCCCCCACACACATCAGAGACCCCCCCACACAGAGCCCCCCTCAAATCAGAGACCCCCACACACAGAGCCCCCCTCACATCAGAGACCCCCCACACAAAGCCCCCTCACATCAGAGACCCCCCACACAAAGCCCCCCTCACATCAGAGACCCCACACACAAAGCCCCCCCACACAGAAACCCCCTCACATCAGAGACCCCCACACAAAGCCCCCCTAAGATCAGCGACCCCCTACACACACACAAAGCCCCCCTCACATCAGAGACCCCACACACAGAGCCCCCTTACATCAGAGACCCCCACACAGCCCCCCTAAGATCAGCAACTCCCATACACACACACAAAGCCCCCCTCACATCAGAGACCCCCTACACAAAGCCCCCTTACATCAGAGACCCCCCCACACAGAGCCCCCCTCACATCAGAGACCCCCCACACAAAGCCCCCCTAACATCAGAGACCCCCTACACACACACAGAGCCCCCCTTACATCAGAGACCCCCCACAAAAGCCCCCTACACACACAAAGACCCCTTCACATCAGAGAACCCCACATCAGAGCCCCCTTTACATCACAGACCCCCCACACAAAGCCCCCCTTACATCAGACCCTCCCCACAGAGCCCCCCACATCAGAGAGCCCCCCCACACAAAGCCCCCCTCACACAGAGCCCCCCACACAAAGCCCCCCACACACAGACCTCCCTTACATTTTTTGAGAGGGGCCTCACTTACCTTGCGTTGTCTGCAGCTTTTTTTTTTTCTTTAAACTTCCCACCCACACATCCCTGGGAGTGTGGGCGGGCAGGAGGAGGAGAAGGGGTGGGGCGAGGAGGAGGAGCTGACGATCTCTCCTCTGGTGTCAGTGCAGGGAGGGAGGAGAGTTCTGTCAGCGTGGAAGGATCGGAGGCTGAGCTGTGTGAGAGATACACAGCTCGCCTCACTGCATCAGTAGGTGACCAAGGCACAGCTGCACAGCGGGAGGTAAGCGGCGGCCGCGGCCTGTGTTAACCCTGTCCAGGCCGCGGTCACCGCTCACCTCCTGCTGTGTGGCCTGAATCGCCTGATCCTCTGCGAGCTGTGATGGCCGCACGGCGCCCTTGTTGCCCATGGCGCCCTGTGCGGCCGCACAGCTCGCACACCCCAAAGGCCGGCCCTGGTGAGAACTGAGACATTGACAACTCCGGCATCTTTTTTTTTTTTTTGGTTTTATTGTATTTAAGGGGATGGGAGAAGGTAATGAGTGGGATACTCCCTTAGGCTCAACTAAATACAACTTGGGACTTTATCAAGAAAATGTCTGTTAACGCTGCCCTGACACCAGCCGACGTTAGCCAGCACTCACTGAAGCTTGGTAACACACTGTAACTTGAAAGAAGTGCTAGATCCCCGACTTTGAGTCCAGAAGATCCAGGACTGAAGAATAAAGAGCTTTTGACACTGCTTACACTGCAGAGTCACTGACTACTCCCTTCAGCCTTGCGCTAGCTTGAGGTAGACTGTGGTGAAATCCTGTATGACTGCAACTCCCAACTGATACTCTGCACAATTCAGGGCCCAAACTGTAGGCGCCCCCTTTAACCATTAACTCTTCAGGGTTTACTGACTATGTACCCCCTTTGTCACTTCAGGGTCCTCAACCTATGTACCCCCTTTACAGCTAGCTGATACTGGATCCCAGAACCTCTTCCGGAGTGGTCTCCTCTAACACTTCAGGCAGACCCCAGGGGCAATCCTCAGTACTCACGACCTGTGTAGGCTTTTCTGGGACTGGACTCCTCTCGCTCTCCGCTGGTTCTCGGAACTCCGGATCCCCTCAGCTCAACTCAGCACTCTCTGGATTCTCAGGCGACACCCCGAGGCATCCACCTTCCTCAGACATCCACCTTCCTCCAATGGTTGACCCGAGCCGTTCGATCGTCCCTAGTTATGGTCCTGAGGAGCGCTCCTGGGTTCATGCTCCCGTCCTTCTCCGTGATTTTCATGCTCGCTTTCTTCAGAAACTGTTTTTTGCTCTACGGAGGAGGGGAAATTGAGGGGAGGGTACTGTCAAGGTCTTACCTTGCCTTCCTCTTGGCAGTCATCTTGGACGTGTGCAGACTTCTGCCTGTTATAGACTCTGATTGTATCATCACTTCCTGCTGCCTGGGCGTCGTACATTGATGATGCCACACACCTGACTATATCTATCACCTCCTGGATTGCTATCATTGCCCTTGTGTTTATGCTCCAAGGTGAGTCTCTGCTAGCAGTCTTTTGTTCTCTGTGTTCCTTCTTGCATGACCTGGCTTGGCTGACGACTCTCCTGGTCTCGACCTTGCATCAGCTGATGACTCTCCTGGTCTCGACCTTGCATCAGCTGATGACTCTCCTGGCTCTCGACCCGGCATTGGCTGACGACCTGGCTTTGGCAGATTACCCACTCTTGGATCTGACCCCAGCTTGGATTGCTACCCGCTCCTGGACTTGACCCCGGCTTTTTCCTGCTCTCATTTCCTCACTGTTGCTGTGCGATTATTATTATTGTTGCTTCCTTCAATAAGCTGCTTAATTTTACCTGCATTCCCATGTGGTATGGTTTCCTGGCACCCTGACAGTCTGTTGGCGGGTATACCCAGGGTGTCAGAGGTACAGAGATCTTTGTAGAGGTCAAGGTGAGAACAGAGGACCCAATTCAACCATCGGCTTCTGCAGGGGTAGCGCCACAAAAGCAAAAGCTCAGGAACTTTGAAGAGGAAGGAGTGTATGAGTGTTTGTGCTGAGTGTGTTGTCCACGACTGGATCAGGTTGAGCCAAAGCCCACAGAGCTGATGGGAAAGCCAAGGAGATCACTGCTAAGCAGAGCATTGAGTGTAAGACGCTGCTCTTTGGAGACCTGTCAGCTGCAGGAGTGTGAGAGGCGCGGCCATCACAGCCACATCTTCAAAAGAAACAGGGGCTCCCCATCGCTGGACGTTCATCATTTTGCTGATTGCTACATAAGGACCGGATGAGATGGTCCACTCATCTTCATAGTTTAGTTACAAACAGTTGATGCCATTTAGGTAATTTGAGATCAAAGACATTCTTCAGCACAGAGGCGTAACTAGAACCTTCAGGGCCCTGATGCAAGAAACCATGAAGGGCCCCCCAGACCCCTAGCCGGGGCCCTTACCTTCAAGCCCAGGGCTCTTCCCACTAATCCTGGGGCTCTTTACACTTGTTGCATGGCCTTTAATTACGGTCCCGCAGCAGGATTCTTTCACAAGTTCTGCAGTGGGCCCCCTTCCTGCAATCTTGAGGGCCCCCTTCCTGCAATCTTGGGGCCTCCCCACAGTGGTGCAATGCCAGGGTCCGGTCACAAGTGTGACCTTTGCGATCCTGGAAGTTCACCCACTGGTTTGCTACCGGGCCCCCTGGAGCATGGGGCCCGGTAGCGATTGCAACCCCTGCAACCCCTGTAGTTACGCCCCTGCTTCAGCATAGGCCTTTGCAAGTGACACATGTGCCTGTGCTTTTTTTGCTGTAGACTGCCACCCTTCATCTGAAATCATGCTCACTGCCTGCAGGTTACTGAACTGGTTTAACTCTGCTGCTCCCTGCTAGACAGAACCTTGTCTCTAGCTGCACCCATTTATGTTTAAACCATCTAAGGAGGGAGTTTTGCTGCTTAAGTTGAACTTCATTCTTTAAGGGGAAACATGCCTACCAATCACCCCCCCCCCTTTCTTTTTAAAGTGATCATTGCCCACAATTCAACCACTAAAGTGACTCCTATTTACAATTCAATACCTTAAAGTGATCCTTCCCTCCAAATCTACGTATTAAAGAGAACTGTGTCAACCACTTTGCTTCTTAAAGAAAATCATCCTGTTTCTCCACATCTTAAAAGAACTGCACCCTTAACTGAGCCCCAACTAAACCATCAGAGGAAACAACCTTCCAAATTGTGTGTACTCAGGGACCATCTTTCTTTGAAGTACTCCATTGTACAAAAAGGACTAAAAGTCCAAAAAGGGAAAAAGGAGGGGAGAGGAGTCCCTCTTTGGACTTTCTAGCCCTTTTTGTACAATGGACAACTACACTGGGATGTAGGTACCATTAGTTACTTTCCTATTTACCCCAACACAATCAAATTCCCTTCTTTCTTTGAAGTACTGGTGTGCTGGAGATTTGACAGATTTTTCTGGGTTTAAACCTAGACTCTCCTGACTGGGAGCCTTCAAGTGAGCTAGCTAGCCCAATTCCATTTTTATTCTTACATGTCTCACTTGGGGACTGATCTTCCGTTCAGAGGGCTACTGTTTATATCCTCAGTCCTGCAGGACGGGTAAAAAGTATTTTTGCTTACTGTACTGTTCCTGTGTTGATGTATTCAGCCTACTAATTAACCTCTCTGAACTGTTGTATTGTCTACTATTTTTTTTTTTTTTTTATTGCAATTATTACAACCTACAGTATGTGAAGGTAAGCAAAATCAGTGCAATTGTGTTATAACAATATTACAAGATGAGTGAGTAAAACTTAATATAATAAATGATAATGATAGACAACCTTAACCACTTAAGCCCCGGAAGATTTTACCCCCTTCCTGACCAGGGTTTTTGTTTTGCGATTTTTTACTGCGTGACTTTAACGACCAATTGCGCGGTCGTGCGACACTGTACCTAAATGAATTTGACGTCCCTTTTTTTCCCACAAACAGAGCTTTCTTTTGGTGGTATTTGATCACCTGTGCGATTTTTTGATCATGCGCTATAAACAAAAAAAGAGCGTCAATTTTGCAAAAATAACAATATTTTTCATATTTTTTTATATGAAATTCCCCAAAAAAATGTAAAAATCAACATTTTTAAACATTTTCGGCCAATTTGTTTTATGCTACATATGTTTGGTAAAAAAAGCGTATTTTGATTGGTTTGCGCAAAAGTTATTGCGTTTACTAACAAAGGGAAAGATTTTTGTCATTTTTGGTGTTTTTTTTTTAAACGAGTAATGGCGGCGATCTGCAATTTTTTTTGCGGGACTGCGACATTGCGGCGGACAGATCGGACCCTTGACTGACATTTTTGACACTTTTGGGGTTACCAGTGACATTACTGCAGTAATCAGTGCTATACATATGCACTGTTACTGTACAAATGACACTGGCAGGGAAGGGGTTTACTTTATTGGTGATACAGGGGTTAACTGTGTCCCTAGGGGGCGTGCTTCTAACTGTGATTGGACATGGCTACTAGTGTAAAAACAGAGATCAACGGTCCTACATAATAAAGAAAAAATTCCGCGCAAATGGATCTACTTGTATGATTGGCTGCAGCCTACCCCAAAAATATAGTAAAACTATATCAGGGTATGGAAAATATGATAGGGTAATTGGCGCTGCCAAATAATGAAAAATGTACAAAGGTGTGTCTCATAAATTTAGGTACATATAGGTGATCAATATATAATATCAATACTATAAGTGATGGTCCTTAAAATATACCCAATGGTACTGATATTAAGCCACAGTAGGTGTTATAGATATCAATAAATTAACCAACCATTCATCAATTAATAACACTAATAAATACTTAATGGAATTCAATAAAAAAGTAAACCAGTATAAATAAATAAAACTGTGAGCAGTGTCTCAAAGCTAAAAATAAAGTGACTCTTGTAATAAATGGTGTAAACACTAAGTGGCAGTGCTGGTTTAAAATTAATAAGTGTGGATATCCAAGTAAAACAGGTAATAGGTGGTACAAGGTGCCAGGTGCTGTAATTATTTCAGAAGTAAATAGCAATATCTAAAAGTAAAGAAGTCTCCAAATTCAGTGCAATAATGGATATCCAAGTGAAATTTGATATATAAAAAAACATCAAAATAAATAAATTAATTAAAAAATATATATAATGTGCCAGGTGAAACATAAAAGAGTTTCAGAGCTCTAAAAAATACTTAAAGAGATCCCAAAAATAAATAAGTAAATATCTGGTGAATAAATAAATATAAATATAAATAAGGAATTGGATAGTCCGTAATATACGTGAAAAAAAGTCCACAAAAAATATGTTCAATATAATAGTCCAAAAACGTGCAGTATAGTGATAAAAAGTGCCAAAGGAAATTGCATGGATGGAGGGGGTGCTTCCCGGTGTTGGATCAGGATGTGGGTGCTGGGTGAGGGAATTCCGTGCTCCCCTTCCTATGTAGCCCGCACTCACCAGAGTATTGATATTATATATTGATCACCTATATGTACCTAAATTTATGAGACACACCTTTGTACATTTTTCATTATTTGGCAGCGCCAATTACCCTATCATATTTTCCAACGGTCCTACATAGTAGAACCGTCTGATCTCCATTTTTACACAGGGGAGAATGACAGGCGGCTTGTTTACATTAGCCGCCTGCCTTTCTCCCTTGCCGGCGAATGATCGCGAGTGACCAGCGGACATCGGGTCCGCCGGTCACATGCACTGACTTGTTAGGGAACGAGCCGGGGCGGGCGCGCGCCTCAGCGGGCGCGCGCTCGCCCGCTATTGGCTCGCAAGCCAGTGACAGGCTAGTGACGTACTGGTACGTCACTTTGCCTGGCCGGGGCTGACCGCCGCAGTATATGTACTTGCGGCGGTCGGCAAGTGGCTAAGGCTGCTTACACCAAAAAGTGTTTTCACTCCACACTTAAAACCATGATATTTGTAAACCAGTGTTGTGCCAAAAAGTAAATAGTGATATTAATGAAAATAAATTCACTATATAACAATAAGTGAAACAATAAAGTTCATAATACATAAGTGCCTTTAAGACAAATGAACTCCATACATCATTCCACCGTGCAGTGCAAAGAAATACAAAGTGCTAGTGCTGGTAGTGAGGTCTAAAAATGAAGTGCTGGTGCTCGCCTTCACCTGTGCATACAGGCTGCTCCCTTTATGATCTGACCTCTGTGTTACCAGTAGGTCAGATAAAGCAGTTCCCCTCTGGGGATATACAGTGACTGGGTTAAGGCTGGCTTTTCTCCTCTTTAATCTCTCTCCACTTGACTCCACGGAGCCTCGATACAACTCTCTGCGTTTGTGTTAAGGTCTTTTTTTTTCGTAATCTTTCTCCGATCCGCTTCTTCTCCAAAAAATCTTATTTGTTGTGCAGTAGAAAAAAAAAAATCGTAGTTGTAGTCTGGAGTCTCTCTTCCCAGCCGGTCTCCCAGTTCCTTCCAGGTTGTTTCCCAATGAAGAAAATTACACCCCTTCTTATCCAGATACTTTTCTGTCTACTTGGGGCTCTCAACACTCCTCTGAACTCTCCAAGTTTTCTTCTGAACTTGGAGAGTTCAGAGGAGTGTTGAGAGCCCCAAATAGGCAGAATAATATCTGGACAGGAAGGGGTGTGTCTTTTATGAAGAGTTCAGCCCATGAAAACAGTATTTCAAGAAAAGAAAACATTGCATTTTTTAAATTGTACATGCTTTGTTACCCAGTTAGGGTTTAGATATACTTTAATAGCAGTGGCGGCTGGTGCTCCATGGGCCGGGGGGGGGGGGGCGTTAGACGCACCACACCATACCCCCCCCAACCACACCAGCTCCAGCCCGCACCCTATACCCTCCCCCGGTCGCTGAATCACTCACCCTGGACTGGCAGGTGGCAGGGGCTTCCCCCTCAGTCTCCTCCCTCCTCCTCCTTGGCCAATAGCATGGCTTCTCCTTTCTGCCAATCAGGAAACAGGTCTCAGGACCCGCTTCCCAATTGACCAGGAGGAGAATCTGTGTGACAATAGCAAATATTCATTTGCTATTGTCACACAACTGGGTGGGCTCAGGGTGCAGTGCCCTGCGCCCCAAGCCCACCCTTTTTTGAAGCCTATTAGAGCCTCTGGCTGTAATCACGTGCATCAAAAAAAAAAATCCATGTGTCCGGTGCCCTGCATGTAGATTAGGGGGCCAGATGCATGGATGGGGGGGCGGTGCCCCTGCGCTCCCAATGGACGGGCCACCACTGTTTAATAGATAGATATGTCTTCATATGTTCTTGTTCTGAATTTGACCATATTTGATTTTACTAAATATCAATGAGACAATTTATTCTTGAAGAAATATTGACTGCCAAGAACTCCTTAGACATATAACAAACCCTAGTATAATTTTAGAGGATTTTTGCTTGCAAATCTAAAACAGTATTGAGAAGGAATGACCTTGCTTAATTGCTTTTACTCTCTCATGGCACATGGGGTATTGAACAGAGGGGGTGTTAAATTTACTAGCAATTCACATTTAATTACACTAGTTGTTATTGTTTTTTTGTTATGATCATTATGATGATCTTAAGGGAATTGTAATGGGTCAATGCACATAAGGTCTAGAATAATTAGTTTCGTCTAAGAGTATATAAAAGTCATCAACTCTAACTTGCTGCTACATTATGACATAATAAAAGATTCAAACAAAACAGATGTTTCCTACATCAATAGCATTTGGAAAAGTTATTCCTGGTAGTAAGTGCATTTTGAATGCCTTCAGCTTAAACACAAAACTACAAACTATAAATAGTAAGTAACCCTCCGTTAATTATTGTTTAAATGTCAATTTTTATGATTAGGATTAAGTATAGATGGATGCATTTCAGGACTGATTAATTATGTTTTATGTTTAAACCATTAAGGCAAAGGAAATGAGGTAAAAGAAACTATTGTTTTTCAGTCTTCATGTTCTTTACTATATATACAAATTTTAACAAATACAAAATAAATACAAGGCAAAGATTTCCCAGAGCCCTATGGATGTGTTTAAATAGTACAGCAGTAGTTAGATGTGATGCAACCTTAGATGGAAGCATTGAGGTTTTAAAAGAGATGTATGAGGTTTTTATATTTAAGATTCATACTTACCTAGGTGGATGCATCTGTCCCCAGCGCCTCTAACACTGAGAACCGAGCGATCGAACACCACTGATCGCTCAGTTCTCACAGCTCCATGAGCAGAGAGCTTCTGACTGTCAGTCAGCAACTCTGCTCTGCTCCCCCATACTCACTGGAGTGCTGGGCTATGGAGGGGGTGGGAGCAGCTGGCTCAGGCTCTCAGCAGTGAGCCTGCTGATACCTCACATGTGTGGTATCGGGTCGGGTCCGGTTTCCACATGTGGGTGGATCCCGCCTCCATTGTTGCGATCTTACCCAAGCCTGGACCAGCTCTGTGACATCAGAACAAACTGCACTCCTGTGATCCACAGGAGAAGTAAAGCCAAACGTGCTTTGGCTGTACTTCTCCAATGAAGCTGATTGTAAAGTCTCTTTTTTAGGAAAAAAATACATGTTATACTTACCTGCTCAGTGAAATGGTTTTGCACAGAACAGCCCCGATCCTCCTCTTCTGGGATCCACTGCCGGCGTTCCTGGCTTCTTCCCCCTGCTGAGTGTCCCAATAGCAGGCCACTTGCTATGGGAGCACATGTGCAAACTCGATCCTGAGCATCTAATGACACATGCAGTGCAGCTCAGCCCTGTCCCCTACTCCCTCATCACTTGATTTGATTGACAGCAGCAGGAGCCAATGGCTCCCACTGCTCTTACAGAGTTCAGTGAGAAAGGTGGCAGCGCCACATAGAGATCGGGCTCAGGTTTTAATGGGGGGGGGGGGGGAGCTGCACCTAAAAGTTTTTTACCTTAAAGTGGAGTTCCAGTAGTTTTTAAGAATTACCCACATTGTAGTGTAAATCGCTAGTGGATTGAGGATTGGATATTGATGTGTTGAAATTTCTGCAGAAAGTACCTTTTTTTAGTAGTGTACCCCGCGACTTCCGGTCGCAGCTGCCTAGGCAATTACGTCATAAACCAGGCCCATTGACTTCTGGGATATCTATGTCATCAATCCCAGAAGTCTTCAGGTGTCTAATGCAATTACACAAAGCGCGCCGCAGTGTTATTACTGCGCAGGCG
The DNA here is from genome assembly GCF_965119305.1 of Pelophylax lessonae. Lineage (NCBI taxonomy): Eukaryota > Metazoa > Chordata > Amphibia > Anura > Ranidae > Pelophylax > Pelophylax lessonae. Next base: position 49,364,401 of record NC_138780.1, on the reverse strand, counting down.
CAAGATCTGATGGTGCATACTGGGTAGCCAGCTGCATGAAATCCAGGAAATGAAGCCAGGCTGGCTTCAGCTGCCCAAATCCTGCATGTCCGCAGCTAGAATCAAGGGGGCAAAAGAAAAATAAGCAATTTTCCATTATGCTTATTAGAAATGACAACGATCTCGACAATAATATTAATGCAATGTTGGCCAGGAGACTGGAAATCCGTTTTAAAGCAGAGAATCCATAAGGTAAAAAAAAAAAAACCCTTTAGCCTTAACAACCACTTTAAGGGGATAAGTACTGCACTAATTTGTGTGCGTACATTTCAGCTTGAGAGACTGAGTTTTGTAAGACTTGACCAGAATTCATAAATTGTTTACAAAAATTTTATTTTTTTTTCTTTTGTTGTAGTTTACTACCCGCACACAGTGGCAGTTCATGTATGACTGGGAGGTGTTGGGCAAAATAATTTTTCAGGAAAGCAGAACTACAGTTTTTTAATGTACAGGGTAACTGTATTCTTGAAGCTGGAACTCAAGCAGATATGCCGTATAATATACAGTAGTTTATTCCAGTTATGCATTCACTGTAAATACTTACAATGGATTCATATTGTTCTCTGTGCATTGTTGTGTGCAAGGTAAGGTCAAAGAAATGGCTGTAGCCATTTGTTCTTGTGAAAAAAAAAAGAGACCCAACAAAGTTCCCATTTTATTTTTTACACATTTAAAAAATACATATTATACACATATCTCATTATATCCCAACCAGGAGGCTAAGTCAACCTATTTATTTAGAAACATGTCCTCATATATACCCACAGTGCGTTACACCCCATCTTCCACTGTGCCCAGGCAATGGTAATGTCATAACAAATGTTACTGTAACCTGGACTTCCCTTTAGGTCTCATGTACACTGCAGCTGATAAACGGAGAGAGAGAGATTTTCATGCATTGTAGCTATTTGGAAGGGTCTTAAAAATATTAAAAATCAATTAGTGCAGCGCTATGGGAGAACAAATCCAATCAAGAAAGTCCAGGCACAATAAAGCAAGTCCATGCAAGAGGAGCCCGTGCAGAAAAAGGTGCTCGGACAAATATCATCTGATGGATCCCATGAAATTTGATATGATGAGAATGTGCAAATCCTTCACCAAATATGCTGGCCTCTCACCTTGCCACTTGACCCCTGAGCTAACAGTGAGTCATATGCGCTTAAATCCCTCCAAAGCGGGATAAAGGATAACTGGGGAACCGTCCAGGACCGTCCCTCAGCTTCAGACTTAGACCAGGCAGACCATTACCGATTGCAATAACCCCACACTTTCAGCTTGTCTTTAGGATTTGGCAGGGTCTACTGATCTGTAAAATCTGTTATCTGTCAAAATGCTTTTAAACGCAAACGCTCATGAACGCCGCAAAACGCGGCATGTAAAACAGAACGGGCGTTTTTAACCGTCAGGTACTAGCTGTCAAGTTCCAGCGTTCAGAAGAGGTTTTCAAAAGTCCTGTGTACATGAAGCCTCAAAGAACAGAAAATGCTATATTTTGGAGAATGCTGTGTAATATTGGGTTAATGTAAAGGCATATCTCAATGGAAATGTTTTGTTGTGTTCTTTTTTCCACAAATGTAGCAATTTTTTTTGCATGCAATTTATGGTAAAATTTTATCTGCAAACACTAAAAAAAATCCAACTAGGAATACCAGACACAACTAGGATTTATTTATAAATGTTATAGTTATAGAGGTTATATGCAGGGTACCCCTTATCAATACATTCTTGTGTGGTCACATTTGACTTTTACTGTATGTACTGCACTCACATTTTTATCTTTTGATAGAATAAATGCTTTGATTTTAAATTGTTTGATTGTTTTCTTTCCCCTTAAGTGATTAACACCATGACAGTCCCATCTCTTGTCTTCTAGATCTATTATGTACTATTTATAAATGTTTTCACACCGGATTCACTATTATTACCCAAAAATCACGCATGTTCCCAATTTGATTAAGGGCTGGTTCATACCACAAAAATGTACTCCAGATCTGTTCCGGATGCGTTTCTGCAAGCTCATTTTTAACACGTTTTTGGTGCGTTTTTTATGTGTTTTTGATGCATTTTCGATACATTCCAGATGCCTTTTTTCGTCTTTTTTCCTGTTTTTTTTTTTTTTTTTTACTGTACTGGGGTCCGTTGCATTTTTGATGCATTCCAGTGCATTTTGGTGCATTTTTGATGCATTCCAGTACAGTCCAGTGCAGCTAAAATGCAGCATGTTCTACTTTTTTTTTTTTTTTCTGGAACCGGAAAGCCCTGGAACTGACTGCACTGGTTTGATCTATGCCATTGGAAACAATATAACATACTTTTAATGCGCTTTTGATGCAGAAGGAAAACACACTGAACTGCACATGGTGTCAACTGGCCCTAAATTGAAAATATGTGTAAATTCTGGGTAAATGGGTTAATTTCATGTGAAAATATTTTTAAATTATCCTTACTGTCTCTTTGTCTCTTTTTGAATTACAGTAATAATTTGACACATAAAAATATAACCCCAATTCCAAAAAAGTCGAGACGCTGTGTAAAATCTACATAAAAACAGATTGCAATGATTTGAAAATCTCATAAACCCATATTTTATTCACAAAAGAAAATAGAAAACATATACTTAATCAAAAAATATAAAATTAAAAAAATAATAATAATGTAATGTTGAAATTGATGGCAGTAACACGTCTCAAATAAAGTTGGGACAGGACAACAAAAAGCTGGCAAAGTACTGGTGACTGCTGCAGCTACTTTAATGTATTTCTTCAAACACACAAAAAACATAAAAAAACAAGTGTACTGCTAATAGACTTGTAATTACCAAAATGTACTGCAAATAGGAATACAAATAAAAACTTAAAATCCAATATAAATTTATAAAGCCCCAGTGCAATAATATAATATGTGTTGGGGCTGCTCTTTAAAGACATACCATGGTGCTTTACTTCAAGGTGCTGCTGGTGCCTCACATAGACTGACACTCACGGCATGTAGTTGTCAGTTGACCTACTATTGCTAGTTAGGTCAGTTGTGCTTTGTGGGGCTTTCCCCTATGAGCTTGTCACTGCCTATTTGTGCCAACAGTTTCTCTATGTGCATGAAGCTCCACTCAAAAAGAATGATGACAGGGAGAAGATCACATAGCGTAAAACCATTCAGTAAATGTATTAAAGGCTAAAAAAATACCAATGTACACTCAACTGTATTGGTGCCTACAATGATAGGCACAGGTGTAAACAGCTTGTATGTGTATGAGGAAGATGCTTGCCACCCACTCTGAAGTTGAAGGTGGCATACGTTCCACTGGCCAGATATGACATTAGCGGAAGTTGCGTCACAACTCATCCTTTACGCTTCTATGCATTTCATCCCCAGGAAGCTGGTTGATGCTGGATTTATACCCAAAGGGCATTACCCTAATGATCCAAATAAAATGAAGACGGGACTGGTATGGCTGAATACACTTGCTGTTGCCACACAAATATATTACAAAGTACAACTATAATTTCAAAAAAGTTGTTACAGGGCCTTGTTTATCATGGTGTAGCACCCCCTCTTCTTGTACAACACTCTGTGAATGTCTGGAAACTGAGGAGACCAGTTGCTGGAGTTTTGGGAGAGGAATGTTGTCCCATTCTTGCCCGATATAGGATTCTAACTGCTCAACAGTCTTAGTTGTGGTATTTTTTGTTTCAAGGTGCGCCAAATATTTTTAGTTGGTGAAAGGTCTGAACTGCAGGCAAGCCAGTTTAGCACCTGGCCCTGCTTAAATATGCAAAGCTTTCCCTGAAAAAGACATCACCTGGAGGGGATCATAGGCTACTCTAAAACTTTTTTATACTGTATCTTTTAGCATTGATGATGCCTTTTTAGATGTGCAAGCTGCCCATTCTATGTGCACTTATGCACCCTCATACCACCAGACACGCGGGCTTTTGAACTGAGCGCTGATCACAAGACAGAAGGTCCCTCTTCTCTTTAGTCCAGGGGAAGAGGTGTCCATTGTTGTCACATGGAATATCAAATTTCAATTCTCCTGACCACAAAACAGTTTTCCTCTTTGCAACATACCATTTTAACCACTTGCCGACCGCATACTGTATAAATACGGCGGCAGAGTGGCTATCCCAGGCAAAACCACGTATGAATACGTCATTTGCCTGGGAGGAGCTAGGGGGCGAGCGCATGCCACCACGGCTCGTCAGCGGGGAAGCCGATGCGTGTGTCAGGAGGCTCCGATTGCCGCCTGACACTCTCGATTGTTCCCCGCTGAGAGAGAAGGACGGTCGGCTGTTGTAAACACAGCTGACCGTTCTTCTCTCTGGGATGATCACAGAGCTCATGTGATCCTGCTAAATAGGATCACATGTCTCTATGGTCATTTCAGAAGCCCAACCCTCATACAGTTACAATCACTCCCCTAGGGTCACATTTAACCCCTTGATCACCTATGCTGTTAACCCCTTCCCTGCCAGTGTCATTATTACAGTAACAGTGCATATTTTTAGCACTGATTACTGTAGTAATGTCACTGGTCCCCCCAAAAGTGTAAAAAATGTCAGTTTGGGGTCTGATCTGTCCGCCGCAATGTCGCAGTCATGCAAAAAAATCACAGATTGCCGCCATTACTAGTTTAAAAAAAAAAAACAATAAAAATGACATAAATCTTTCCCGTAGTTAGTAGATGCGATAACTTTTGCGCAAACCAATCAAAATACCCTTATTGCGATTTTTTTTTACAAAAAATATGTAGTAGAAAACAAATTGGCCTAAAATGTTTAAAAATTTTGATTTTTAAATTTTTTATTTTGAGAATGTCATATAGCAGAATGTGAAAAATACAGTTTTTTTTTCTCAAAATTGTTGCTATTCCTTTGTTTATAGCGCAAAAAATAAAAATCGCACAGGTGATCAAATACCACTAAAAGAAAGCTCTATTTCTGGCAAAAAAAGGACATCAATTTTTTTTAGGTACAATGTCGCACGACCGCGCAATTGTCCGTTAAAAAAACGCAGTGCCGAATCGCAAAATAGTGCCTGGTCATTAATCCTTCCGGTCCAAAACTGGTTAAATGAGCTGTAGCTCAGAGAACACAATAGCACGTCTGGATTGTGTTCAGATATGGCTTCTTCTTTGCATTATAGAGTTGTAACCTACATTTTTTGGACGGGATGGTTAGCTGTGTTCATAGACAATGATTTTTTTAAAGTATTCCTTAGCCCATGCAGGGATGTTCAATAGGAATCATTCCAGTTTTTAATGTAGTGGTCCCCGGGGGCCTGAAGATCACGGACAGACATCCAGTATTGCGTTTCGGCCTTGTCCCTAGCACAGAGAAATTTCTGCAGATTTTCTGAATCTTTTAATGATATTATGTACTGTAGATGATGATAAATTTAAAGTCTTTGCAATTTTATGTTGAGGAACATGATTCTAAAATCGTTCGACAGCTTTTCACAGATTGGCGAACCTCTGCCCTTCTTGACTTCTGAGACACTCTGACTCTTTAAGATGCTCGTTTAATATAATTTTACGGACCTATTGCCAATTAACCTAATTAGTTGCAAAATGCCCTTCCAGCTCTTCCTTATTAGTGCCTCCTCCTTTCCCAACTTTTTGTTGCCCTGCCACCGTTATTTGAGATGTGTTGCTGCCATCCATTTGAAAATTAGAAAAAAGATAGCTCTGCGCCTAGGATGTATAATATCAAGTGAACAATTTGAAAGTTAATAAGTGAAATAAATATTATGACTGGTGACTGCTGCAGCTACTTTAATGTATTTCTTGAAACACACAAAAAACATAAAAAACCAAGTGTAAACTGCGCATGTCACTGCTAATAGACTTGTAATTACCAAAATGTACTGCAAATAGGAATACAAATAAAAATCTAAAATCCAATATAAATTTATAAAGCCCCAGTGCAATAATATAATATGTGTCGGTGGCGCTCTTTAAAGACATAGCATGGTGCTTTACTTCAAGGTGCTGCTGGTGCCTCACATAGACTGACACTCACGGCATGTAGTTGTCAGTTGACCTACTATTGCTAGTTAGGTCAGTTGTGATTTGTGGGGTTTTCCCCTATGAGCTTGTCACTGCCTATTTGTGCCAACAGTTTCTCTATGTGCATGAAGCTCCACTCAAAAAGAATGATGACAGGGAGAAGATCACATAGCGTAAAACCATTCAGTAAATGTATTAAAGGTTAAAAGAATACCAATGTATTGGTGCCTACAATGATAGGCACAGGTGTAAACAGCTTGTATGTGTATGAGGAAGATGCTTGCCACCCACTCTGAAGTTGAAGGTGGCATACGTTCCACTGGCCAGATATGACATTAGCGGAAGTTGCGTCACAGCTCATCCATTACGCTTCTATGCATTTCATCCCCAGGAAGCTGGTTGATGCTGGATTTATACCCAAAGGGCATTACCCTAATGATCCAAATAAAATGAAGCCGGGACTGGTATGGCTGAATACACTTGCTGTTGCCACACAAATATATTACAAATATCTCTAATATACACACATCAATTTATATAGATGCCCCTAAAAATGTAACATTTAAATATTTAAAAATATGGTTATTAAAATACCTTGCAATATTAAAAAATAATTAGTAGGTCACCGCTGTTATCTTTCAATTGATCTGACTGTCATCTAGTAGTGAAAACTAATATGGCAAATGGATGTTTGTATTACTAATAAGCTTGTAAAAAAATTACCTTTTTGTTCTTAAAGGGGTACATTTTCTCAGTTTGATTATTTGTTTTTTTATTTTCTATAGTGAATAAAATATGGGTTTATGAACTTTGCAAATCATTGCATTCTGATTTTATGTAGATTTTACACAGCATTCTTTTTTGAAATTGGGGTTGTGTGTGTGTATATACTGTGTACATATATATTATATATTTTCATCTGACAGCACTGAATAAATGAAACTTTGCTACAATGTAAAGTAGTGAATGTACAGCTTGTATAACCCGCAAACAGTTTGCTTAAGACAAGCAGGCTAAGGACATGGATTTATGGAACCATGTCCTGTGGTCTAATGAGACCAAGATAAACTTCTTTGGTTCAGATGGTGTATTACATTGAGACCAAGATAAACTTCTTTGGTTCAGATAGTGTATTACATTGAGACCAAGATAAACTTCTTTGGTTCAGTTGGTGTCAAGCGTGTGTGGCGGCAACCGGGTGAGGAGTACAAAGACAAGTGTGTCTTGCCTACAGTCAAGCATGGTGGTGGGAGTGTCATGGTCTGGGGCTGCATGAGTGCTGCAGGGATTGGGGAGCTACAGTTCATTGAGGGAATTATGAATGCCAACATGTACTGTGACATACTGAAGCAGAGCATGATCCCCTCCCTTCAGAGACTGGGCCACAGGGCAATATTCCAACATGATAACGACCCCAAACACACCTCCAAGTTGTCCACTGCCTTGATAAAGAAGCTGAGGGTAAAGGTGATGGACTGGCCAAGCATGTCTCCAGATCTAAACCCTATTGAGCATCTGTGGGGCATTCTCAAACAAAAAGTGGAGGAGCGCAGGGTCTCTAACATCCACCAGCTCCGTTGTCATCATGAAGGAGTGGAAGAGAACTCCAGTGGCAACCTGTGAAGCTCTGGTGAACTCCATGCCCAAGAGGGTTAAGGCAGTGCTGGAAAATAATGGTGGCCACACTAAATATTGACACTTTGGGCCCAATGTGGACATTTCACTTTATAGCCTAGGCCATCTTTATGTAGAACAACAATTCTTTTTTTCAGATCCTTAGAGAGTCCTTTGCCATGAGGTGCCATGTTAAACTTCCAGTGACCAGTATGAGAGAGTTAGATCGATAACACCAAATTTAACACACCTGCTCCCCATTCACACCTGAGACCTTGTAACACTAACGAGTAACATCAGGGGAGGGAAAATGGCTAATTGGGCCCAATTTGGATATTTTCACTAAGACGTGTACTCTTTTTTGTTTCCAGCAGCTTAGACATTAATGGCTGCGTGTTAAAGTATTTTGAGGGGACAGCAAATTTACACTGTTGTACCAGCTGTAAACTAACTACTTTACATTGTAGCAAAGTGTCATTTCTTTAGTGTTGCCACATGAAAAGATATAAGAAAATATTTACAAAAATGTGAGGGGTGTACTCACTTTTGTGAGATACCAGAAAGAAACACACCTTAATTTATTTTTTTTTCCCTCGCACAGTTTTTTAGTGCACTAATTTAATTGACATGTCAGATGTTCAGTCTTATATTTTTAATATCTTCTCTTTTCTTCAAGAATGTGTAAATGTAACGAGACTGAAGTCACAATGTTTCTGCTACTTGGTTTTAAAAATACTTACATCATTAACATTCTACTATTCAACATTTTCCTTCTTGTTTATATTGCCATTTTATTTGGAAATATTCTCATTATTTTTCTGGTGTCCACAAATCAGTTGCTTCATGTTCCCATGTACATTTTCCTTAAACACTTGTCTTTGGCAGACCTGTTATTTACCACCAACATTATACCTAAAATGTTATATATCATATTACAAGAAGGTGGTGTGATATCTCTCCAGGGCTGCTTTATTCAATATTATTTTCATAGCCTTGCAATTTTCACACAGTCTTTAATTCTTACAACTATGTCATTTGACCGGTATTTGGCCATTTGTCAGCCACTGCGCTACTCCAAATTGATGGACTATAGAATGTGTTTCAGCTTGATCTTCTGCTCCTGGGCTACTGGCTTTTTTCTAATTCCAAGTGAAATAGCTTTTTTGTTCCAGCTGAGGTTCTGTGGTTCCAACATCATTAACCATTTCTTCTGTGATATTGCTCCTATACTACAGATTTCAACTTCAGATGTCACGGTTGTAATGTGGGAGGACTTTGCATTTGCCATATTAGTCATCTTTTTGCCCTTTGTATTAATCTTCATATCTTACATGTGTATATTTTTCACCATTTTAAAAATTACTTCATCAACAGGAAGACGAAAAGCTTTTTCAACATGCAGTTCCCATTTGATTACGGTCTGCACATATTATGGGACCTTAATAGCCATATATATGGTTCCAGCTGGAGAAAACAACCTGGGTGATGTCAAATTAATATCCTTATTGTATACTATACTTACCCCACTTATTAACCCATTAATATATAGTATAAGAAACAAAGAAATAAGAAGTTCTCTACAAAAACAGATGTGCAAACACATATTCCAGTGATCTCTTAAAGTAAACACATGGCCAGGTTATAGACATTCAACAATATGAATACTCTTTAGGTGAGAGTTTTCACCCTCACTTAAAGTGGTTGTAACCCTACAAAAATTCTCCTGTTCCTTTAAAGCATGATCAGTATGTAGCAAGGTTTCCAGGCCTGTGGCCTGATGTGGGTCTGCCATTAGTACCGGAAATGCTCTCCAGCCCATGTGAGCTGAGTCCCCAGGTGTGACAATTGAGACAGTGACAACTCCGGCATCTTTGTTTGTGGTTTTTATTATAAATTAAGGGGATGGGTGAAGGGAATGAGTGGGATACTCCTCTCGGCTTGAACTGATTACAATTGGGACTTTGATCCCGGAAAAATGCCGTTGGTGCTTCCTTGATGCTAGCCAGCGCCAGCCAAGGCTCACTGACTCTGAGAACACTCTGTAAAACACTGACTCCAGGCAGACCCCCAGGGGCAATCCTCAGTACTCACGACCTGTGTAGGCTTTCCTGGGACTGGACCCCTCTCTCTCTCAGCAGGCTCTCGGCACACCGGATCCCCCTCAGCTCAACTCAGCACTCTCTGGACTCTCAGGCGACACCCCGAGACATCCGCCTTCCTCAGACAGGCCGCACTCTCCTTCCTGGGACTCTGCTCCCGCCAAAGACACCCTGTCACGCACTTCCCCCAAACTTATACACACTCCGAGAATCCTTTGCAGCCTAATCTGCCTTCTGGGGTAGTTACAAGCTGGGATGTGTCCCCTGATTGGGCTTCCCACACTGCCCTATGAGAAGCCTCTCACAGGAGCCAGTGGGGATACTTCTCCCCTCAGCAGGCACATCTGGAAGCCCTGACACCCTACCTAACAAATCACAGCCCTGCTGTTAGGCAGACAAGGCCCACTATATCTTTACCTAGCACCTACCTGTAGGGTGCTACGAGTAGAATAGTGCTGTTGCAGTGTAATTTGTCCCTTTCTTTAATCTAAAATACATGTATGATACTACCTGTTCCTGTGTTCCCCTGTGTGTACAGACCACGGTAATCATGGCTGCTGATCCATGATACCGTGGTCAGTTTACATGCCTCCATCATCCCGCTGTGTGTGCACAGTTTCTCCCTCTCCCCTCCATTCCTGCCTGTCATTTCCTAGTCTGTGTGTGAGAGACGATTTCCTCCCCGCCCCTCCCCTCTTCTTTTGCCTCTATTCCAATGTAATACTGTACATAACACAAATACTTGTATCCTCTCTGTTTTAGCAAGATGTTCAGTACAGCATGTCAGCCTTTTTTTTTTTTTTTAATTATATTCCTAAATACCTTTTTGCACAGCTCCTCTGTGCAGTCATATGGTCTCCCTCTGCTGGCTGGCTGACATGAGTGGGGAATTTCAGCCACTCCCGCTGCTGTTCTCCGATCGAGGAAGGAGAACAGTGGGAGATCGTGTGACTGCACAGAGGAGCTGTGCAAAAAGGTATTTAGCATTCTAATTTAAAAGAAACACAAACACTGCAGTAATTGTGCTTTGTGACTTTACAACTTCTTTAACTCTGTAGCTGCAGGGACTGTGGAGCCATTCATTCTGAAATTTCACAGCAGAAGCACTAAAGTCATTCTGTCAGGCAGCCAGCTCATATTGCTTCCAGAGCACCTGCTGTGTGTTAATATTAGAGTTTCAAAATTCTAATTCAGTGCTGCCATGTCCCTCCCGCCTTAGGAACCGCCTAATTTGAGCTTCTGCCAGGGTGGAGCTACAGACAACACTAACAGAAATAAAGATTACATTTTATTTCTACAGGTTTTAATAGGGACAAGTGCACTGGGTTATTTTTGGTGAGGGTTCTATTTAGTATTGAATGTTTAGAACCTGTTACAAGTTAATTTATATTTTCTTTCGCTCCATACTCCCCCCTACCGGTCATATTCACAATATGTCTTCTGATAATCCTCAGTATTGTCCCTTAGATGTCTTTGAAGGGTTCAGTCCCTTCTATATATATATTTCCATTTGTATAGCTGTTATTTTTTTTATATTCACAGGTTTTTCCTAATGTTTTTGATGCTTTTAAATATCTTTTCTGGTGTCTTTATATAATGTTATATACAGTATAGATTTTATATAGTCCTAGAGCAGTGATGGTGAACCTTGGCACCCCAGAAGTTTTGGAACTACATTTCCCATGATGCATAATTACACTGCAGAGTGCATGAGCATCATGGGAAATGTAGTTCCAAAACATCTGGGGTGCCAAGGTTCACCATCACTGTCCTAGAGTGTTCCATAATTTTACTTTTTTCTTTATTTTCTGTATTATATATTTTTATATATCCCCTTTTTTTGGTTTAATATGGTTTAGTGTTTTAGAAGAGTGGGATTTGTACAGAGACCTCCCTCCCCCCTTTCTCCTTCCCTCCACCCCTATGTTTTTATTATAGCCTTTAGCCCTTAATTATTTTGTTTAATATATTTTATCATTCACATAGATACTTATTTCTGTCTATTATGCAATTTATAAGTCCATACAGCTTTGTGCTGGGGCTTTTAGTCCGCCTTTTTTTTTTCTTTTTCAATACTTTATTTCAAAGCAACACAAAGTAGGTACAGAAACCACAATTCTTACAACACTAAAATGTAACAATTCCACAAAAAGTTTTATACAATGTCAACCAGTGCGTACAAAAGAGGCAGATATATGCATGAAGAAATGACCTGGAATACCAGGTGCTAAGGAAGTCTCTGTGTCCCACCTTACTTTTTACATGGCAAGTGCCCTTATTATAAAGGAGGGTGACAGGGACGACCACGTGGGTCGCACAAAGTGCCAAAAACAGTGAACAAGAGGAAGAATAAAGGGTAGCAGAAGTCAAAGGAGGAATAAAGAGAGAGAAGAGGAAAGAAAAAAGGGGGTGGGGGGAAGCTGGAGAAGAAAAAGGGAAGAGTGGGGACCAGTCAATCTGACAGTGCTCCAGGGCCACAAGCCCCACCAATAAAATAAGCATATAAAATAATTGTGCTGGAACTGGAAAGAGTCCAAAGAAGGGCAACTAAGCTAATTAGGGGATTGGAGGACCTAAATTATGAGGAGTGTTTACAAGCGCTCGATTTATTCCCCCTAGAGAAGAAACGCCTGAGAGGGGACATGATAGCGATTTACAAATACAGTACCTCAATGGTGATCTCCATTGGGTGACCTCAATGGTGATCTCCCAAAAAATGATTCAGTTGCAAGGAGTGCAAGAGAACACGAGGCCATTCAATGCGATTATGGTGATCACCAAAAAAACTATTCAGTTCCAAGGAGAGCAAGAGAACACGATGCCATTCAATGCAATTAGAGGAGAAGCGATTTACCTCAGGCTACGCAAAGGGTTTTTTACGGTAAGGGCAATAAGATTGTGGAACTCTCTTCCACAAATGGTAGTAACTGCGGAGAATATGGCCACTTTTAAAAGACTCTTGGACGTACATCTCCAATATCAAAACATACAGGGGTATGGGAAATGAATACGTCCACACAAACCTACACAGGTTGAACTGGATGGACTATTGTCTTTATTCAACCTCAACTACTATGTAACTTTGTAATTTATATCAGAAGCTCCTTGTACTCCTCAGAGTAAACACATTTGTGCCACTAAAACCACTTTTTAAGGAATTTCCCCTGAAGGCCTTTCTCCGTGGCCACCAGGTCTTCCATCTTATTGATTTCAGCTTTCTTCAACCAAATGGCTATAGACGGTGTCTGTTTCTAAAAAAGCAGGATAAACCCCTTAGTTCACCTTTCTATTGCTTATTTACATCTCTCGTTGTCACTGCCAAAATTTGGCTTGAGAAAGGGACAGGTAGCCTGGAAAAGCATTGGCTAACCCCTCACTGCACACACAAGTGCTCACTGTGTCTCTCCTGCAGCTTTCTGAGATTGCTAGCTGATTCCAACATGCCAGGGCTGACTTTATTTTCAACAATCAATCGGCACTAATCTGTAGAATACAGCTACATCTGTCCTAATTTGATGCCTGTGTCTGTGTGGGTTATAAAAACTACATGCAGCTTCCTCTAACATGCTACTGGATAAAGAGGAATAAATGCTACTATAATGACTTTCTGTAACTTCCAGTTTAGGTATAAATGGAAATTGCATTTTATGGTAATTAAAACATTTGATTTTACTGACACCATCCTGTGCTTGTGTTTCTTGTCCTTTTTAAGCACGTTGAAGCATACAATGTTGAGTGCAATGGTCATAAGTATGCTACAGTGTTTCCTATATTGCTGGCCAGCAAGTGCAAAAATGAGTTCCATAAATGGTGCGTGCAGGCATAAAAATAAGGCTGCTTTCACACTGAGAAGTTTTTCAAGTGTTTTTTCGTTCAAAAAAGCGCCTGAAAAGCTCAAGAGAAATGATTCACTTTAAAAACAATGAATGTGTTCCCACCTGGTGCAGTGCACTTCTGCTGCAGTGAAAAAAGTCCTACTTGCAGCATTTTTAGAGCATGTTTGGGTAGTTAAAAAAACAGCACCAAAAATGCACCTTTCCATTGAAGGCAATGAAAAACGGGGGATGATGATTGCAAAGGCATGCATTTGTGGTGTAGTGAGGCACTACAACCCTTGCTGAGTGATGATTTTTTAACTCTTTTAGTACAGACCCAGAAAAGTGAGAGGCTGTGAGTTCGAATCCCTGGCCAGCGGGTGATTAATAGTCATTTAGACTCAACTGCTTCGGTGCCATAGCTGGTAGAATAACAGGCTAGCAAGTGAGAGGCTGTGAGTTCAAATCCCTGGCCAGCGGGTGATTAATAGTCACTTACATACTCAGCTGCTTCGATGGCAGAGCTGGTAGAATAACAGGCTAGCAAGTGAGAGGCTGTGAGTTTGAATCCCTGGCCAGCGGGTGATTAATAGTCACTTACATACTCAGCTGCTTCATTGGCATAGCTGGTAGAATAACAGGCTAGCAAGTGAGAGGCTGTGAGTTCAAATCCCTGGCCAGCGGGTGATTAATAGTCACTTACATACTCAGCTGCTTCATTGGCATAGCTGGTAGAATAACAGGCTAGCAAGTGAGAGGCTGTGAGTTCAAATCCCTGGCCAGCGGGTGATTAATAGTCACTTACAAGAGGTTAATCCCACGGCATCACTTTCCATCACGTAATTTCCAGTTAAGGTGATTCACGATTTGGAACGCACGCTATGTGAGCGGTGGTTCCTTAACAATATAGGCGAACCAGAGTCAGTCCTACTTTCAAAGCACCATCAAATGTGAGTTTATCAGCTTTTATATTTACTGTGAACATCCTTTCTATAATAAATATATCTGCGCAATGAGGTTTCTATGTGCTTCTTATCCCTGAGTTACCCCCGAGCCACTTTTATGTGACCTCAACCCCAAGGAGTCTGACCAGACCATACAGAGGATCCAGATAAAAACAGGGTTTATACCAGCTCTATAGGTCCTGGAGGCCTGAATTTTTCTGGTGAGTTGCTAGCACATATTTAGGCTGGAGAGCATGGATCACTTAACAAGAGAACAACCTATTTTTGGGCATTGATCACTCCAAATAACGGGATAGAAGAGACCTCACAGAATTTTTTTGGACTGTACACTTATTCATATATATATTGGCCTACACTCCCTTGGACGCTTTGAAATATAATATATTGCACTTATAAAATAGTCATACCACATTTGCTCCTCCTCATCTAGAGATCGTGGGCTTATATCAAACCTATACTCACATATTGTTACTAGTACCCTCCCAGATAAACATAAGTATATGACTAGATGGGAACAAGATCTTGACTGTAGTTTCTCCATCCCAGAATGGCACCACATGATATCAAACATGCGTAAATGTTCACGTTCTAGTGCATGCAGGGAGACACCCCTTAAAGTAGTTACAAGATGGTATTTGACTCCCTCCTTGGTCCACTCCTTCTATGGTTCAGTCTCTCCCCTCTGTTTCAGGGGCTGTTCAGAGGAGGGTAATTTACTCCATATTTTTTAGAGCTGCAACCTTTTGCGACCCATATGGGATCATGCACAAAAACTGGTGACCAGATTGGCAGGGACATCGGTTTCTCTCTCTCCTAAGATATGCTTGCTTTTTGTAAAAGTCCCTGGTGTCCCGAAGTCTACATCCAATCTGATTCATACTTTGATGTGTTCCATTCAATGGATGATCGCATGTAATTGGAAATCAGATACTCTATTATGGCCTCAGGTACTCTCCAGGATGGAATGCATTAAACTAACAGAAAAGATCTTTCACTTCCTTCATGGCTCCATGATGACATTCCATGCTAAATGGGACACTTGGGACATTTGTGTTGGGCCTGTTGGCACCTCTTGATTTATATGATATGTCTAACTTGACAGTTCTGACCCCCCATGTGTATTTGACTTTTTGATATTCTGCTATACTATGACCAATGCTCGGTGTATACTTGCTATGTTTTCAGAGTATTTTTCTATGCAATATATGAAAAAATTTTTTTTAAGTATGTGATGTTACATTGTTGACCTGTGTAAGCGTTATTATTTCTTTTTTGTACCGACTTTCTAATAAAATCTTTTGTAAACAAAAAATAAAATAGTCATACCTTTCTTGTCATATATATATTATTTATTTTCATATAATTTTTTGAGCATATTTATATCCACCAAGCACTTTATTATGAACATACTGTACTCTGTCACTTGAGCATAAATGGTCATCCTTTATTACACAAATTTCACGCCATAATCTAAAATCTACGTTTTCACAAAATCACTTTAAAAATACCAAGTTGTGGACGATAGCAAAACAAATATAGTTGCACTTTTTACATGCACTTTTGAACCCACACATATTGCATCAATTGCTCATTTTCTTGATTGCACTGGGAATTGCACTATTGCACTTTGGAATTTATTGTAACATTCATGATGAAAAAATTATTTTGATGTATATTTATGCGTTGTTGCACATTTTGCATTGGTTTGAACATTTGTTTGATTGCACTTAATATTGCATAATTGCACTTTCATACAATTTGAATAATCAGGGCCAAACATAAACCAAACTTGTGCCTACACAGGATAGTAGTGGTACACTGCATCCTATATAGCAAAAATCCTGATTGCACTTGCAAAAAATCTTGATTGCACTTCAAAAAAATCTTGATTGCACTAGGAAAAGGCACGATTGCACTTTAACACTGGAAATTTATTTTTTTCTGGGTCTGTACTAAAAGAGTTAAAAAATCATCACTCAGCAAGGGTAGTAGCGCCTCACTACACCACATTTCCTAATTTAAGCACACACTTAAATTTACGGCGAAATTACCCCAATTTTTTACATTTTAAGGGTAGGCGTGGCATTTCATATATACAAAGTCATGCATTTGTCTCTTTTCCACGTTAGCAGGATTACCCTTAAGTGGTTGTAAAGACTGAAAGTTTTTTTTTTTTTTAAATAAATTCTTTATTTACAGGTATGCCAAAAAAAAGTACAACAGGTGTGACATAACATAGGATCTTTACATGTAATATAGAAAGTGCAACAGAGAACCCAAAAGGGGTGCCCGCCTGAGTTGGCTAGAGGCAGCTCCCACGGGTCCAAATAATGTAAGTAGCGACAAATTAGAGGTTGCATAGACAAAATATCAGGCAATCATGTCAGCAGATTCAAACAAGTGCTAAGTACAGGCGGGGTGGGGATGTAGCTCCAGCGGTTCCCAATTAGGGTCACGACCCCCGCCAGCAACTATCTGCTGGCCGGCATGCGGAGATCACGATACCCCAAGTGGACTGAAAGTTTTTAACCTTCTTGCATTCTATGCATGAAAGTAAAAAACCTTCAGTGCGCCACTCCCCTCACAGCCCCCCAATACTTACCAGAGTCTCTTCTCGATCCAGCGGTGTGCACGAGAGCCTTGGCTATCCCCGGACTCCCTCTCCTTTTTTGACTAGGACAGCAGTGGTAGCCAATGGCTCCCACTGCTGTCAATCACAGCCTGTGAGCCAATGAGGAGACAGCAGGGGTGGGGCCGAGCCGCAGCTCTATGTGTCTTATGGATGCATAGAGCAGGCTCGGGAGCGAGCACGCATCAGTGCCCCCATATCAAGTGGCTTGCTAATGGGGGCACTGGTCAAGGGGGAAGAGCCATGAGCACCAACGGGGGACCCAAGAAGAAGAGGATCAGGCTGCTTTGTGAAAAACCATTGCACAGAGCAGGTAAGTATGAGATGTTTGTTTGTTTTTTAAAGCCAAACCTTGAAATCGTAGTAAACTAAAAAAATAGCTGGGCCCCGCAGATTAATGTCATAATGTGCTAGTATGCACCACATACAAGCACATTATGGCAGACCTAACTTTTAAATAGAGCCTTCCTGTGGCACACTCACTGCTGCATGCGTTTCCGTCTTCGCCCATGTGATTCCATATTCTTCTTTATGGGTTCATGCTCTCCAACCATTTGAATGGTCGGGCTGTGATGACATCACTCTGGCACTTGCACATGGAAGTCACGATGGTGGCGCAGTGTTCTCTACATCGAGGGCACACTCAGTGTAAGCTGCATGTAGAGTGCTCTGTGTATGCTCAGTGATTTAATTGGCTGGAGCCGATGCAAATATCTTCTAAGCAGCGCATAGTTCAGAGATACTCACTGTACCTACAAAAAAAACTTATAATAGGCTTACCTGCAGGTACAAGTTTTAAAATAAGAGTTTATTACTACATTAACACTGCATTCAAAATATGATTGAAGTGTAAACTTTCATCTTCAATTTGAGGGGGGTAAAGTAGCTGCCCGGATTATTAATCAACTATCAGAAATTCGTCTAGCCCCCTTGCTTAATTTAGATATTTTTCTATATTCTGGTAATGTTATACATCAAACAATAACCGATATATACTGACTCTTTTGATCTGTTTTTCTTTTCTTTCTCTTTTATGTTTTATTTGAGGATTATTTCCTGAAAAGATCTATTAACAATGTACTTTTATGTTGATGTTACAAATGTTCTTATTTTTGTACTTGAATATACTTTCAATAAACGTTTATGATAAAAAAAAAAAATGTAAATATATAAATATAATATGAGCTAAAGAAAAATGACAGTCATTATTATACATAGCACCCCCTATTTTATGGATTTAAAATAGGTAATTACACATATATATTTTTTTTTTATAAAAGTTAGGCTGGATAGGTAGGATGAGGGTGGAGGGAACATTTTCAACAATGGTTATGTTTTTTTTTTTTTCCAATTTAAAGAATGTTCCATAATATTCCTTCAAAACCCCATGGGTTATTTTTTAATTATGCTTTTGGTCATTTTCCATCTGTAAAGTGCCAACATGTCATTTGTGCAGCATCTGAGCAGATAGCTTAGCCCTATGCACTTTAAAACATCCTACAAGCTTATTATAGTGGTCAGTAAACACTATTACCTCTGTAACAGAGTAACTCTATCTCTCTACTGGCAGCCCCCCATTAAGGATTCGATTCAGGATCGCAGCTACCATGAGTTTGCAGCAGATCCAACAGATGTAAAATGTGTAGTCTTGGTGAGTTTATGAAGATATTCACAGGACCAAATTCTTTGTAAACATAATACTGTGCCTTAGTTCAGCTGGATTATATAGACTAATATTGTGGGAGATATGGCCAGAGCTATTGTAAGAGACGCTCAGTGCGCGTGCCCAGGCACACGGGAAGCAATGTGCGAATGCGCATGCGCCAATGCGCGAACACGCCAATGCGCCAATGCGCGAACGCGCCAATGCGCGGACGCGCGAACGTGCGTACGCAACGTGCGCACGCAATTGGCGCCAAACGGCCTATTTATACCAGGCGGTGACAGGAGCACATTGCTGAGTGGTCTTTCAGCTTGTGTTCCTGTTTACCTGTGCCCTGACCTGCTTGTGGATTTCTCGTTACACCGACCCGGCTTGCCTTTTGACTCTCCTTGGATTCCTGCCTGCCTTGTGACCTCAGCCTGTCTTTGACCCTGCCTTGCCTTATGCCTTTGTACCTTGCTGCCAGACTGTGTACCGACTTCGGCTTGTATCCTGACTCCGCTTCTGCCTCACGTTCCTGTACCCGTGCTGTCCGGCTGTTGACAACCCCTTGGCTTGTGTTCCGATTTCGCTCCTGCCTTCTCATCCAGCATCACCGAGTTCCAGTTTCAGGTGTTCATCCGGTGATCCACAGCCATCAGTCTTCTGCCAAGACATCACCTGCTATACCGGCCCTCGTGCCACTCTGTGTCCTACACCGCCTGTCATCTCTATCAGGGGTGTTGGACAGGAGGTGCAAGAGAAGCCCCCTCTACAGCTTGGTCTCCACCAGGTACGTGATAGTACCACTCAGCCAGATGTCGGAGACCGAGAGAGGGGCTTCACCTCTAGAGGCAGTATGCCAGCAACTTGCTTCGCTTACCCAAGCAGTCAAATCCTTGCAAGAGGGTTACTTCCAATTAGAGGGTCGCATCCAATCCATGGCTTCTACCCCGGCAACCCCGGCACCTGGGACCTCCATGCCCGAACGGGCTCTATCCACACCTTCAGTGGTTTTGCCACCACCGGAACCTCGGGTACCTGCTCCAGAACGATTTTCGGGTGACCGACACAAATTCCGGGCTTTCAGGAATTCTTGTGAGCTATACTTTGCCCTGCAGCCACGGACTTTCTCACTTGAATCCACCAAGGTGGGGTTCGTAATCTCTCTACTTCTCGGAGAGCCGCAATCCTGGGCCCACCGTCTCCTGGAACAAAATGATATAGCCTTGAACACCATCTCATCTTTTTTCGAAGCGATGGCGCAGCTTTATGACGACCCCCAGCGATCTGTTACAGCCGAAGCAACCCTACATACATTACAACAAGGCCGCCGCCCTGCTGAGGACTATGTCGCCGAATTCCGCAGATGGGCTTCCGATACAGGCTGGAATGATGCAGCCTTACGGCATCAATTCCGTCTCGGCCTATCAGAGGGCCTTAAGGATGAACTTGCCAGAGTGGGTACGCCTGATTCTCTTGATGACCTTATTTGTCTTACTATCCAGCTTGACCGCAGGCTCAGGGAGCGGAGAGTGGAAAGAGCTGGAAGTTCCAGACCTACCTGGATGTTGCCTCAAGTGCCGTCACCTCCGGCTTTTCGTCCACCTGTCGCTTTCCCCACAACCTCCAGTGTGGAGCCCATGCAACTCGGACTTTTACGTTCTCCACTAACCACTGAGGAGAGATTGCGAAGACGCCGAAACAACTTATGCCTCTATTGTGGGGAAGCCGGACATTACCTTCAGACCTGCCCGGTGCGGCCTAGTAAGTCTCAGTTTGCTTTTCCTTCTTACCTTGCAAACAGTTCTGGGAAGGATCTGTCCACTCACATTACTCTACCTCTCTCACTACAGATTCTCGGAAAGACCATCCAAGTCCCAGTCATTATTGACTCCGGCGCTTGCAGCTGCTTCATGGACAGTGACTTTGCTCAGCGTCATCAGATCCCTCTGCAAGCGAAAACCCGTCAGTTATCTATCCATCTAGCTGACGGATCCCATCTCAAGTCCGGGCCTATAACCCAAGAAACCTGCCCATTACTGGCTATCTCTAATAAAGGCCACCGAGAATACTTGTGCTTGGATATTATCCCATCTCCTCTGTTCCCTATCATTCTCGGTATCCCATGGCTACAAGCACACAATCCTCAGATAAACTGGAAGTCAGGAGAAGTGGCATTTCCATCCACCTATTGTCAACAAAACTGCTTCCAGCCCAGTCCAGGGAAACCTGCATCACTTTTGGGCCTGCAACCTGATCCCTCTGCATCCCAACTTGTGCCTGCAGCTTACCATGAGTTCTTGGAAGTCTTTGATAAACAGAAAGCAGACATCCTACCACCTCACCGGTCGTATGACTGCCCAATTGAACTTTTACCAGGTGCTGAGATACCGTTTGGGCGTATCTTCCCCCTCTCTGAACTAGAACTTGAGGCATTACGCCTTTACATCGACGAAAACCTGAAAAAAGGCTTCATCCGGCCCTCTACGTCCCCCGCAGGGGCTGGTATTTTCTTCGTTGAAAAGAAGGATCATTCTCTACGCCCCTGTGTTGATTATCGGGAGTTGAACAAGGTTACTGTCAAAAACAGATACCCCCTGCCCTTAGTTCCTGAACTTTTCCAACGTTTCAGGGCAGCCACGGTATTCACAAAACTTGACCTACGTGGAGCATACAACCTAGTACGGATCCGTGAGGGCGACGAGTGGAAGACCGCCTTTCGCACAAGATTCGGCCACTTTGAGTACCTTGTCATGCCCTTTGGATTGTGCAATGCTCCAGCTACTTTTCAGCATTTCGTGAACAATATTTTCAGAGACTTCCTTGATTTGTTTATGATTGTCTACCTTGACGATATTCTTATCTTTTCAGGTTCCATTGAAATGCACCGTGAACATGTCAAGAAGGTTCTCGGCCGCCTAAGAGACCATGGATTATACGCAAAGGCTGAGAAATGCGAGTTCGAAAAGGAATCAATCCAATTCTTGGGACTCGTCATTTCCACTTCTGGGATCTCCATGGACCCCCAAAAGGTCAAATCGATCCTCGAATGGCCCACTCCCACAGACAGGAAGAGCACACAAAGGTTCATTGGCTTCGCTAATTTTTACCGCAAGTTTATCAAGAACTTCTCCGCCATTATGCTTCCAGTCACCCAGCTAACAAGACAAGGCACCCGTTTCCAATGGACACCGGCAGCACAAGCTGCGTTTGACCAGTTGAAGATTCTATTCACTACTGCACCTATCTTACGACACCCAAATCCCGCTCTGCCCTATGTTCTCGAGGTGGATGCTTCAGAAAATGCCATAGGTGCCATCCTGTCACAGCGTTCAGGTACGAAATCTCTTCTTCATCCTGTTGCCTTCTTTTCCAGGAAACTCAGCCCAGCAGAAAGGAACTACGATGTTGGAGACCGGGAATTACTGGCCATCAAGGCGGCCTTGGAGGAATGGCGCTACCTATTAGAAGGAGCATCTCACCCTATCCTGATCTTTACCGACCACAAAAATCTGGAGTACCTCCGAACAGCTAAGAGACTGAAACCACGTCAAGCCAGGTGGGCACTGTTCTTTTCTCGTTTTACCTTCCATATCACCTACAGGCCAGGCTCCAAGAATGGCAAACCTGATGCACTTTCCCGCATGTACCCAGAGGACGAAGAGTGTCACCCAGTAGACACAATCCTGCCATCCCAAAGTTTTCTACTTTTGCAAGCGGATCTGTTAACGCAGCTGAAGCAGGCGTCCACAAGGGATGTTTTACCATTAGGTATGTGCCTTCAGGAAAAAGAAGGTCTGTTTTTCTATAACCAAAAAGTGTTTGTACCTCCAGGTCTACGTGCCAAGATCCTCGGCCTGTGCCATGATCACCCCTTGGCAGGGCACTTTGGGATATCTAAAACGGTTGACCTGGTACAACGGTCCTTTTGGTGGCCTGGTCTGAGGTCCGACTGCCGTAATTATGTTAGCACCTGTACAATCTGCATCCGGAACAAGAATGACAAGGCCAAAGCCTGGGGTTTGCTAAGACCTTTGCCCATTCCCAAGAGGCCTTGGGAAATGATAAACATGGACTTTATCGTTGAGCTCCCTCCTTCTGAAGGATTCACGACCATCTTTGTGGTGGTCGACAGACTAACAAAGATGGCCCACTTTATCCCTATGTTGGGAACTCCCTCAGCAATGGAAACTGCCCAAACCTTCATCAAGGAAGTGGTTCGGCTCCACGGGGTTCCTAGTAATATCACTTCAGACCGAGGGGTGCAATTTACTTCGAGGTTCTGGAGAGGCCTTTGCAAAACATTAAAAATTGACACATACTTTTCCTCAGCTTATCACCCGCAAACAAACGGGCAAACGGAGCGTACAAACCAGACCCTGGAGCAGTACCTCCGGTGTTTTTCATCTTTCTCACAAGACGACTGGGCATCACTTTTACCCCTAGCAGAGTTTGCATATAATAACGCAGTGCATTCAGCCACGGGTCAAGCCCCGTTTTTTGCAAACTATGGGTACTTCCCAGCCTTTATGCCTGACGTAATACCTGATTCCTTGGTTCCCGCAGTCCAGGAAAAAGCTACATTTTTGCAAACCAACAACAAATTATTGCAAGATGCCATTGTCAGAGCACAGCAAGACAACAAAAAATTTTTTGATAGGAAGAGGAGGGGAGATCTAAACCTCAGACCGGGAGACAAGGTTTGGTTATCCTCTATCAATCTAAAACTGTCATGTCCGTCTAAGAAACTGGGGCCTAGATATATCGGTCCATTCTCTATTAAGAGACAAATCAATCCTGCTGCCTATGAACTTTCACTCCCGGAAACATACAGAATTCATCCTGTTTTCCATGTGTCCCTACTGAAGCCTACCAGACCCAATCCATTTCCTGACCGAGAGTCGGATCCACCTCCGCCTGAAACTATTGATGGCAACGAAGAATACGAGGTTGAAGCAATATTAGACTGTAGGAAAAGAGGAGGTACTGTCCAGTACCTAATTAAATGGAAGGGCTATGGCCCGGAAGAAAATTCTTGGGAACCAGAAGCCAACCTCCATGCTACGGATCTAATTCAAACCTTTTTTCAGCTTCATCCTGAGAAGATGTTGCAGATGGGCATCCGGAGGCCGCCCATTGGGGGGGGGCAATGTAAGAGACGCTCAGTGCGCGTGCCCAGGCACACGGGAAGCAATGTGCGAATGCGCATGCGCCAATGCGCGAACACGCCAATGCGCCAATGCGCGAACGCGCCAATGCGCGGACGCGCGAACGTGCGTACGCAACGTGCGCACGCAATTGGCGCCAAACGGCCTATTTATACCAGGCGGTGACAGGAGCACATTGCTGAGTGGTCTTTCAGCTTGTGTTCCTGTTTACCTGTGCCCTGACCTGCTTGTGGATTTCCCGTTACACCGACCCGGCTTGCCTTTTGACTCTCCTTGGATTCCTGCCTGCCTTGTGACCTCAGCCTGTCTTTGACCCTGCCTTGCCTTATGCCTTTGTACCTTGCTGCCAGACTGTGTACCGACTTCGGCTTGTATCCTGACTCCGCTTCTGCCTCACGTTCCTGTACCCGTGCTGTCCGGCTGTTGACAACCCCTTGGCTTGTGTTCCGATTTCGCTCCTGCCTTCTCATCCAGCATCACCGAGTTCCAGTTTCAGGTGTTCATCCGGTGATCCACAGCCATCAGTCTTCTGCCAAGACATCACCTGCTATACCGGCCCTCGTGCCACTCTGTGTCCTACACCGCCTGTCATCTCTATCAGGGGTGTTGGACAGGAGGTGCAAGAGAAGCCCCCTCTACAGCTTGGTCTCCACCAGGTACGTGATAGCTATGTCACCCCAAAACACAAAGTGAAAAATCAAAGGACCTTTTAATTGTTAGGTCTCATTTTTAAACTTAACAATTAAAATTAATGGACATTCCAAAAGATATAATGTTAAAACTTACAGTGTAGCATTTCAGATACACTTGTAACAAACCATTAGCATTGTTGTCACAGTACATGAGCTGCAATAGGCCATAATGTGTGAATATTAGTCAGTTTTTTTTTATTGATGGCAAAAAATATTTTTAAGTGCCAAGGGCTTGTTTATTCACACCAGCAGCTGTGCAGTATTCTATGCATAATGCGTACTCATCGCAGTGTTTATGTTTTTTGCAAACTTTACTGATTATTAAAAAACATTTATTAAACTCTATGACAACAGTGTGTTGTAGTGTACTGCCATGCATTGTAACATGTTGTTGTGTGTTGCGTTGTGTAAAAATGCAAACTTGCTGCATTTTTATGCAATGCGCTGTAACACTCCTGTGTGTTGTTAGCAGGGCACATACAAAAATATTGTTCTATGTGATGAAGATTAATGCAGCTCAACAGATATGGTGTGAAAGAGCTCATAGTTTAAATGATCACTGCAAATTGGTTGCCATTCTACTTTGAAGTCAATAACTCCTTTGGGGTGGGCTGGTGAATAACAGGTGGTACTTATAATCTGTGTCTCGGGTCTTGGGGACATTGGCAACTCTGGCACCACATTTTCAAAACAAAAGACAACGTGAACAAAGCCAAAAGTTGACATAGAACCCTGGAACCCATGAAGGCTTTATGTTTAAATGATCTGATTTGCCCGAATGCTATATCTCAGCTTTACAATGTTCTCCACTCGGGTGCCTACCCCCAGTACCTGTTCTATACTAGAGACTGGGAGAGAGAACTGGGCCACACTGTCTTTGACTGATTAAGATAAAGCCTTCCTCTTTAGTTTTAAATCCACAAAAGCCTCCCATACCCAAGAGTGGAATTATAAACTTTTAACTTGATGGTACAAGAAGCCCAGCACTACTGCACAAACTCATTCCATCATTCCAGCTGTTAACATTGTGATGCCCAGAATGGCATTCTTCTTCATATCCAGTAGTCATGTTCCCACATTCGACCCTTCTGGTGTAATGTGTTCCAGCTCTGCTGCCCTATTACAGGTCATTCCTGGCCAGAAACGCCAGAGGTTGACCTCTTGTCCATCATTCTGGGATAGATTCAAAGATCTAAAAGGCTAACAATGAAACTTATGTGGCTCACCACCAAAATTACGAAAACCTTAAAAAATAAGAAAAGAGCTTTTAAAAATATAAAAATGAAGAAACACTATCATCGTTTAAATTTTACAAAGAATATAACAGAATATGTGAAAAAGAAATCAGGGCTGCAAAAATTCAAAACCATTTACACAATTATCTAGATTATGTGACTGGGGACAAAGAGAAGGCACATTTATTAAAATACCTTCTTTAGCTCTATGTACACAAAGGAGGATGGGGAAACTCATGCCCATATTGGGGATGTATTGACACAGCCCCAAATGATCCACAATGGCTCAAAATGTGTATATGGTCCCGAAATATTTTAACAGAATAAAGGTGAATAAAGCACCTGGAACAGATGGCATCCACCCACGGATCCTATAAGAATTGAGCTCTGTCTTTTTAAAGCCATTGTTTCTAATTTTCATGGACTCTTTGATGACTGGAATAGTACCACTGATATTGGAATAAGGCCAATGTGGTGCCTATATTTGAAAAGGGATCAAATTCTTTACCAAGTAATTATAGACCTGATAACTTCTATAGTTGGGAAGATACTGGAGGGTTTTAATTAAATACCACATCAATGAGTTCTTGCAGGAAAAAAATATTTTAAGCAACAGACAGCATGGATTCATGAAAGACAGAAGTTGTCACGAATGTGATTTCTTTTTATGAGTAGGTAAGTAAAACAGTAGACAAAGAATTGGCTGAGGACGTTGTATACTTGGATTTTGCAAAAGCTTTTGACACAGTTCCCCACACACAGCTAATGTGTAAGGTAAAGTCTACAGGCTTGGAAAAATCAGTTTGTAAATGGATAGAAAACAAATGCAGAGAGTAGTGGTTAATGATTCATACTCTGAATGGTCTAAGGTTATTAGTGGTGTACCCCAAGGTTCAGTGTTGAAACCCTTAATTTTTAATACAATTATAAATGATATAGACAAAAAGAAATAGGAACTTCCCCATGGGACTTTGAAGGCAGAGAAAATGTGAAAAAGTATAAAAAAGTATAACGTTTATTGAGTATACAATGCACATAAAAAAGTGAGAGACATCACAATAAAATAGAGCAATTCATGAACATACAATATATGAATAAAGCGCTAAATGCCATCCACATATAGAGGAACCCTACTGGTTTGCAATCAAACAAAACAGGTGGTAGGGTTCACAGCAGTTCCCAACATGTTTCGGAATGTATTATTCCTTCTTCATAGGGGAATGGGATGAAAGCATATTAATTCAATCTATAAATATAATATATTAAACATATTAGTATGAAAAGTGTTACCACAAAAATTCATATATCTTTAAAGACATATTGGTTAGAGAACATGGAAGGACAAATACTCACAAGGTACAACACTGCTCACTAATATGGTGTCTGCACTTGGATACAAACAAATCTCCTCGCATATGAAATCTCCCAGAAACCAGTATAAGAAATGGGACGAAAAGGTAGCATTAAAATGCACGTCATAGCCCACATAAAGGAACTCACGAGGATCAAAAAAACGCAGGGACCCATTCTGGTGTAACAAAAAAAGATATATGGAATATTACAAAAAAAGTAATAAATGAATATTCCAAAAAAAGTAATAAATGCAAACTAAGTTTAATGCTAGGGGAAAGTGCTTAAATAAATTAGCAAACAGGCCCACGTTAGTCATATATGGCAGTGGTCCTCAACCCTGGCCTACAGGGCCCACTAACAGGCCAGATTTTAGGTATTACCTTGGGGAGATGCAGACTAGAGTACTGCAATCACTGAGCAGCAAATTATATCACCTGGCATGTATTTCAGTTATCTTGCAAATCTGGCCTGTTAGTGGGCCTTGTAGGCCAGGGTTGAGGACCACTGATATATGGAATAGGTGAATCCACATATGACATAAAAAGGCATAAAATAAAGTTCAAAAAGGTAAAAAGAAGGAGTACTTAAAAGAGTCAGCTGGCCACATGGAAGAGAGTGTACTGGTTCACAGGTAGACTGAGCCCAGTCTGACCAGTGACCAGGTCCTCTATATATATATGGGCCAATAAAAAGGTAATAAAAAGGTAAAAAGTAAACCATGGAAAGGAGTATCTATTTATTTATAATTTATAATCTATATATTTACAAATGATATAGGGTCTGGGATTCAAAGTACAATTTCAGTCTTATCAGATGACACCAAGGTATGCAGTGGAATAACATCCTTAAAGGATGTCTCCAACTTATAAGCTAACCTCAATGCACTGTTTCATTGGGCAAATATGTGGCAAATTAGGTTTAATGTTGATAACTGTAAAGTTATGCACTTGGGGGCTAAGTTGGCGACCCCTTGGCTTGTGTTCTGGCTACGCTTCTGCCATCTCATCCAGCATCACGGAGTTCCAGGTGCCCGTCCGGTGATCCACAGCCATCGGCTTCCTGTCAAGCCTCAGCTGGTGCCACCTGCTATACCGGCCCTCATGCCACTCTGTTCTCCACACCACCCTGTCATCTCTACCAGGGGTGTTGGACAGGAGGTGCAAGAGAAGCCCCCTCTACAGCTTGATCTCCACCAGGTACGTGATAGTACCACTCAACCAGATGTCGGAGACGGAGAGAGGGGCTTCGCCTCTAGAGATGCTATGCCAGCAACTTACCTCGCTTACCCAAGCAGTCAACACCCCGCAAGAGGGCTATTTCCAGCTGGAGGGTAGCATACAATCCATGACCTCCATCTCAGCAACCCCTGCACCTGCTGTGGTTCCTGGACCCTCCAAGCCTGAATGGGCCTCATCTGCACCTGCAGTGATTATACCACCACCTGAACCCCAGGTACCTGCCCAGGAACGATTCTCTGGTGATCGGGACAAGGGCTTCCAGGAACTCATGAAAGTGTGTGTGTATGCCTCCTGTCGGAATTCCAAGATGGCCGCGGGTCACATGACATTCCCCCGACAGTAGGCATACACGTACGCTTGCAGCCTCTGAATTTGAAAATATCTTATCATGTGAGTGTAACCTTCATAATTTTTGATTAAATTACTGTTGAGCAATACAGAGAGCACTAGATCTTGTTTATATATCATTACATACATCACGGAGGTGCCCTCTGGAGTGATTATTCCATCTGATGTAAGACCCCTGGTATCATTGAGGTTTGAGGTCTGGATAATAACAGCTGGCCCTGTATGTTGATAACTGAGGAGAAGTGGATCGAAGGTGTATTGCTGACTGGTTTGGATGATATATGCTGTTTGACCCTGTAGGGTCTCTGATATGAGGTGAGAGGCAGAGAATGACAGGTGGTGGTATTTTATGAGCACCTCTTCACACAACATTGTGGATCGGATGTCATCTAATATTGGGATATACCTCCATCACTAAATAAGAAGGACTTTATTTCCTCCCATATATGTTACTCCGCACTTTTGGGACTCTCCTCCAGCATATTAGATTTATATATACTTTTTAATGTTTACTAGGATTGCGCTGCACTTTGTTTATATGGGGTTTGCAATCTCCCTGCTTCTCGGAGAACCACAGTCCTGGGCCCATCATCTTCTAGAACAAAACAATGCAGTCCTAAACACTATCTCATCATTCTTCAAAGGGATGGCTCAGTTTTATGACGATCCCCAGCGATCTGCCACAGCTGAAGCGACCCTACACACACTGCAGCAAGGTCGGTGCCCTGTTGAAGACTATGTCGCAAAATTCCACAGGTGGGCTTCCGATACAGGTTGGAATGATGCAGCCGTACGGCATCAATTCCGCCTTGGCATGTAGGAAGGCCTTAAAGACGAACTGGGTGGATATGCCAGGTTCCCTTGACGGCCTCATTGGTCTCGCTTTCCAACTTAATCGCAGGCTCAGGGAAAGGAGAACGTAAAGAGCCGGTAGTATCAGACCTACCTAGATATTGCCACAAGTACCATTAGCTCAGGCAACTCTTCCCTCTACCAATACCCCTACAGCCTCAGAGATTGCAAAGACGCCGGAATAACCTATGCCTCAATTATGGGGAAGCAGGACACTACCTTCAGAACTGCCCTGTAAGGCCTATGCCAGCAACTTACCTCGCTTACCCAACCAGTCAACACCCTGCAAGAGGGCTTTTTGCAGCTGGAGGATCACATCCAATCCATGACCTCCATCTCAGCAACCCCTGCACCTGCTGTGGTACCTGGACCCTCTACGCCTGAAGGGGCCTCATCTGCACCTGCAGTGATTACCCCGGGTACCTGCCCCGGAACGATTCTCAGGTGATTAGCACATGTTCTGGGCTTTCAGGAACTCATGTAAACTATACTTCGCTCTGCAACCACTGACTTTCTCACTTGAATCCACCAAGGTGGGGTTTGCAATCTCCCTGCTTCTCGGAGAAGCACAGTCCTGGGCCCATCATCTTCTAGAACAGAACAATGCAACCCTGAACACTATCTCATCATTCTTTAAAGCGATGGCTCAGCTCTATGACAATCCCCAGCAATCCGCCACAGCTGACTGCTCTCTCTTCTTACCTTAGTAACTGTTTTGGGGGAGACCGGTCTGCTCATATTACTCTACCTCTCTCACTACAGATCCCCGGAAAGGACATCCAAGTCCCAACCATCATTGATTCTGGAGCTTGCAGCTGTTTCATGGACAGTGACTTTGCTCAGCGTCATCAGATTCCCCTGCAAGCAGAGACCCACCAGCTATCTATCCATCTTGCCAATGGATTCCATCTTAATACTTGGTCAATAACTCGGAAAAACTGCCCACTACTGGCTATATATATATAATACTGGCCACCGAGAATGCTTATATCTGGACATTATCCCATCTCCTCTGTTCCCGGTTATGCTAGGCATTCCCTGGTTACAAGTGCACAACCCTCAGATAAACTGGGGAGCAGGGGAAGTGACATTCCCATCCACCTATTGCCAACAGTGCTGCTTTCAGCCCATTTCTGTGGAACCTGTACCTCTTCTGGGTCTACATCCTGATTCCGCTATTTCACAGCTTGTGCCTTCAGCATACTATGAATTCTTGAAAGTCTTTGATAAAAATAAAGCAGACATCTTGCCACCCCACCATCCATATGACTGCCCAATCTAACTTTTACCCGGTGCTGAGATACCTTTTGGGTGCATCTTCCCTCTTTCTGAACTAGAACTTGAAGCACTATGCCCCTACATCGAAGATAACTTAGAGAAAGGCTTCATCTGGCCCTCTACGCCCCCCTGTAGGGGGTGGTATATTCTTTGTTGAAAAGAAGGATCACTCCCTGCGCTCCTGTGTTGATTACCGGGATCTAAATAAAAGCACTGTCAAGAACAGGTACCCTTTGCCCCTGGTTCCCGAACTTTTTCAATGCTTTAGGGCAATTTACGAAACTTGACTTATGGGGAGCATACAATCTAGTACGGATCCGCAAAGGGGACAAATGGAAGACAGCTATTCTCACCAGATTCGGACACTTCCAGTACCTTGTCATGCCCTTTGGCTTGTGTAATGCTCCAGCCACCTTTCAGCAATTCGTAAACAATATTTTCAGAGACTTTCTTGATCTGTTTATGATTGTATATCTTGATGACATTTTTATCTTTTCAGAATCCATCGAAATGCACCGTGAAAACATCAAAAAGGTCCTAGACCATGGACTGTACTCAAAGGCTGAAAAATGTGAATGTGAATTTGAAAAAGAAATAATCCAATTCTTGGGGGACTTGTCATTTCCACCTCAGGTATCTCCATGGATCCCCAGAAGGTCAAATCTAACTTCGAATGGCCCACTCCCACTGACAGGAAGAGCACAGAAAGATTCATTGGGTTTGCCAACTTCTACCGCAAGTTTATTAAGAATTTCTCTTTTATTATCTCTCCAGTCACTCAGCTGACGAAGCAAAACACTCGTTTTCAATGGACCTTATTGTCGAGCTCCCTCCTTCCGAAGGATTCACTACCATCTTTGTGGTTGTCAACAGATTAACCAAGATGGCCTATTTCACCTCTATGTTGGGGACCCCCTCAGCAAAAGAAACTGCCGTACCTTCAACAAAGAAGTGGTCCAACTTCATGGGGTACTCAGCAACATTACCTCAGATCGTACAATTTACCTCCAGGTTCTGGAGGGACCTCTGCAGAATATTAAAGATCGAAACCGGTTTCTCCTCAGCCTATCACTCACAAACAAATGGCAAAACAGAGCGAACAAACCAGACCCTGGAGCAATACCCCCGGTGTTTTTCAACTTTTTTAAAGATGACTGGGTGTTGCTTCTATCCCCGGCAGAATTTGCATATAATGTACGGTTCACAAGGGCCACGGGACAAGATACATTTTTGGCAAATATGGGTACTTTCAAGCCTTTTTAAACAACGTGATGCCTGATTCCTCAGTTCCTGCGGTCCTGGAGAGAGCAAAATTCCTACAGTCAAACAACAGTGTTGCAAGATGCCATTTCCAAAGCACAGCAAGACAATAAAAAATGTTTTGACAGGAAAAGGAGAGGGGACCTAAACCTCAAACGAGGAGACAACTATTGTAGCAATATTTCCAGGCATTGGGACTGAGGTGGGTCTGCCATTGTTACCGGAAACACTTCCAACACATTTAAGTTGAAACTCCAAGTGTGAGAACTGAGACAATGACCATTCCGGCATCTTTGGTTTGTGTTGTTCATTTTATAATGGGGATGGGAGAAGGGAATGAGTGGGATACTCCTCTGGCTCAACTAGGTTTAACTGGGACACTGTACAGAAAAATGCCCGTTGGCGCTGTCCTGACGCCGGCTGAATGCCGACCAACGCTTCCTGGCACTTGAAAATACTGTTATGCTGAACTTGTGCTAGAACTTAAATTTTAACTCCTTGGTTAACTCAGAAGATCCAGGACTGTAATGATCCTTGACTCTTGACACTCTGTCTAGCTCAAAAGTTCTGCGTATGACTCCCTCCAGCCCTTCACTGACTGAGGTAGCTCCTTGTAACTGCTTGTACTGCTGCAACTCTTAACTCTGCACACTTGACTCTTCAGGGCCCAACCGCTGGTGCCCCCTCTATACTTCCAGGGTCCTCTCACTAGGCAACCCCCTTAACACTTCAGGGTCCTTTCACTAGGCAACCCCCTTTACACTTCAGGGTCCTCTCACTAGGCAACCCCCTTTACAATTGCATGCTCTAGGATCCCTGGGACCTTCACAAGAGTGGTCCCCTCTACACTAGGCAGACCCCAGGGGCAGTTCACAGTACTCATGACCTTTGAAGACTTTCCTGGAAATGAACCCCTCTTTCTCCACTGGTCCTCGGCACACCGGATCCTCTCTGCAGCTCAGCTCTCCCTTCTGGATACTCAGGCAGCCACCCAAGACACCCAATCCTTCTGACAGGAGGAGAGACAGCCGTACTCTCCCTCCTGGGACTCTGCTTCCCACCAAAGACGCTGCGTCATGCGTTCCCCTCAAACTTGTACCCACTACCAGAATCCTCTGTGGCAGAATCTGTCTTTTGGGGTAGATACAAGCCCGAATGAGCGACGGATTGGATTTCCTCCACTGCCCAATGAGAATCCTCTCACAGAGCCAGTGTGAAGGCTCCCCTCTCAGTAACCACACCTGGGAGACATGACAGCCCAGTTTAAATCATGACCATGCTGTTCGGCAGCCAAGGCCCATTATACTTTTACCTAGCACCTACCTGTAGGGTGCTACACTGTCATGCCCATCCAAGAAAATAGGGCCTAGATATATCGGTCCATTCCCTGTTAAGAGACAAATCAACCCAGCAGCTTATGAACTTTAACTCCCAGAAATCCACCCTGTCTTTCATGTATTCCTGCTAAAGCCCGCAAGACTAGATCCATTCCCTGGTTGTGTGTCAGATCCACCACCACATGCAATAGTCGATGGCAACGAGGAATACAATGTTGAGACAATTGTGGATTGTAGGAAAATAAGGATTACCATACAGTACTTGATTAAGTGGAAAGGCTATGGCCCAGAAGAAAATTCATGGGAACCAGAAACCAATATTCATGCCAAAAGACTGATACAGGCATTTTTTCGGGCTCATTCTGAAAAGATGTTACAAATGGGCAACCGTAGGCAATGTAAAAGACGTTTAGCTGGACCCAAACAGGCATACACGGGCACATTAGCATGTGCACAAGAAGAAAGGTATATATGCGCATGCACCAACGTGTGTGCGCGTGCATGCACTGGCGCCAAGTGGCTTATTTAAGCTGAGCAATGACAGTAGCACATTGCTGAGTGGTCTTTCAGCTTGTTCCTGTTTACCTGTGCCCTTATCTGCTTCCTGTTTACCTGTGTTTGACTCGACCTTGACTCTCCTCTGGATTCCTGTCTGCCTACCTGTGACCTCGGCCTGTTTTTTGACCCTGCTCCTGTCTCATGCCCTTGTACCTCGCTGCCTGACTGTGTACCGACTCTGGCTTATATCCTGACACCGCTCTTGGGTAACATTTCTGTTCCTTGTAATCATTGCTCAACGATTAAGCACATGGTGTGAAACGCATCTGCTGATCCAGTTTGTCCTGTGTGTTCGATGTTGGATGTTGGACCTTTGATTCTGCAATAAAATCAAGCCTCAGCTGGTGCCACCAGCTATACCTGCCCTCGTGCCACTCTGCGCCCCACACCAGGGGTGTTGGACAGGAGGTGCAAGAGAAGCCCCCTACACAGCTCGCTCTCCTCCAGGTACATGATAGTAGTCAGAAAAGGATGAACAAAGTGTGCCAAGAAAAAAAACATTACACCACCACCAACCTGAATAGTTGATACAAGGCAGGATGGATCCATGCTCACGCCAAATTCTGACCCTACTATCTGAATGTTGCAGTTAAACTCGAGACTTATCAGACCAGGCAACATTTTTCTAATATTCTATTGTCCAATTTTGGTGAGCCTGCGCGAATTGTAGCATCAGTTTCCTGTTTTTGGCAGACAGAAGTGTGGTCTTCTGCTCCTGTAAAAGAGGGGGGGGGGGGGGGGGGTTGGTGTAAAACACCAACCAACCTGCGCTAATGAATGTTATGATTGTGTTAATAAATTAAATGTAGATTCATGTGTTTTGTGAAATTGCTTTTAACCTTGTAAGCTGCAACATAAACGTGATACACGTGGATAAATACAAAATATATAAAGGTACGGCGCTCAACAAAGAATGAATCAAATATTAAATAAACCACAACGTGCTTAATAGTGAACAGTGAGGTAAAAATTTATATGTCAAACTCTGGTGTTCAATCAATAAAGAGTGACAATAAATCAAATAAATATATCAAGTCTCTGGTGCTCAAAAAAACATCAAACAGATAATCCAAGTATCAACCGCTGATAGGAAATCTTAAAACTTGATAGGAGTGTGTATTCCTTTAAGCCTTCACCTTCAATCGTTCACCCAGTGCAAGCAAATCTTACTGCTTACCAGAAATATGGGACCCCTTGATTATAGGGGGTCACATGAGCGTAATCCTTTCAGCGTATGATCGGACCAGACCATATAGATCTCACATCAATATATATCCACATATAAGTTGGCACTTGATGTATAAAACACTTTCTCAGCAGGGAGAGTGTGTAGCCAAACCGTGGGTTTTAATCAGGACCATGACATAAGTGCAGAGAAAAAAGAGGCTCTCATGGCGCAGTATCTCATAATAAATTGTTTAATTGATTTAAAATTGCACTTACTACATCCAGATAAAAGAAAGCCTTAAATGTAGGAATCACGGTGACAAGGGATGGGAACGCCGCTTCCACGTTCCACCTACGTTCCGCCTTGACCGGAAGTTCTTCTATGGTTACTATCTCACGTTCCTATACAGGCCGACTTCTGTATACTGTGAATGTGACAAAAAGGTTCTTATGCAGCATCTCCTCAAAGTGCCACATTTTGGGCTCCCTATGAGATAGTGCCAGGAGATTGACTATTTTATTTGAGATCTAATAGGGTGGAAACACATTATTGGCCCCCCTCTCAGTGCTGTATCTTGGCCTAGGCCAACAAGGCCCAGGCCTAGGGCGGCACTTTGCAGGAGGCAGCAAAAAAGTTGCAACCCGCACAAAAAAAAAAAAAAACAGCCTCCTCCTGGCTCCCGCACGAAAAAGGTCCCTGCCGGCTTGCACTACACTTTTAGTATAGTGCCAGTCTTATGGGACGAATTGGGCCGGAGGGCAGGGTCCAGGAGGCAAGTCAGTCTGGCACCCCCATAAAGCAGTCACACTGCTCCATGCCAGTATGATAATACCGGCCGGTGAGGAAATTCAGACAGACCGTAGGCCACCGACCACACCTAATACAACTGGCCTGATGGCTGCCAATGCTAAACAGTGTGGCACTGTAGCCAAATGCTCCTCCTACCCTCCTCCGCCCCCAGGTATGGCAGGCATCATGTCAATAATATAATTTAATTTCTTTAAACATCGTCGTCCTTGAGCGAGAATATTGAATTGCATCATATACAAGTAAGACTTCTAATTGTATATGATGGCAATAATATATTGGACCTGCTCACCTCATATATACTATCGCTATATGTCACTGGATGAGTACGATTACTCCAATCTTATAAGATATTTGGATTTGTGTTTGCCGCCACTGATTATTTCGCTTATTTATATAATGACTCCGGACTTCCTAATCATTGTACAAATAAGTGAAATAATCCTATGATTACAATCGGTGGCAGCAAACACAAGTCCAAATTTCTTAAAAGAAAGGAGTAAGCTTACTAATCCAGTGACATGAGGCTGTACTAATGGGCACTGATAAGGCTGCACTGATGGCCACTGCTGAGGTGGCACTAATAAACTGCACTGATGGGGCTGCACTGATTAGGCAGCACTGATATGCTGCACTGATGGGCACTGATATGCTGCACTGATGGGCACTGATATGCTGCACTGATGTGCGCTAATAGGCTGCATTGATGGCCACTGATGAGTGGTGCGTACTGATAAAGTGCACTAATGAGGCAGCAATGATAAGGCAGCACTGATGGGCACTGATGAGGCTGCATTGATGGGCACGAGGCAGAACTGATAAGCTTCACTGATGGGGCTGCCCTGATGGGCACTGGTATGTTTCACTGATGGGCACACTGATGTCCACTGATGAAATGGCACTGACAAGCTGCACTGATAAGGCAGCACTGATGGGCACTGATATGATGCACTGGTGGCCACTGATGAGGCTGCACTGATGGGCACTGATGAGGCTGCACTGATTGGCACTGATGAGGCTGAACTTATGGGCACTGATAGACTGTGGTTGTAGACTATAGTTTACAGATAACAGGGCGGGTCATAAACAGGAAGGGGTGTGGCCTTTACAGGAAGGGGTGGGCCATATTTAAATTAGGGGTGCCCAAGTTTAGTCAGGCCCAGGGCAGCACAAAACCTAAATACACCACTGCCCCCTCTTGGTGACCCAGATCCTAGGATCCTTGCATAGGTATTTGAGCATGAAAGACCCCAATTTCAATAAATAGTCTGCAGCAAAGGAACCTGAGTTCTGGGGTCTCAGAGGACAACACCGACACTTTCACCTTATCTACGTACAACACCCAGTGTCTAGGTAGGATGAAATTTCCCTCTTGAAGCCTGCTCCTGCTCATCCCCTCCAACATCCAAACCCTCTTTACATTCCTTGTATTTCTCCTAGGAATCTTGCTGCCACTACTACCCAGTGATAGAAGTAGAGGGCAAGTCCTCCTCTTTCTTCTGCTGCTGTACCTGCTGTTCTGTTGCTACCTCTTATCCAGTGTGTGCTCCAAGAGAGACATAAGGGGTATTGTATAGCTACTCCCTGCCTCATCAAGACTCACCTCTTCAAAAAATGCTTCATGCATCCTAAATGATTGGCCATCAATCCCCAGCTCTCCAGAACATGTTCTTATGCCATAAGCGTAGAGGTACCGATTGATGAACCTGTGCTGTTGGTGCACCCCTTGCTGTGTGGCCAAACTTTGAGTTTAAGTGCATGGAGGTGTCACCGTTGAGACAGCACGCATCTGATGTTGGCTGTGCATTTCTGCCAAAAAAGACATGGTTAGGTATGCCCACCTAAAGTGCCCACAGAGCTCCCCTGGCTTGACGAGGAACCTCCAAAAAGCCAGGGTATTTTGTAATTCATTGTTGCACCACAAGGTTGAGGACATATGCCTTGCTGAAAATGGCATGGTGTCAGCCATCTCTCAGCCTAAGCCTGCAGACCTTCTACTAGCTTTGGCTCAGTGTTAATACTGTCCCCTAGGCACACAGGCTGCAACACAGCATGGCAGCTTTGAGGGCTTTTGCACACTAGGCCTAAAATAACACCACTTTTACAGGAGTTTAACTTTTTTTCTGCCTGTAAACACACCTTTATGTTAGCCTATGTGTCAATTGAATAGGCATTTATGGCCATATTAGAAGAGGGGTGTTTTTTCCCGGTTACAAAAAACATCACATATGCATTCAGAAGAGGAGCTTATGGGCAGAAAAAATGCTTGATGCACCTAAAAATTAGGAGGAGGAATGGCCTTTTCCTCCCTATGTGTCCCACTGAGGTGCTGCTCCATCCAAGCTTTGTGGAACAGAGTCTTGTGTATTACCCAAATTGCTGGTACTTTTACCAGGTAGAGGCTTCAGACAACTGCTGTGTGACTGGACCCTTCCCCCCCCCTATATGGTCATGGTTTATCCTCAATATCGTAAAGGAACACTTGTGTTTGATGCAGATCTTCCTCCTGCAGAAAGTCAGTGACCAGATGGGCCATTACTAGATTAGCAGAAGAGAAGGAGGAGGAGAGGGAGCATTAGCAACACTTGCAGAGAACTGGTTACTCAGCATCTGGGAGAGGGAAAATGAGGAAGGCTTTGCCTGTCACTATGCTACCTCTTGTATGAGTTGTGACTGTATAGCATGGGCACTCTGTAGTAGAAAAGGCAGATGTGTCCTGCCTCTTGATGGTTCTGCAGATTCTGCTCACCCCCTACAACAGGGGTGCTCCACCCTTTGAAGAGCGAGGGCCCCTTAAGTGATTTGATAACTGGTCACGGGCCATAATGAACTATGGGGTTTTTACGGCCTCCCCAAACCGCAAATGTAAACAAACCCTTAGTGTCCTGAGCCCCCTAAAAGGCTGCTTTCACACTGATGCACTGCAGTTTACCCGCGTCGCAGGTGCAGCACACTGAACCTTCAGCTTTCCTGTGGGTTAGCTGCCCTTTGCCATAGATTTTCATTACATCTTGCGGGTGTGGTGCAGTTTTTGAAAGCACGCCAAAACTTCTGCATTTGTGAGTTTTGTTGTACTTTCAAAAAGGGTGGGGTTTATGATCACGTGATTGTCGTGATTGGCTGTCACATGATTGGAAAGCTCGCAATCACAAGCAGCAATCCGGAGCTTTCTGCAACACCTATTTTTTATCACTTGTTTTCTCCACTGTACACATCACAACAGCTTCTGTATATATACTGTTCAGATTTTTTGCAGAACTTTGATTTCAAGTGTAACTAAACCCATCAAATTAAAGCAGAACTAAACTCTGCAATGCTTACTTCTGCTTCAACAGTCTGATGCCTGCAAGGTCTCTTGTTGACACTGGAAATTTATCACTGATTCTTTTCCAGATGCTGGTCTTTGGCTGTCTTCATTGATTGGTAGAGGATGATGTTACCCCTGCGCTTGCACAGTTCAGTCATCCTGTAACATAAATGTCAGAGCAGGGTAGCTAAGCATTAGAGAGATATGAAGTGATCTGTAGAAATAGTATAATTGTAGATGTAGTGTCATTTTGGGTTATTAAGAATTGTAGTGTTCAGTATCAGTCATACACACATGTCCTTTTATTAGCATCTGAAAGGACAGGGCCATTCTCTAGGATAGAGTTGACACCTGGGTGCTAATTAAAGTCTCCCATACCAGTAAACAAGAGAATTGTCACCTCCCGGAAGCTTCAAAGAAAACTGCCAGTCATCTTGGCTGCGGAGATCCGCAGGGGGTGACGATAGGCTCCCAACAGTCTGCAAGCGTTTATTGCTATCATCAGATCAAAGGAATGTATTTTATCTCTCATAAAAGTTAAAATATTAGTGGCAGAGAGATGAAAATAATTCCTTCTTGTGGCTCACGTGTTGGGCTACAAGTACATGTAAATCTGTAATAGTAGCGGGTGTGGAATCCGAGAGAATTGCACAAAACCGTTATATGGCACTTGATTGCGTCGGGCAAGTGGTGTTTGGTACTGACGCAATCAGACCGATGCGCTGGTGTCAGAATTCCTATCCCTGATTCAGCGGTCAGCGCCGTTCTAGGTCAATTCGACTCTGGTCAGTTCAGAACACAAAACATGGAGTGGGCTGAGATGGGGACACCCCCTGGGGTTGATTGGTCAAGGGCTAAAGTCCAGCCCACATTCATATTCCAATAAATTGGGAAACCTGAGATTTGTTCATGGTTCTTCCTTGAAGCCAGTTTTGAACTGGGGAGTCCCTACACAGTTTCCGGTATGCTTCTGCCAAGGGATAAGCTTCGGTAAAATTTATTTCTGTTTTATTCCTTTTAATTTTCATAGCAAATTGCCAATTTTGTGTCTTTTTATCTTTTTTGTAACTGCTTTTGCTTTGTATATATTTCTTATGCACTGCCCACTTTCAGGATATTAAATTATAAAACTAATAAGTGACTTCTGTGTACTAAGCTAGGACTCATATCTCTGAAGAGATTGTTGCATCTTAGTGCCTAATGGCTTGGTCAACGCTACATGCCAATCTGTATGCAATTGCACTGTGTGTTGACAGATTGCATGCAGATTGTAAACCAGACGGAGATCTGCGTGTGTGTGGTGTCCCAGCAGACCAGTCTGCGGACAAACTGTTGGGTGGTGGCAGGCTATCATTTGTGGTGTGTGGGTGAGGGGACAGTGGGAAGAGTGATTAACACAGGGGTTCTAGCTTGTAGGAAAGCTGGAGGAATCCTAGTAGTGTGTGATAATTGCTAGACTGCTCCCCAACCCTTAGAGTGCACCAGATTGTATGTAAGATTTGTATCTGCCTGTGTGTTGTCAGCCAGCTGGATTGGAGTGGAGTCTCCCTCTAGTGGTGACCAAAGGCAGTGCGGGCTGTGAAAATATCACAGTCAGTCTAATTACTCAGTAGGAATTTCCCTTATTCCCTTATATTCCCAGTCATGAAACCATGTCTTGGTTAGCTAGTCGCCGTGGGTGTGGCGAATCGTGACACGTCCTAACACACAAACACTGTGTTGGAATGTATACTGATCTGCGGATGTGCAGCTCAGTGTACATTTTAGGGAAGACTGCAAGCAGGCAGGTGGGTTTATTTTATTGCAGAAGAGACATTGAATGTCTCTTCTGCAACAAATAGTGTGTAGACAGTGATATCAGATGATGTAATGTGATTGGCTGTTGCCCTATCTTCCACCTGGTTACTGTGTTGTCATGGTGCTGAAAATAACACCGCTAGAGTTGAAACCAACTATCCTGTATACAAGGCAGAGACTTCAGTCAAAAAAGAGACTTGTACACTGTTGGATCGGAGATGGTGATGAGCTGTAGGTGACATTCCCAGCTTGTAAAAGAGTGTCAGCTAACTTCATTCCATGGGTGTGCCAGCTGTAACACCTTTTTTTGAGAGGCTTGCAGAAGACCTCAGTATAAAGACTTGGAGGTTGTTGTTGATGCACTGCTCACCATACAGGATCTGGTTTCCAGCCCAATGCCTATGGTTTTGATGCCTCCAGTCATTTCCGGTGACCAGCCATCTCCTATGAAGAGCAGCAGTGAGGAGACGTTGCCCCACAAGTCACTCAATGGGGGGAGGGGACCTCTTATGATAGTAAGGGAACAGTTATTATTTCATGTTCCCCAGTTTTTGGCAGGGTCTCCATATTGGGGCCCGCTGCATTACAAGTCTGAGACTGTTGTCATGTTGTTCAAGACCCTGCGAAGTACAGTGACTTCAATGTGTGTCCAATAGCAGAACCATAAAAAAAGGTGAAGAGATGAAACCTGAGAAAAGCTGCTAGGGCTAAGGACTTGCAGAGCTATACTTTCCTAAAATGCCCCAGAGTCATATGCTGAGGCGTTGAGGAACAGACCTAGATGCTGGCTAAAGTGGAGATGAAATCCTTCTGTAAGTGTGTCTGGCTCTAAAGCCTCGTACACACGCAACGATTGTTGGCCGTGAATTTTCGGCCAACATCCGATCGGCTGATTGTCGGCTTGTTAGTATGATGCTTCCGACAACCGACTCCGACTTTTCGGCCAAACAAAATCTGGTGTGCAGGCTTTAAAATTTTTGTTGGCCGTCAACAGAATGGCCGATTTTCCGTCAGTCAGTACAGATTTCGGCAGACAAAAATCTGATGAGCAAGACTGGGCATGCTCAGAGAAGAAAAACCACACAGAAAGTAAACCATCACATGACATCACTTCTGAAGTTGGTTTTTGTTGGCCGAGAAAATCCGTGTGCACTCTAGAGCACACTTCAACCAACACAACAACACTGGACAAAAGACGGCCGATCGGTCGGCCGATAATCGTTGCGTGTGTACGAGGCATAAGTGTCAAGTGGCTTCTGACTTGAAAGTGTTAAATACCCACACCAAGTAAGAACTTAGTTGTACAAGTGACTTGGCACACAGTATCCTTGGTGGCCCCTAAGGAGCCTATGCATCTATATTCCAACATATTGAATAATCTGCCCTCAGTGCAGCTCATCATTACTGAGCTTCCTCCCTGACCACTATGCCTGTTACATAGAAAGGTGCATTGCCGAGGAGTTTTGCAGTGGGGTGGGTGAAGCCTGATGGAGAATTAAGAGAATAGTTCCCTATCGGGTTTGCCTTGCATTTAATTGACAGTGCAGGACACTATGGAATCCTCTCCACTGCTGTGTACTGTCAATCAAAAGCAAGGCAAACCACATGTTGACTAGTGCCTCAGTTCCCCATCAGGCTCTGCCCACCCAACAAGGGCTGCGGCTGTAGAGATTAGCTCCCTATGAGGTCCACCTCCCATGTGACTCATCCCAAATATGGGCATTGCTGCATTTGGGTAATGACATCAGTCAGTATCTCTGCCCCCCTCTCTTAGACTCAACTTTCAGGCGGGGAATTTCACAGCCAACAACTGAACAGGGTTGGGAATAGAGTAGATACATAAAGCTACAACACATATGATGCTTCAAGTTAAATATAG
The DNA here is from genome assembly GCF_965119305.1 of Pelophylax lessonae. NCBI lineage: Eukaryota > Metazoa > Chordata > Amphibia > Anura > Ranidae > Pelophylax > Pelophylax lessonae. The sequence goes on along the minus strand of NC_138780.1, from coordinate 49,321,314 downwards.
AGGCCATATTCACTCACCAGCCACTTTACTAGGTACAGCTGTTCAATTGCTTGGTAGCACAAATTGCTAATCAGCCAATCACATGGCAGCAACTGAATGCATTTAGGCATCTAGACGTGGTGAATACAACTTTCTGAAGTTCAAACCGAGCATCAGAATGGGGAAGAAATGGGATTTAAGTGACTTTGAACGTGACATGGTTGTTGGTGCCAGAAGGGCTGATCTAAGTATTTCAAAAACTGCTGGGATTTTCACACACAACCATCTCTAGGGTTTACAGAGAATGGTCTGAAAAAGAGAAAATATCCAGCGAGCAGCGGTTGTGTGGACGAAAATGCCTTATTGATGTCAGAGGTCAGAAGACAATGGGCCGACTAGGTTGAGATGATAGAAAGGCAACAGTAACTCATTACAACCAAGGTATGCAGAAAACCATCTTTGAACACACAACACATTAAACCTTAAAAGCAGATGGGCTACAGCAACAGAAGTCAAAAATGAATGCCATTCCTGTCAGCTAAGAACAGGAAACTGAGGCTAAAATTTGCACAGGCTTACCAAAATTTGACAATAGAAGATTGGAAAAACATTACCTGCTCTGATGAGTCTCGATTTCAGCTGTGATATTTAAATGGTAGGATCAGAATTTGGCATAAACAACACGAAAGCATGGATCCATCCTGCCTTGAATCAACGGTTCAGGCTGATGGTGAGGGAGTAAGGGTGTGGGGGATATTTTCTTGGCACACTTTGAGCCCCTTAGTACCAACTGAGCATCATTTAAATGCCATGGCCTACCTGAGTATTGTTGCTGTCCATGTCCATCCCTTCATTACTATAGTGTACCCATCTTCTGAAGGCTCCTTCCAGCAGGATAATGTACCATGTCACAGCTCAAATCATCTCACCACTGGTTTCTTAAACATGACAATGAGTTCACTGTACTCCAGTGGCCTCCACGGTCACCAGATCTCAATCCAATAGAGCACCTTTGGGATGTGGTGGAACGCGAGATATGCATCATGGATGTGCAGCTGACAAATCTGCAGCAACTGCGTAATGCTATCATGTCAATATTTACCAAAATCTCTGAGAAATGTTTCCAACACCTTGTTGAATCTATGTCACGAAAAATTTGGGCAGTTCTGAGGGCAAAAGGTAGTCCAACCTGGTACTAGCAAGGTGTACCTAATAAAGTTACCGGTGAGTGTATATCCAAGCTAAACTAAAGGCAGATATAAAAAGAATATACTTTACCGAGAAAGATTCCTGTGATCTTCTGCCCAGCACCCATACTGAGAGGGGGAGGACCAGTACTGATAGCCAATCAGGCGGTATTGCATTGCACAGTGTTGTCAGCCCAACACAGGGAACATGCTCAGGGGAGCAATAAGCATAAGAGATAATGTAAGGGAACCGCAACCCACACTGTACTTGTGGACATCAGTATACGACTTCCTCCCAGTCATGAACATAGATATGAGATTTTCCAGCCGCCCCCATAAAAAGCTAGCCGACAACTTAGCTTGTATACGTTTTGAAACCATCTCCTTTATTGAACAGTTTCACACTCAATTTATACCCACATGAGCACATCCCCCTCCTGATCAGATTACCCCATCAGGTCAGGGGTTGCCTAATTACATTATCATATGCAGATGAAATTGTATACAGAAATAGAATTAACATATCTAAAGAACAACCAACACAAACAGTATACTATTTCCACTCAGCAACTAACAGATGACAATGATTCAATCAACCTGAGCCAATTAACTAGCAGACGGCTGTCCTCGAGCTCCTGAAATACAATACACAAACAATAGGGAGAGCCTGTCTCTCACATTGAAGTTCAATACACATTATCATAAGTGTAAACAGTAAACCCATTTGAAGCAATCCAAACTATTAAGTATCTGTCTTTCACTCCCAATGACAGTGAGTACCGTCACAGGTAATGTCATCAGTTCTTCATTCACTGTCTAGTCATTGGGTTTCAGAGATGGTGCACTAAAGCATCATGTAGAAGAGAAAGCAGTGTTTTCTCTCTGGCTATGTACTGTATAGTGGCAGGGGTGTTGGAATCACGGAAATTGCTAAACGGAACACAAATATTTTGTCAAATAAACATTTCAAATATATGAATTTCAGTTGTTTATTTAGCACTTTGGTCAGATTTTAAAGTGGAATTCAAGCCTAACACTAACTATTTTCATAAAAATGTTCTTTCTTCTTTCCTTCTACATATCCTGACTGCCCAGTGTAAAAAAGATCTGTATACTTACCTATTTTTAGTCCGCTTTTTTTCTGGTCACGTGATCCTGCAGTTCAGGCTCCCCTATATGATGGAGCACTCAACAATGGCTGGAAATTGTGCAAAGTAGTGAAATCAGTGCAATTAGGAATCTTAATAAGTGATAAACAACTATACCATACACTTACTTCCCAACAAGTGGAAGAAGAATATAATACAAGGGTATAGTGTTAAAGTGACTGGGTATAAAAATAAAGTGCTAATATACAATATAAAGTGGCACAGTGCTTAACAAGGTTCACCATCAACCGTAATGTGCAGGTGTGATCCGGACCCACCTCCATTAAAGGATTCATTGCTTCCCTTATATGTATTTGAGGTGAGAGGCCATCTTGTGGCAATTGGTGGTGGTGTTTATGAGCACATTGTGGATGGAGACATCTATCAAGCACTTTATATATTGAGTTTTTACTGCGACACTCTTGGCATTGGACTTGAAAATGTTTAATGCACTTTATTGTGGTCTTTCTTTTCATTTATGTACTTTTGATATTGTGAGATATCTGTAACCTATTGATATAGATATAGATATAGATATGTAACCTATTGTATACTATATGGATATTGCAAAAAGCACTTTGTCACTTTAAAGCAGAGTTCCGGCCACAAAATCGACATAGTCGATTTTGGGCCATCCGCTTGCTATAGCTCACCTGAAAAAGAAATGGGTAGTTACGATTTTTTTTTTTACTTACCTTGTAATTGCAGAAAAATATACTCACCTTTCTTCCACTTCCTCCCTCGGCGGCCGCGGCCCGCGACGTCACTTCCGCATTGCAATGATTCCTGGGAGCTGAACGTCATCGCTCCCAGGAATCAATGCGCCTGCACCGGCCCCGACGTCAGTTCCGGTGTAGGCACGTCATACCTTGCTAAACAGCTTCTGGGCATGCCCAGAAGCTGTGCAGGGATGACGCTGCAGACCCAGAAGTGACGGCGGGGCCGGCGCAGTACATCATGGGACCGAAGAGGATGGAAGAGGACGCAGAAGAGGATCGCGCTGGCTTCAAGCTGCCAACACCTGAGATGGCAGCGCTGGAGAAGAAATTTTAAAAGTAAGTATTTCTTCTAAAAGGTAAGTGCGAACCGGGACAGATCAGAGGTTATCCATTGTGGAATGTACTAGCCCTGACTGTCCAGGGGTATGTTCATTGAACTTTTTTTTCTGTGGCCGGAACTCCGCTTTAAGGTTTATTAAGCACCTTATATTATTTGTTTTTATATAACGCTGCACCCTTACATCTTATACAATGGCTGGAAATTCTCATGTGATGTCACCCATAGGCCCCCATGGCCCACCCATTTTCAGTACTCCCTCCTCTCCCTTGCAGCAGACGCTCACTGGCACAGGAGAGCAGGAGCTGCAGAATCACATGACAAGACTGGAGCAGACTTAAAAAAGGCAGGTATACAAATCTTTTTTTATACAGGGTAGGCAGGATAGGTAGGACGAGAGGCGCAGGAAACATTTTTAAAAAATAGTTACTGTTAGGCTGAAGTCCCACTTTAAGTTTAAAAACATCTTTAATTTTCTATCAGAAAAAAATTGGTATTTTCTAATATACTGTATGCACATCTTTATACCAGTATAGTTTAAATAACACACATACAGTATATATCAGATGTACCTATAATGAAATATGAATAAATATTGAAGAAAGATAATAATACATTTGGTGTAAATCCTCCATGTATTCTTTACAACTCACTGAAATCTCACAGACATTTAATTTCGCCATTGCTAATTAGAAAAGGGTTGTTTTGTTTTCTAAGGTCTAATTATACCTTAGAGACAACTGTGGACTGTTTAATACAATCATGGGGATTGTTTGGGCTTTTCTATAAATTGAGGGGACATATAAAAGGACAGGACATCCTCAGTGATCAAATCCCAGCACTGAGCACCACTAGAAGACACGGGGATCCAAGACCACCATACAAACAAATACATCAATTAGGAACTATGATTATAAAAAACATCTAAAAGAGCAGGTCATACATTCAAAGTATCATTTTCAGTTATATTTAGGATTCATAACAGTGTAAGTACATTGTTTTGACTTTATTTTTACAGTTTTTCCTGATGTATAATACTACCTATTACAATTTAGCTTTTATGTTTTTATTAAAATTAGATTGTCACTAGATTTTTTTCTGTGATCAGGATTCTATATAGGCTAAATTCTTGATGATATATTCCAAATGGGTGTATAAATGTTGGTTGTATTATTATTATTTTTATTATTATTCAGGATTTATATAGCGCCAGCAGTTTACGCAGCGCTTTACAATATAAAAGGGAGACAATACAATAAAATACAAGAGGATTAAGAGGGCCCTGCTCAGAAGAGCTTACAATCTAATGGGGTGGGGCAGGTGTTACAAGAGGTTGTAACAGTAGGGAATGAGCTGATGGAAGATTAGCTGGCGGTGTGATAGGCTTCCCCGAAGAGATGAGTTTTCAGGGATCGCCTGAAAGCAGCTAGAGTAGGAGATAGCCGTACAGATTGAGGTAAAGTGTTCACCTTTAACCATAGTTATAAGCAGAGGTGGGGGACTTGAGTCACATGACTTGACTTAAGTCAGACTTAAGTCACCAGTTTGAGGACTTGAGACTTGTTTGACTAAAATAAATAAAAGACTCGACTTGACTTTGACTTGGTATTCATGACTTGAGACTTGACTTGGTATTCATGACTTGAGACTTGACTTTGACTTGAGACAAATGACTCGAAATGACTTTACTTTTTTAAGTTATTAAATATTTGCATTTTCTCAAGATGTGTTAAAGCAAAATGAATGTGCCTGTTATGTTTCTGACACTCACTTAAAACACCTCAGTGTGTTCTGATTTTTAGGACACTGGCTGTTAAACAATGGAAATACTTAACATGTTTTTAGTGACTGTGGTGTTTGGGAATTCAAAGTGTTTCTTTAATATGCCAAGAAAAAAGCACTAAGCAGTTTTGTTAATGTTGAAAATAAAACAAAAACTTTCCTGACCAATAACTTGAAAACTGGGGTAAATCAGTATTTTGACTTGATTTGTGACTTGACCAAAATAAATGACTTGACTTGCTTGACTTCTAGCAGGGACTCAACTTGACTTGCTTGCCTTTTGCCACAGTAACTTAGGACTTGCTTGAGACTTGAAGATTAAGACTTGAGACTTGCTTATGACTTGCGCATTTGTGACTTACTCCTATGTCTGGTTATAAGGAGTGCACCTATTACTAACCCATGAGAACAGAAGACCTATCCTTTCCTACAGCATTATTGTTTTCTTCACCTCAATTTTCCTTCTATTGTCAGCTTCTTGAACCTGTATTATAAGGACTAGCTCTGGGACCATCCTAAAATGTATTAAACGAAATTCTGATATTCAAAGTCAGAAATTCTAAGATTAAAACTTTGGGTCATCCTCAGAATTTTTACTTTAAAACTCTGACTTTTTAAATCTCAAAATGTTGTTCCTGTAAATTTTAGGATTGTCCTTGGGCTCTTCTGTAGTATTAGACTCATAAGGATGGATAAAGGTGGCAATTTACCTCTCTATCGGTGAGACCCCGTTCACACTGGGGCGACGCTACTTGCCGGGGCGACCTCACAGGTTGCGGTGCGCAGCTCGCACTGCGACCTCGGAGCGGCCGGCACGGACTTCATGTCATTGAAGTCAATGCAGGTCACTCCAGGTCGCCCCAAAGAAGCTCCGGACCCTTATTCTAAGTCGGAGCGACTTGTGTCGCTCCTATTAGAACGGGCCCACAGCTACTCTATGGCAGGCGACCTACGGCGACCTGTTCGGTGACCAGGTCGCCTGACAGGTCGCCCCAGTGTGAACGGAGTCTGAGTGCTGACAGTTGAAAAAGTGATAAAAACAAGCAAATACAAACTAAAAAAAAAAAAACAACTAAAAACAAAACCAGCGACATAAACTGCAACATCAACATTCGAGCTCAAGGCCGCTGGCCTTGCTCTCTGTAATAGTTGGGTGGCCTATTTCTACACAGTTCAAAGTTAAAAATAAGTTAAAATGAATTCCTTGCTGCCTTTATTAGTTTTAGGCTGGGCAAAGGGTTTGTAGGCGTTATCATCAGGAACGATCAAACCTTTGAATAATCATTTTACCAGGCAGACCCATCCTCTTGTCTATATGTGTAGGTTGAAATCTTCAAAATGGCTCATTTGACATTGGTTACATCTGCCTTTATAGCATTGAGCAAAAATAATTATCTCCAGTTTCTCTGCCTTTCTGATCAATTACCCACTAATGGGGAATATTGATTATATTTAAATGGAAAACATGACATGGTCCTATATTTTTACTGCAATTTTTTTTTAATTGTGTGAAAATGTTACTCATCCCCAGATGTCTTTTTTATGTAGTATGTAATTGAAAGCCTGTAGGAGACTACATAAAATAGAAAAAGACAAAAGGGAGAGCTACGTAGTCATGGGTAATATACTGTTTCAGTTTCCAAATGAAAAATTCAGTAAAGGCAAAAACATGGTCAGCAACATCGATTCAATGGGACCAATAAAACAGCAACAGTGAGTGATCTCAATGGACCAAGATGAAACCTAATATTGCACAATACTGTACATTATATTCTAGCAATTATATCCTTAGCACCTAATGGAGCATTACTGATTTAGAAGCGGCTATAATTGTGTAGTATTATTGTCTCGTAATTAAATTTAATCCTTCAATAGCTTGTCATGTCATTTAATTAATTACAAAATGAAAGCCCGGATGACTCTAATCTGTCATAGCTTCTTGGATGGAAAGAACATTATTACAAGTCTTAGCTATAGATACATGGAGTAAAAGAGTAAAACACTATTGTTATACAAAGTGTTATCTGCCACACATTACGCAGGCTCTGGTCCAGAGAAATGATGTGCAGCTAATGCTGCAGCGAGCATCTATAGTTATATAATTGCGCAGTTACGTTGAAAAAAGACACAAGTCCATCCAGTTAGATCAATAGAAAAAAGAAATAAATAGAATAAATTGAAAACGTCCATATACAGGATCCTAGACCCACACTCGCAAAAAAACCCCAATAAGGCTGCTTTTATACTGCTCTATTGCAAAAACACGTTTCTGGTGCATTTTGCACCTGTCAAAACAGGACATATGACTCCAAAAATGCACCATAAACTAGTGATTGACCGATATAGTTTTTTTAATGCTGATACCGATATCGATATTTTTTTCTAAAAGTACTCCCTGTGGAGGGATCTGGGGGTCTAAAAGACCCCAAACCCCTCCTCGGCACTGAAAAGCATTCAAAACACTTCTCAGCCGCATCAGTTGTCATTACAAGTCAGCTGACCATCGGCTATTGACACCGGTACCGGGGTGATGCCTCTAGCTGCAGGCATCACTCCAGTACATGCACTTTCCCTAAATATCAGCAATATCAGAAACCTCAGGGGCCGATTCCGATATATCGGGGAAAGTGCATATCGGCCCCCGATATATCGGAGTTGCCGATAATTGGTCGATCCCTACCAAAAACTGTGGGTGCATTTGTGCCTTGTTTTTGATGCATTTTCTATTCATTTCAATGAGAAGGTGCGTTTTAGGTGCCTTTATTTTACCGCAGCAAGTATGCACCAAAAATGCAGCATGCAGAACTTTTAAAAAAGGAATTCACCCGCAGCTGACGGGTGTGCATTTTTCTTCTGCTGGTAAGACAAAAAATGGAAGAAAAAAATAATCTAGTTTGGTCCAGCAGGGGAAAGATATATTTCTTCCTGATCCCCCAGAAGTCAATCAGATGTCTCTGAATCAACAATCTCTGGTGTTTTTACATCTATAAATATTAACAGCCTGTTATTTCTTGTGTACTTAGAAATGCATCCAGAACATTTTTGAAACAATCTACTGAACTGGCAAGAACTAGTCTTGATGGAGTCTATTCCACATTTTCACAGCTCTTACTGTGAAGAAGCCTTTCCGTATGTAGAGGTTAAACCTTATTTCCTCTAGATGTTAAGAGTGCCCCTTTCGCTTTGCAATGACTTTAAGGCTCCGTTCACATGTGAGCGTATGGATCGCGGGCAGAACCGCCGCAGTTCCGCCCGCGATCCGGAGATTTATTGCAAATCGCGGGACGCCTAGCATTGCCCGTTGATTTGCAAAAGCCCCCCAAACGCCGAGCGATGTTGCCGCGATTTCCGCCTGCTGAATCGCGGCAACATCGCACAAACAAAATCGCGGGACGCAATACGCTCCAAAGAAGTACAAGAGCTTCTTTGGAGCGTATTGCGTCCCGCGATTTTGTTTGCGCGATGTTGCCGCGATTCAGCAGGCGGAAATCGCGGCAACATCGCTCGGCGTTTGGGGGGCTATTGCAAATCAACGGGCAACGCTAGGCGTCCCGCGATTTGCAATAATCTCCGGATCGCAGGCGGAACCGCGGCGGTTCTGCCCACGATCCAAACGCTGACATGTGAATGCAGCCTAAACCAATTAAACAGGAATCAAAGATGTTGTAGATCAGTAGCACTGATATGCTAAAAAGCAGCCCTTAAAATTTCCAAACGCCTGCTCGCTTTTGTGGAAACTAGCTGAGGGTGAGTGTGGAGCAGAGGCGATATGGGCTGACAGTCTCCTGGCTGATCGCTTCTGGCAGAAGTGGTGCAGCCTTTCTTACAGGGCATCAGAGCAGCCCAGGGGGCAATTGCGTCCCTGCCCCCCAGGTCGCTCTGATGCCCTGTAAAAATGGCCCCACTGCTTTTGCCAGAAGCGATCAGCCAGGAAACTGTTAGGATGAGAGCCGGCCAGATCACACAGAGCGGGAATCTCCTGTTGTGACAGCACACTGGTCTAATGCCCGTGCAGGAGGTGGGACTTTGTTTGACAGCGGCCAGCGTTTCATCTTCAAGCTGTGTTACAGCTTGATTCCTCCCTGTGATCCCTGCTGCATTGATGGGCACTGATGAGGTTGTACTTATAAGACTGCAAGACTGATAGACTGCACTGATGGGTACTGATAGACTGCATTGCTGGGCACTGATGAGGCTAAACTTATGGGCACTGATAAGCTGCATTGATGGGCACTGATAAGCACTGATGAGGCGGCACTGATAAGGCTGCACTGATAAGCACTGAGAAGGCTGCACCGATGGGCACTGAATGAGGCTGCACTGATAGGCTTCATTGATGGGCACTGATAAGACTGCACTGATGGGCACTGATGAGGCTGCACTGATGGCCACTGATGTGGCTGCACTGATGGCCACTGATGAGGCTGCACTTTAATGCAGTTATCACATGTGCAATAATTGTGCAATGGTTACCAGCTTTCAGGGGTATGCACATGTTGGTATCATTTACCTATCCAATTATCTTCTGCCTGAATGCACCTGTCCCATTTAATAACAATTTCAGTTGCCTATATAAATGTCCTTTTACCTCCAGCGGGTGGAGGTCTGACGAAGGAGCTGAGCTCCGAAACATGTAACCGCCCACCACCCGCTCTATTGGACACCAGCCGCTGCGTCCACACCCTGCCTTCTGGAAATCTCATGCCGACCAGGCTGAGACACAGACTAAAGGACGCACGTACAGGAAGTGGATCACCGGATGTCCTCATTTCAACTACTCAGCACAGCGGATAGGAAGACTTCAGACAGATCTTTGCTATGCCCATGTCACATTTACCAAATGTGAGTGCTTTTATAATTTTAACCTAATAAATACTCAGAGCCTACTGCACTTAGAGGCACCTTGTCTTTTTATCTTTATGACAGTCAGGAAAGTAGCATGTTTAAGCCAGGTATAGATGGATCAAAACTTGGCAAGTTTAAGGCCCCTTTCACACGAACAATCCGATCAGATCCACTTATCAGTTTTTTAGGCAGACCTGATCGGATCCTCAATGCATCCCTATGGGGCAGCGGATGTCAGCGGTGACATGTCCGCTGACACCCACTGCCATCCGCATCCGATCCTGTCCATGAAATCTGGACAGATGGAAACCCTATTTTCCATCCGTCCAGGGGATCGGATGGGATCGGATGAGAGCGGACAGGCGGTCCGCTCTCATCCGATTCCCCCATAGAGAACAGCGGGGCTCTGACACCTCCCTCTCTGCACACAGAGCGGAGACGGAGCTGTCACCTGCCTGCTCAGCGGGGATCGGCGGATCGATCCCCTGCTGAGCAGCACGGAGTGCGCCGACGGAGGCGGACCATGGGAAAGAACCCAAACAGGGACCAGCCGAATTTTGTAGTCCGATTGACTTCTGCTTGGCAGAAATCAATCTAATAATTAACTTTTCTTGAATGGGCTTGTTGGAAACTTTTTCTTGATCAGCAGCTGCAACCAATGGAGTCCCACAATCAGAAAACACTACCACAGTGGGGAGAATTCCTCTATCCACAACACTTGTTTTTTATGAAATTTAATGCAATGCTGAGACCCATCTATAGCCAGCCTTAGAATAACAGGAACATGAAGAGAAAATGGCTGCACACCAAGACGATGACTTGATAGTAGCAAAGATTTATTGTACAAATCTGGATACAAGGTACAACAGAATGGAAATGGTAATTACCGTATATACTCGAGTATAAGCCGACCCGAATATAAGCCGAGGCACCTAATTTTACCACAAAAAAGTGGGAAAACTTATTGACTGGAGTATAAGCCTAGGGTGGGAAATGCAGCAGCTACTAGACCCAACTGGACCACCACGAGACACAAAACAGGGGCTGCGGGCATGGTACAGGAGATGCAGGGCTGTGGGCATGGGACAGGATATGGTACAGGAGATGGTTCAGGAATGGTACGGGAGATGGTACAGGAGATGTCACAGGCATGGCACAGGAGATGGTTCAGGCATGGCACATGTGATGGCACGGGCATGGCACAGGTGATGGTACGGGCATGGCACAGGTGATGGTACAGGCATGGTACAGGAGATGGCACAGGAGATAGTACAGGCACGGCACAGTTGATGGTACAGGAGATGGTAGAGGCATGGCACGGGAGATGGTATAGCCATGGCACAGGTGATGTTACAGGTATGGCACAGGTGATGTTACAGGCATGGCACAGATGGTACAGGCATGGTACAGGAGATGCAGTGCTGCAGGCATGGTACAGGAAAATGTCCTGTACCATGCCCGCAGCACTGCATGAGGAAATGCAGGGGCTGCGGAGAAGTCACACTTACCTGTCAGTGAGGCGCCTTACATTTTGAAATGGCGGCGCCAACACATCACCGCACATGTGCCGCCGATGCTCGGGAAAGCCTGTACACATTCGCCTATTCCTGGGCAGACGGCACATGCACGGTGACATGTTGGCGCCAGGCAGCACCATTTTTAAAAGGCAAATGAGACTGTGAATCTAGTATAAGCCGAGGGGGGCTTTTTCAGCATAGAAAAAACATGCTGAAAAAGTCGGCTTATACTCGAGTATATACGGTAATTAATTATTATACTGATTACCATTTCCATTCTGTTGTACCTTGTATCCAGATTTGTACAATAAATCTTTGCTACTATCAAGTCATCGTCTTGGTGTGCGGCCACCTTCTTGTCATGTTCTTGTTATTCGGTGGTGATCCGAGGTCTAGCACGCACAGCTGATTGTGGATATAGATCCACCTGAGCGGTGTACATCTTCCTTAGAATAACAGGCCGGCAATGGCCCACTGCTTTTTCTCATGTGTAATGTTTGGTCTGATTCAAGAAGGTGATCTAGGAGATAAGCTGTTTTCTCAACTGGATGGCCCAGGGAACACCATGCATACTACTACATCATAACCTACATTCTTTGTAGTAATCCAAGCCTAAGGAATCTAAAGTATTTTATAATATTATACTGTATACATGGTGCAAGTAACAATATCAGTTTATGTGTAGTAAATGCTTAAAAACTTAACAGGGAGCAAAAATAGATCATATGTACTTTAAAGTAGTCATGATGACAAACAGTCAAAAACCAAATTAAAACCCAAACAGGGATTTACATTTTGGAGTCACAGGTGGTTGCTCAGGAGGACAGACACCCTATAGAAAAGTCATAACCAAGAAATTGGAGGCTAGTGGTATTTGGAATAAGATCTCAATGGCCTGGGATTTGTAACTCAGAGCCAAATGCTGATCCAGGCCTAATTGCAAAGAGGTCAGGATATAGCTGAGTGGAATCTAAGACCTGAGTGGAGGGAATAGATACCTCTACACAATCTCACAGGGAAACATGCAAAGCTGAGGCTATCAATCACTTTCTGTGTGCTGGAGGCAGAGCCATCTCTTGGGATTGTCTGGTATTGGCATAGACTGTCAGACGTCATGCAGATAACAGAGGAATGAGATGAGACAGAAATCACACTAGGTGCTTTGGATGGAGGCAACTACACACTATAGAAGAAAAGGCTTTGTTCATTTTTCAATCCAGAGGTTTACAACCGCTTTAAAATATATCCATTTTTTTAGGCCTCCTTCAAATGGGTGATTAACTGCATGCACCAGATTCCAGAAGATTCTTGTGGTTGGGATGACAAGTGTATGTGAGCAGCTGCAGCCGCTCAGCCTGTACATAGCAATGACCCACTGAGAGGAGTCTTTGCTTTTCGCACTCAGTGGTTACATGAGGTTAGCGATGGATGAGTGACACTGGACCAAGAAATATGTATCTGGTTCTTGACATTTGTCCCTAACTACTAAGTAACTACTGGTTGTGTGGATACATGTGAACAGTTATGGCACCTGTCAGCCTGTCCTTATTTGGCTTCTGCTGTACGTATAAATCTGTCATTCTAGCCACAAGAATCTGCTTATGCAGGGAATTGTTGCTGTGAAGGAGGCCTTAAAAGCTTCAGCTGGGTGGTCTTAACCATTTTGGGGCTCGGTCTGCTACTGGGGGGTGGGGCAGACTGCCCTTGCTCCCTGGAGCTGTGGATACACTGTAGGTGCTAGGCAGAGGCCAGCAGTGCTCTGTCCTGTTGCCAATGCTTTAGCTGGGAGTAAGAGATTCACTACATCATCCTGTCGTTGGGTAGAGGGGCCATCTGCCCCAGTTCCCTGGAGCTTCAGTGTTGTTGCCAGTGCCTGGCAGAGATTGGAGGCACTCTGTCCTGATGCCAGCGCTTCTGCTGGGGACCCCCCATCATCTGCTCTGGCTAACTGTTGGGGAGAGGCTGGTTTCTTCCTTTCCCAGACTGTGGATCTGCTACTGGGGAGTGAGGACAGCTTCCTCCTCTCCTGAGTCCTTGAACTTCTGTTGGGGAGATAAGCCAGCTGCTCCATCTCCCGTACTCTTATCCAGGTGCTGGGAAGACCTTTCTCTGGTACTGTCTCCCAGGTGCACGGATCCTTGCTGGGGAGGGAAGGTTTCCTCCGCTCTGACTGACTGTTGGGAAGGGAGGAGGGCTTCCACCACTCCAAGACTGTGGATTTGCTGCTAGGAAGGGAGTATGACCACCTCCTCTCCCTGGTCCTTGGCCTGCCACTGGGGAGTGAGGACAGCTTCCTTCCCTCCCTGCATCTCTGACTGCTGCTGGGGAAGAAGAACCACCACCTTCTTACCCTGTGCCCCAGAACTGCTGAGGGTGTGGGGTAGGGCTGCCACGACGCGTCGACTACAAAAAATCGTCGACATGCGGAAAAAGCGTTGACGCGTCAACGTGTGACGTCACACGCCCCCGGCCGGCCGCCGCGCTGCTTGAAGCATTGCCGGCCGGGTGAAATTCCCCAGCCGGGCTCCGTCGGAGACGAGAGGTGAGCGCTGACCGTCTCCAGCACCCCTGTACTCCCTGTACTGCCACAGCTTCTGCCGCAACACATTCGCCATCCTCCCCGATCACCCAGCTACTTAGACATGTCACATGTGCGGCGCTACACCGGCTTGTAATGGCCTGTACTAGGTGGGAGGGCTTACTGGGGGGTCTGTACTGAGAGGGGGGGCTTACTACAGTACAGACCACTTAGTAAGCCCCCCTCCCAGTACAGACCCCCCAGTAAGCCCTCCCACCCAGTACAGACCCCTTAGTAAGCCCCCCTCCCAGTGCAGACCCCTCAGTAAGCCCTCCCACCTAGTACAGTCTGTACTAGGTGGGAGGGCTTACTGAGGGGTCTGCACTGGGAGGGGGGCTTACTAAGGGGTCTGTACTAGGTTGGAGGGCTTACTGAGGGGTCTGTACTAGTGTACTGGGAGGGGGGCTTACTAAGTGGTCTGTACAGTACAGACCACTTAGTAAGGCCCCCTTCCAATGCAGACCCCTCAGTAAGCCCTCCCACCCAGTACAGACCCCTCAGTAAGCCCTCCCACCCAGTACAGACCACTTAGTAAGCCCCCCCTCCCAGTGCAGACCCCTCAGTAAGCCCTGTACTAGGTGGGAGGGCTTACTGAGGGGTCTGCACTGGGAGGGGGGGCTTACTAAGGGGTCTGTACTGGGTGGGAGGGCTTACTGGGGGGTCTGTACTGGGAGGGGGGGCTTACTAAGGGGTCTGTACTAGGTTGGAGGACTTACTGAGGGGTCTGCACTGGGAGGGGGGCTTAATAAGTGGTCTGTACTAGGTGGGAGGGCTTACTGTGGGGGTCTGTACTGGGAGGGGGGCTTACTGAGGGGTCTGTAGTGGGAGGGGGGCTTACTGAGGGGTCTGTATTAATTACAGGATTAATTAGCTAATCAAAAAAACACTAAATTAAGCAAAAAAAATAAAATAAAAATAATCGTTAGATTAGTCGACTAATCGTAAAAATAATCAATAGATTAGTCGACAGACAAATTAATCGTTAGTTGCAGCCCTAGTGTGGGGCAGAGGTCTTGGACCCTCTGTCCAGTTGCCATCACTTCAGCTGGGAGTTCAAGCTTTTCTACATTGGCCTGTTGCTGGGGAGAAGAGTAGTTGGAGCACTGAAGTAGCTGTGGGTGCTGGGCAGAGATCATTGTTGCTCTGCCCTGATTCCAGCTCTTCTGCTCGAGGCTCACTCAGTTGTTCCTCTTCAGCAGAAAAGTCTTTAAATTCCCAGGCTCCGGAATTGCTGAAAATCTAGGGCATGGGCTGGCAACACTTGGGCACTGTGCCAGCATTTCGGTGGGTGACTCATAATCCATACCATCCATGAGTGCTGGGGCATACTATTGAGCTTCGTTATACAGTCTTTACTGTATAGGCTTGTTTTAGCTCCCATTCTTCTATGACTATAAAGTCCAAGTCACTGCTCAATCCGAGCTTACTGGACAGTTCCAAGTCCCTAAAATCCCAGATGTCCTCACATCTCCACTCCGCTGCACTACCAAACTGTGGTTCCTCCTGAAGCACCTCAAAAATCAAGCCTGGGCCGCTGAAGTCATGGCCTTCTATGGGATTGCTGTTCTTCAACCACGGACACACTTGGTTGGCATACAGTTGCAGTGCCCGATACCCATTGTCCAGCAACATTTCTTTCTGGACCAGCCTATCCAGCTCCATCAGCCATTCATCTCAAGGATGCTCTCCTAGGAATGGTATATGCAAGTCCAACTGCAGCCAGTACTGATCCATGGACATAGGGAGGACATTTCTATAATAGTTTTGCTCCACTTGGAGAGCCTCCCTTCAGAGCTCCCGAGGGATCGTGTCTCTCATTTCCAGTAGGTCCCCAGCATAACCAGACTTTCTGTAGTGGGTGAACATCTCTTGCATTCACCACAGGAACTCTGCTTCCATGGTGACTAGCTCCTGGAACACTTCTTCGATATCACCCGACACTGGATTCTGGTGGTGGTTTGGACTACCTGTAGGGAGGAAGCAGATCCTACCGCTGCCACCAAATGTGACAGACCACTTGGCACCTGCCTGGGTGCCTCCGCCAAGATACACCTTTCTCCTCTCTGGAACCAGGAATCAAGTATTATAGCTGAGAACTAGACGACACTAACTTAGGTGCAAACTGGAACTCTTTATTTTAACCTCTTAGCGTCAGCAGCGCCCAGCACTTTAAGAGGATTGTGACCCGGGGAGCAGTTTAAGATCACATGACGTGGTCTGAAAACTTTTAGGTAGGGGTAACTGTGCTGGGAGCAATTCACGCAAATATGTGGCCCCTCGGCGCTAAGAACCAGGCGCCTAGACCGCATATTTGTGTACAGCCACCGCTAAGGGGTTAAGCTCGCACAGAATTTACACTACACAATTAAGATAAGAACTTGATCACATTACCCTAGACAATGCAAACTTTAAACAGTGATACCATAAGTACATCTTACAGTACATCTAATTAAAAGCTAGAAGTTAACAGTAATGTAATCATACAGTAATCCAGTTAACAGCTAACTAATCATCCAGTAAGCTAATAACAGCTAGGCCCCTAAACATGCCTTCATTATACAAGGAGTTCCCACCCCAGACAGTCCAGCAACAGATCTCATTAACCACTTCTGGACTGAGCCCATTTCTGACACATGTTGTTTACAAGTTAAAATCTGTATTTTTAGCTAGGAAATTACTTAGAACCCCCAAACATTATATATTTTTTCAGCAAAGACTCTGGTAAAATAAAATGGCGGTCGTGGCAATATTTTTTGTCACGCGGTGTTTGCGCAGCGGTCTTTTAAACTCCATTTTTTTGGAAAAAATATATTTCACTGTATTTAAAAAAACTAAACAGTAAAGTTAGCCCATTTTTTCCTATATTGTGAAAGATGATGTCACGCCAAGTAAATAGATACCTAACATGTTACGGTTTAAAAGTGCGCACACCCTCGGAATGGCGACAAACTACGGTACATAAAAATCTCTATAGGCAACACTTTAAACACTTTAAACATTTTTTACGGTTACCAGTTAAAGAGTAGCTCTTTTTTTTTAGAATTATTGCTCTCACTCATATCGCGGCGATACCTCACATGTGTGGTTTGAACACCGCTGTCATTTGCGGGCACAACTTACGTATGCGTTTTCTTTCGTGCGTGAGCTCTTTATTTTTTTTCCTATTTATTTTATTTCATTTTTTAATTTTAGCACAGCTTTAAAAAAAAAATGAAAAATATGATCACTTTTATTTCTGTCACAAGCAATGTAAACATCCCTTGTGACAGTAATAGGCAGTGACAGGTACTCTTTATGGAAGGATCAGGGGTCTTAAAGACCCTAGACCCCTCCACTGCACTTCAATGTATTAAAAATGCCGAAATCTGCATTTTTGAATACTGACAGTTTTTTAAATTTGGTGCCTTTAGCCGCCAAGTGATAAACAAAAAATTAATGCTGCACTATGGTGATATTAAACAACTCAAAGTGCTGCTGTGCAAAAAATCAAATAGATTTTTAAAAGTGACAGTGCAAATAGATCAGCGCAAGAAGGTTGTAAAAAATGATGAATATATTGAATCAATAACTAGGTAAAGTGCATCCGAAATCATAAATTAGTAGGGTTGTGACTAATATATAACCAATAACTGGGTAAAGTGCATCCAAGATCATACATTGGTATAGTGTACAGTGCAACCAGTGCAATAATATCAAAAATAAGTAATTGACAATAATAAATATAAAGTGAAAAGTTCCAAATAACATTTCATATAAAATCCCAAGAAGGTGCTTCAACAAGTAGCCAGTGAAAGAAAGTCCACAGAAAGTGCTTAAGTGCTGAGGGATCTGTGCAAAATCATGCCGGCACTGTGATGTGATATTGTGAATATCCACTCCCCTAGGATGTTCCACTTACCAGACGGATTGGACCCCTAGACAATACTGTGTAAGGGTCGCTCAGGCTTGGTCCAGTAAGGAACCCAGGCTATATGCAATAAGGCTGATGTGGAATGGATAAACTCCCAACATGTAGATTCAGCAGGATAATATGGCCATATGGGGAAGGAAAGGCTCACAATAGTGTAATACTGATAATGCCGTTTATTGTTAAAAAATAAGATATATTCCACTCACATTTGGTATGAGAAAAGCAGGCTCAATGCATCACTGACAGGTTCTGCGGATCATTCAGATTGCGGTGTGCTCAGGGCTGTAGTTGGTCCCGGCGTGCGTTCCACCGCTACCGGAAGTGACGTAGCGGCAAGCGTAGGACCGGAAATTGCGTCTAAATTTAGCCGCCGAGTAACCCAGCTTTGATGTCATCACGTCACTTCCGGGTTACTACATCGAAGACTCAATCAAAGCTGAATTCGGCTTTGTTTGGGACTCTGGACACGCCGGCTGGTTTCTCGGGTCTCCTGGTGGGACGGGAGACCCGGGCAGAACTGCGGAAGGCGGTGGGAGGGGTTTTTCCCCTCTTGCTCACTGGGATACCGGCCGAGCGTCTCTCAAGCCACATTGGCTGTTATCACTTGAAGGCCAACCGCTGGTTCTAAAAAATGGTACTGGGTTGATGCCTCTAGCTGTAGGCACCAGTGCGGTACAACCACTTCTCTGAGCCGATGTAGGGCTACGTCGATTCGCAGGAAGTGGTTAACCAGTTTTCTTTTCACATCTGTCTTCTCATTGAGTTTCAAGTTTCATCATGGTTTCCTTGACGTGGTAACAAGTCATCATGCATCATATAACAGGACATCTTCCTGGGTGCTTGTAGCTCCCTCAAATGCCAGGGTCTATAGTCAGTAGGCAAGAGGCTACCCTGCAGTCCCCTCCAAAAACCCCTGTGCTGGTTGGGTCTGTCACAAGGACATTAAATTAGGCTTTGTCAGGGCTGGGCTAGCAGCAGCTCTCTTCTCTGTGCTCAGGTTGCTCAGCTGTTGGATAATTGTTAGCACTCATTGTTTCCTCAGTGGCTCACCTAATTATAATTATATGCTCGTCAGTCCCGCCTATAGCCAGCCCCTTCTAGTGATTTAGGCTGCCTTGTTCATTCCTTTCCTGCCTTTGCCTTGTCAAGATATCCTGAGTATCTCTGCTGTATCCCTGTTAAAGACTTTGCCTGGCTGATGGCCTTTCTGGTTCTGGATACCAGCCTTCTGCTTCTGACTATGCTGATTTCTGGCTCCCTGATCACTGGCTTGTCTAATTTCCCGTTTTGGTTTCCAAAACCTGGCTTTTGTTTTGACTACGTTCCTGATCTGTACTATTTTTACTATTACATGAAGGGTGTGATTTCTACTGCATTTTCTGTCTCCATCTGATTCATGGTTCCTGACAGGCTGAGTATAATAAAATAGGGGGTGGAGAGCTGAGGGCATTAAAGTGGGGTGCTGAGGACTGTAATCTGGGGGGGGGGGGGGGGCTCAAGACATTATTGTGGGTGGACTGAGGACATTAAAGTGGGAGGACTGAAAACATTAAAGGGGATGTGGACTGTGATGTGGGGGGCCGTGGACATTAAAGTAGGGAGAGCTGAGGACTGTGATGTGGTGGGGGGCTGAGGACATTAAATTGGGGGGGCTTGAGGACTGTGATGTGGGGGGCCATGGACATTAAAGTGGGGGGGGGGCTGAGGACATTAAAGTTGGGAGGCTGAGGACAGTAACGTAGGAGGCTGTACTCTAATGTGAGGTAGCTTAGGAGAGTAATGTAGGGGGAGGATGTAAATAAGACAGTACTGTAGGGGGGGGGGGGGGTTGATGTCAAATGTCAAGTGTGAGAGCACTGCTGTGAAGGGAGGGTGTGGACACTCATCAAGAGGGGATCTTAATGTGAAGGCGGGAGGGGACTGTGATGTGCAGTGGGGACACTAAGGTTATTGATGCAAGTATGGGTTTAGATCTGTGCATGTGCATTTGGTGCGTGAGAAATAAGATTGGACCTCTGCTGGAAGAAAATTTTACTGAGTGGACCTCAGTAAGCTATAATTCATTACCCCGGATATTTGTGAATAATAACAAAAAGCTGGACAAACTGGAACTGTTCCCATAAAAAAGAGAACCCAAAACAATTTAATTTGTTAATGATTTCAATCCCTGATTACTTAAATGAGGTCTCTCTATTAACCCAGTTCAATTATGTTTCAGGCTTGAATGAAAGTTCTAAACATCTTTAAAAAAATGTGTGAGAAGAATCAAACGGAGGTGACTGAATTTCTACTGCTGGGATTTCAAAGCTTTTCCCACCTGAAAGTATTGATTTTTATACTGGTCCTCCTTGTGTACATAATGATATTGATAGGAAATATTCTAGTTGTCATACTAGTGACAACACGTCATCAACTCCAAGTTCCCATGTTTTACTTCCTCAAGCACTTGGCACTGGTGGACCTCATGTTCACCACCAACATTGTACCCAACATGCTATATATAATATTGATGGAGGGGGGCAAGATTACTAAAATGGGGTGCTTTATACAATACTATATTCACTGTATTGGAATTTACACACAATCTGTAATACTTTCTGTAATGTCTTTTGACCGCTATATGGCTATTTGCCAACCTTTGCGTTATTCTTCTGTCATGAACCCTAAACTGTGTCACCATTTGGCTTTCTGGTCCTGGGCAGCTGGTTTTTTCCTTATTCCAAGTGAATTTCTCTTAATATTCCAATTACAGTTTTGCAACTCAAATGTCATTGACCATTTCTTTTGTGATTTTGCCCCTTTTCTCAGGCTTTCTTCATCAGATGCCAATATAATAAGATGGCAAGATTTCATGATCTCTGTCTTTCTTATATTTCTTCCATTTCTATTTGTGATTTTGTCTTATATCTGTATTTTCATTACAATCGTGAATATTACTACCTCTGCTGGACGGAAAAAGGCCTTCTCCATTTGTAGTTCCCACCTGGCCACTGTCAGTACACATTATGGAGCTTTAGTTACAATATATATTTTTACAGCAAGAGGTAATTCACTACGTGAAAACAAATGGAGGTCTCTATTGTATACAGTGATAACACCATTTATTAATCCCCTTTTATATAGCCTCAGGAGCCAAGAGTTTAGAAAAGTTTTAGTAAAACTAACACGTAGGCATAGAGGGAAATAATATATAGGCATATGGTATACAGTATGTACATTGTAAACATGTTAATAAAGTAAAGTAAAATTAACTGCTATTTGTTGATTGTGTTTAATTTTATTTTTTTTTTGTACATTTTTGGGTGCAGTAAAACGTTAATACCTTGACTATAAATTGACAATAAAAGACTAATGCTCACCACAAACTGAATGTACAATTTTCTTTAGATCTACCAACAGAACTACGTAGTGCAAGGCCCCAAACAAATTGATTGGATAGTTTTGTAGATCCTCATATCTGGTCTAAATCGAATCTTTTATCTGCTCCCACCCCTATTCTTAGCCCTATACTAACAAGCTTGTAGAAGAAATGTGTGTATACCTATTACCTGGGCTAAGCTATCCTGTTCGGTCATGGAATTGAATCCCAGAATTAGCTTCAGGGGACAGGGGTGATCACCGACAACAACTGCAATGCCTGGGCAGTGAGGTCACTCATAGGCTTAATATGGGTCATCCGTTGTCAGTTGACCCTCATCTTCCCTGAAGCTGGTGCTGTAAGCCAATCATGTCACCAGGCCTGGATGCTAAGGGAATAGGTAAGTGTGCTTTGTAGCATGATCACATCTTCACTATTAGTTTGTTAGCGTGGGGAATAATGTTGTAGTGTACTGTCACTCATGTTGGTTTAGCACCCATTTATGGCCATGACTACAAAGCCATCTTGAGAGATACAGTGTTTAGCACTGATTCTCTCCACCAACTCTTCACATACTTGACACTTTACCATTTGCAACACAACTGTTAGGAGGGGAACCACAGCACATACTTTGCAAAGCCGGCCGTTCCATGCTTGGTCCCCAGGATTGTTTCCGTTCCACAATGGTCCCTAAGATGGGGGCTCGACCTCTCAGCAGAATGCATCATACACCAGATCACCCTACCTATGGAACCTCCATCACCAGGCACTACTGCTCCCTCTCCTAAGCTGGTTGCTCTGCCTTCCTGATCTTTCCTCACTCGTCACCACCCAGAAGGCTAGCTTAAAGTTTTACACTGTAGGGTTGTTTTACTAAAACTAGAGAGTGCACAATCTGGTGTGGCTCTGCATAGAAACCAATCAGCTTCCAGGTTTTATTGTCAAAACCTTATTAAACAAGCTAGCTCTAGAAGCTGATTGTTTACAATGCAGAGCTGCACCAGATTTTGCACACTCCAGTTTTAGTAAATTAAATGATATTATTCACTGTAGGAGCACACTCTCTCTTCACAAGGATCAGACCAGATCTTGTTTAACCACAATTAATTTTAAATAGAGGCACTGATACATTCAGTTGTTTCCATCCAAAACACAAAATGGTGCAACATCCATAAACATGACATGCTCATCCTCCTCTTTCTCAAGTGCTGTGGTGCTTGTACGTTTTTTTTTTTTACTTTTTTCCCATAAGGTAAAAAATAAAGATTAAGTCCTCTATCCCATATCAGTGTCTAACTACAAGGTAATCCCACTTTTGGTGCAGCAACTACATTTATAGTCACTCTCCTACTTTCCCAGAAGACCCTGGGGCCCGACCTTCTCCTGCATATATCCCTTTTAAAACAGGCAGTGATCAATGCAGAGGAAGGCACACCATTACCCCTAAAACACTGCACAATAACTTTAGGTACAAAGCAGAATTAACCGGCCTACACTTTTATTCAGTAGTATGTCTTAGTGTCCGTTCACACTACGGCAGCACGACTTCGGGGGCGACCTGTGAAGTCGCGTGCACCGCGACTTTGGCGCGACTTGCACGGACTTCACATAATTGAAGTCAATGCAAGTCGCTCCTATGTTGCCCCGAAGTAGTACAGGAACTATTTTCTAAGTCAGAGCGACTTGAGTTGCTCCTATTAGAACGGTTTCCGTAACACAGAATGGACCGCGACTTGTCAGGCTGACAAGTCGCCTGACAAGTCGCGGTAGTGTGAACCGGGACTTAATGTATAATAAGTGACCCAATAATATGTGAGATGGCACATCCAAAGTCTAACGTTTATTATGTCTGCTGGTGTTAGTAAACGAATGTTAAGACAGGACCAGTTTAAAATATCAGTCTGCTTATTCGACCAGTTTTCTTCAGTGTCAAGGATGGCTACCTACACCAACAGCTGTAGGGAGCAGGGATTTTTAGCCTCTCATTACTGCTGCCTACAGCCATAGCCAGGACAAGTGCCTGCCCTGGGCACTGTGGTATCAAGTGAGGTGGGGGCACACCACAAGGTAGGCTAGGTGGGGGTATTTGTGTTGGGAGGGGGAATTTGGGAGGCAGCAGGGGGTAAGAATTGTGCTAGGAGGGAAAAACTGATGGGGGGGGGGGGGATGCTAGGAGTGATGATTTTGGGGGATTTGTGTTGTGAAGGGGAGGGGGGAGAGGATTTGGGTTAGGATGTGGAATTTGTGCTAGAAGAGGTGATATGGTAGAGGGGATTTGTGCTAGGAGGGGGGATTTGTGCTGGGAGTGGGGTGTACTCGGAGGGGAAGTTTGAGAGGTAGAGGACTTGTGCTAGGAGAAGTGTTTTTTTTTTGGGTGGGGGTTGTGTTGTGATGGTTTTAGGAAAGAGAACATTTGAGCTGGGAAGGGGATGAGGGGGCAAAGATTTGTGCTGGGAGGGGAGATTTCAGCAGAGGGTAGATTTGTCCTGGGAGGAGGGGGAATTTATGCTTAGAGGGTAAGCATACAGATTAGTGCTCAATTTTATTTTGGGGTGGAGGGGAGTTTGCAGACTCTTGCTGACACATAACGCTCATACATCTTGCGGAGGGGGCGCAGTTTGATAGGTTCACCCTAAGCTCTAGATGAGCTGGTCCCAGCACTGCCTACAGCTATGAAATGCGTCCCCACTTTAGAGATTATATAGAGTATATATTTACAAAAAAAGTGAAAGCAACCCTTTACTTGATGGTATTTCTTGAATTATCCAATGTTTTCAGTGCAGGGTACAAGGTGCAAAAAGAATTTACTTGCTGGGCAGTCTCTTTTATTTTTTCTGATTTTCGCCGCCTCAATGCCAGCACCACATAGTACACCTCCTACTTACTACCAGCACCCCATCCTTCCTACTATGACAGGATTAGAAGAAGAGGAGCAGGATGAGAAAAAAAGGGGCTGTAAAGGTGTTCACCGTCACTGGGAGTGAGGGATAGATACTTGGGGGACGCTGAGAGAATGGTTTGGATGGCTTCAGATGGGAGAGTGAAATTTGTCAACGGTGTCTCTCAAGAAATGTGGAGATTTGATCACACTTTGCACTGTGAAACCTGTGGCCTGTTGCCATGGAGTCTGTGACAGCTAGATGCGTATTCCATGTGTTTCAATGTAGTAGACGGACAGACTGTCATTGGCAGTCTTGTCCTATTGTCTATCTATTGAGCTGGGGTGTGGATTGTGTTAAGTCTGCCTGTCCGATGTTAAATGTTAATGACCTCACATTGTTCTGTCCAGATGGCCAGATAATTAGTTCAGGTTAATTCTGTTTCTGTATACAATTTCATCTGCATAGGATAATGTTGCCAGGCAACCCCTGACCTGTGTGTAGTAATTTGATCAGGAGGGGGATATGCTCATGTGTGTATACAAGGAGTGTGAAACTGTTCAATAAAGGAGAAGGTTCCAAAACTTGTACAAGCTAAGTTGTTGGCTAGCTTTGTATGGGGGCGGCTAGGATTTGATATCTATGTTCATGACTGCGAGGAAGCCGTATACTGACGGAAGTCCACAAGTACAGTGTGGGTCACGGTTCGGTTACAGGGGCATTAGCGGTCTTTATAAAAAATTGTTGCTTTGCGCCCTTGAGAAGGAGGAGGACATGCCTGTTGCTGCCCACTCATCTTCATTAGGTGCTAATAACACCAAGCTCTGTGGTGCAGAGTCATGTATTTCCTCATGCATGTGGTACCCAAACGACTGGTTCTTTTACCATGGCTATGCTGCAGGAAGAGGCTGCAGACCGCAGCAGTGCTGTTGGCGGCAGATACAATAAAAAAGACCAGTTCTGTAAAGCTCTTGATATTTGTTTTTAACTGTCCTGATAATAGCCAATTTCTACTAAGCACATACAGTAACTGATGTCTACATTTTGAAAGTTTGGAATACAGTATTTGGGGATATAGGGTGAGGAGGGGGATCAAGGAATGTGGCTTTGAAGTGTTTTTGTGTGCTTAGTTTTGACATTTTATCAAATTTTTAACACAATGCAGTGTGGTGCTGTATAAAATAGAAGTTCACAAACTATACTTTGGAAATGTGTTGCCACTGGTGAATTTGTACAATGTTGAGAGCTGCTCTCGTACACGCTGGAGTATACAATATAGATTTACCTGCAGCCCCTCTGGCGACCCATTGGGGATAAATTATTTTCTGCCCAGCTTCTTGTGAGCACATCACTCCAACCTTTGAATGTGGATTGTCTGGAGGTCCAAGTCATTTATCCCCAGTGACCTGTCATCATTTGTGATCTGGTTCCCCCCAGAATGTGGGAGCTGTGGATCAGCATTTTGCGTGTTTGACCCTCTTTCTATAAGGCACCTGGGTCCACAGAATCTGGTGAGCACACATCTTATCCCTTCCCTGTTGGTGTTGGCTCTTTACTTGGTCTTCAATGGATGGACAACTTTTGAGGATTTACAGTTCATAATTGGGACTTCTTCAGTATACTTACCTTCTTACATTATTTCACTTCATATGGACTTTTATACTTTCTTCATCAATTTAGGAGATTGTATGCATAAGTTCTTTTCAATACATGGGTGTTAAGATAATTATTTATTTATTTATTTTTTCACATAGCGCTGCATTTTGTAATACATAATGTGATGAAAAAACATTTAGGATAAACAACAAAAATAATACTGAATTAGGTGCTAAATATCAGAAAATAGAAAAATGTACCTCATTCTTTAACCACTTGACCTTTTGGAAGGTTTTACCCCCATGACCAGGCCATTTTTTTTGCTATTCAGCACTGTACTAGTTTAACTGGCAATTGCTCAGTCACACAACACTGTACACAAATTAAATTGATATAATTTTTTTTTTCACTCAAAAGGAGTTTTACTTTGAGGGAATTTTAACACGACTGTATTTTTTTGCTATATAAACAAAAAAGACTGAAAATGTTGGAAAAAAAAAACCAATATTTTCTACTTTCTGTTTTTAAAATATATCCAATAAAATCTATTTTTTTTTTCATAAAGTTAGGCCAAAATGTATTCTGCTACATGTCTTTGGTAAAACACAATCCCAATATATAATATATTTATTGGTTTGTGTGAAAGATATAGTATCTACAAATTATGGTATATATATATATATATATATATATACATATATATATATATATATATACATAGATCAGCCATAACATTATGACCACTGATAGGTAAAGGGAATATCTCGTTACAGTGGCATCTGAAAATTGGTGGGATATATTAGGCAGCAAGTGAACATGTTGTCCATGAAGTTAATGTGGTGAAAGCAGAAAAAATGGGCATTGCAGTTTGTTGAAGCCCATTGCCACCCATGTCCACAGCCAAAAGTTTCTACAATGGTCACATGAACATTAGAACTGGACTACGGAGCAATGGAAGAAGGTGGCCTGGTCTGATGAATCCCGTTTTCTTCTACATCATGTGGATGGCTGGGTGCGTGTGCGTCACTTACCTGAGGAAGAGATGACACCAGGATGCGGTATCAGAAGGCAAGTTGGCAGAGGCAGTGTGATGCTTTGGGCAATGTTCTGCTGGGAAACCTTGGATCCTGACATTCATGTGGATGTTACTTTGGTGTCCATGCCTCAATGGGTCAGGGCTGTTTTAGCAAAAGGGGGCCATGATCAATATTAGGAGGGCGGTCATAATGTTATTGCAGATTGGTGTATATTTGAAAATTGGTCAATCCTGATGTATTGGCGGCCTATCTCATCTCTTGAGATGCTTAAAATGACAGGACAGCACATGTACTCCCCAAATTACACCTTTTTGGAAAGTGGACAGTCTTAGATACTTAGAAAGAGGCATGGTGAGTTTTTTGAAGTTGTAATATTTTGTTACATTTTTTGTGAAAATTACTAAATTTAAAAAAGACTGGGTACAGGGCCCTGCGTCTGGTGGACACAGCAGTAACGGGAGTGATGTGTTGCATGCCTTTAACCCAGAAGAGGCAGAATGATATACATGTATGTGATCCTGCCTGGCCATGCAAAAGTAAAAGTACTGTGGCCAGGCTGCAAGCAAACAGTTAAATAAGGCATGATTTTTCGTGAATTGATGACTTTAGACATACATACCACATGAGTTTTTTAAAGAAGAACTCAACACTCTGCATAGGTTAACTGCTCGTTTTGTCCAGGTGCACACTGAAAAGCTATATTTACTTGATCCCTCGATCCTCCAGAAAACAGCGCTCCCCCATGTCTAGCGGTCAGCCTTTCAACAATCAAAATTTTGCTTGGAGTATTTAATGCCCAAATCCAGGCAAATTTTTTTATTTTTCATGCTGTGGGGCTGTACAGGAAGGTGGGGGTACAGGAGCCACAGGAGCTGGTGTTGCGCTGGGAGAATCAGAGGATTAGGTGAGTATATCTCTGCTCTCCAAACCCTTAGACAAAAAATGAGCAGTAAACCCATGCAGAGCGGGCACAGCCCCACTGCATGGGAAAAAAAAAATTGCCCGGAATTGTGCCTTAAATACTACATGCATTTTTGGATACATTTTGAATGCATTTTAAAATGTATCTATGGTCAAAATGTAAAATCATATGTAGCCAGGGCAGACTACAGTTATCTGACATTGTAGACTTATGCCCCGTACACACGTGCAGATTATCTGAAGACTTTTGTCTGCAGACTTACCAAAACCATATAATATGAGGTCAAACCTAAACACTTTCAATTTGTATGCAATCCGGCAGGCCCTTGCACTACATAGAAAAGGTAAATCTGAAGACAAAAGTCTTCAGATAATCTGCACGTGTGTACGGGGCATTATTCTTTACTCTCTCAGACTGTCTCTGTACTCCCCTAGTGTTGGTCTGGGATTTCATGCATCATAAACCTGAGACTCGAAGAAAAGCATTGTGGGAACTGTAGTCTTCTGGAAAGATATTAATGCACCGCTGAACTGTTTATGAACTACACCTCCCAGCAGGCCATTTGCTCCAGGGGAGAATTGTGGGAGAGACTATAAAGGGATCTGATGACCAGGACCTTGCTCTCTTGTTTCCTGGGATCCATTGTGTGTGCATCGGTCCGCAGCAGAGAGAGAGAGAGTACTGCCGCCTACTGCATGCCACCCAGCCATCTGAAGACTCAGCCCAGGCAGGACGGATGACACTCGCTATGTCGCGGACATCCCTATAACATCGCTGATTGTATCGGAGTCGGCAGGACTCACTGAATCAGCAGAGCACAGCCATCTCAATGTCTCACAGCGTGGAGAGTTGACTTTGCTTGTTCTTCCAGAAGTTATAAGAGGGACATCAGGATTGGTGAGAGAGCACCTGGTCAAAGTCCAGTTATTAATTGCTACTGCATCTCTTGAATACTGTATCCAGATACCCTACATTTGAAACAGTTAGTGGATCATCATTAATCAGAGCCAGCAGCAAACAATGAATTACTTCCTTTCAAGCCATCTATTGTATACACTTGTGTTGCTAGCTGTGATCGGTCAGTGTGATCACATGGAGCAGATTTCAGGAGCCAATCATAGCCCATCTGCCCTATGTGATTAGCTCTGGTCAATCACAGCTACTCACAACAAAACAGACGGAATGAATCGATTTCATTCAGTAAAATGTTTGTATATAGCAATAAAATGTATTGATCTATGCAAACATAATGTTTAAAAAAAATAAAAAGAAAATATGGATCACTTCCCCAGAGTAGTACAATGTTACTATGGTAACATTATATTGCTCTGGTCAAATTGTGTAAAAAAAAAAAAAAGTCACCAGTCAGTGTCCCAGATCACTGTTTTATGATGAAGCTGTACTGAACTTGTGACAGTATGTTATATAAAAAATAAACAAATAATAAAAATAATAATTTCTTTATTTTCCAAAAACATATGACAAAAAATGATAACTTTAAAAAACCCACCATGTCTCTTACTAAATACCTTGGACTGTGACTTGAGGGGAAGATCTGTGGCCTTCAGGTCTTTTTCCCCTCGAGGGGTACCACTTCAGGAGGGTCCCTCACCAAGTACTTGGTGGACCGTCTTTGGCTGGTCCCTAAGGAGCAGGGTCCACCTGGCTTTGGAACATAGAGTACTTTGCTCCCCGGGGGGGTTCATGGTTTTAACCCTCTTCCTCTTCATGGGGGTTTGACAAGTATGGCACTGTGGAGCTCGAAAAATATACTGTATATATACTTTAAGAGTGATAGGTTCTGCACTACATATGAGCTACTTTATAAGGAAAGTGGGTAAAATGATAAACTGGTTGAATTTATGATTTTATTAGCGCTTCATTTAATACCAATACCATCTTCCACTCAGAACAAAATGTATTCACATTATAACATCACATATACAGAAACTGGCAAACTAACAAGAAACTGTTAATTAGGTAAGGATGTTATTGTATCACTTTCTTTGAACTAATTATACTCGGGGGACCCATGCAGGCTATTAAATACAATTAAGAGTCTGATTGGGTTTGAGTTTGAATTGAAAGGTAAATAAAAGGGCATGGTTATTGTACTTAATGATTTTTTATCCTCAAGAACTGAATACATAACATTAACATTATAATTTATTTGTAGTCATGATTATAGAATTAAAGAGCTAACACGAATCGTGTTCCAAAAGCGTTTTTAATCAAGCCTGGGATCTGAAGAATAGTAAGTACAAATGTATAGCTCTAAATGGATGTATGAAACTTTTTATATACACACACATATAGATTTACAATCTATATTGTGACATTTTGATACATTTTATACAGTACCCTGTAGAGGTAACCCTAATTCTTCCCCTTAACCCTACCCATATCTTGGACCTTAAGCCCAAATTTAAGGCCCTTTCACACATACGGTCCGTTCAGTTCATCAGTTCAGTCACGTCAAAATCTATCAGTTTTCCATCTGTTTTTCATCCATTTTTCATCTGTTTTTCATCCGTTTTTTTTGTTGGTTGTCTTTTGTTTTTTGTCAGTTGTTATCCGTTTTTCATCCGTTTTTCGTCAGTTGTTATCTGTTTTTCATCCGTTGTCATCCGTTTTTCATCCGTTGTCATCCGTTTTTCATCCGTTGTTATCCGTTTTTCATCCGTTGTCATCCGTTTTTCATCCGATCCGTTTTTTGGACGGATTAAAAATAGGGCATTCAACCATTCAAAAAAATGGACATTGACGGAAGCGGATGAAAACGGATGTTAACGGATGATCATCCGTTGTCATCCGTTTTTACATAGAGATACATTGATGTCAGTTTTTCATCCGTCAACAGATGGATGAAAAACGGACAAACGGACAGCATGTGTTAAAGGGGCCTTACTCTTGCTAGGACATATAGTCCAGTGAGAGTCTATAATTACTACATGAGTCTTGCATGTTGGTGTACAACAGAAGCTTGCTAGTGGATTATAGAAGCGCTGGTCCTAATTGCATTTTATATACAGGTATTTTAGAAGCATATTTTAAGTGTTTATGTGTATATTCAAGCTTCAGGTGTTATTGTTTTAGCCAATAGAAAAACCCAGGAGAGGAGAGGTAGACTATTCATAGGAAAAATGGGATTTAAAGGCATTGACCCCTTCTTTCAGAAAGATTACACCAACATGAGTTAATTTCATAAAACCACGTATTTATTGGAGAATTCATTAACTCCTAATTTATTGGAAAAAAGCCAAACTCCTTATTGCCAACCGCCAACGGTATATGGCAGCCCACTTTTGAATATTGATTGTGCTTCATTTAAGTCTATATGTATAGCATCCCATCATACATAATACACAGTGTTCCACATATAGAAAAAAGGGTTAGTGGGGTGCCTTGACCCAATGCGTTTCACACTGCAGTAGGCTTCTTCAGGGGTACGTGGGGTGCAAAGAACGTGGTCGCTGAAATAGAGAAAGCAAACAATAATCGCATACTAGCTCTTTATGAATTACTTACCTTAGAACGAAGCCCCGACATGGACCCCCGGACACCGCTGTGGGCGCTGACATGATCCCACTGCGTCTCTTCCAGGTTCGGCGGCTCCGTCGCTGTCATTGGCATGCGCGCAGGAGTCATTTTCCGGCAAGCTCCCGGAAAGGGAAGCTTGCGTCAGCGGCTGCATGCACTGCAAATATCTCCTAAACCGTGCCGGTTTAGGAGATATTAATTGTACCTACAGGTAAGCCTTATTATGGGCTTAACTTTAGTTAAAAGTGAAAAAAGCGGTATACTACCGCTTTAAGCAAATATCTACAAAAGGTCCCAGAACTCATATTGTGCAAGGAACAGATGATGATGTCCATTCACAACAAGGATGGATAAGATAATCACACTAGGTGCAGTTCAGGATCTGGGTGGTATAAAAGTGGTCACAACACATTCAGGCTAGCAGCATCTACACACTGCCTCCAGGTGGCACCCTAATCGGGCAGGAGCTAGCAGAGAGGCAACCCCAATTGCTTGAAACCACCAGCTGGAGTTGATTGAATCTAAACAACAAGGATAATGTAAAAGCAAACCATAAATGTGATAACATGGTGTAGATAGGTCTGAGGATAGAAAATAGTACAATTATGCTTAATAACTGTGTTAATGACATCGGCTGGCATTGCTACCAGACCCTCCAGGGTGAGATGTCTCAAGAGTGACCCGACCTAGGATAGTAAAAACAACAACAATTCAATGACAATTATAAGGATGGACACCCATTCCAAAACTCAATGGCCCATACATAAACAGTAGCTAAGGGGATCCAAAGTGTCATATTGCATACCTCAATGGTGGAAAAATAACATTTGGTCAGGTGCCTCTATGTCCATCCAGAGTAGCTCACAAAATGCTTTCTGCACAGCCTCATATTTACATGGAGTCTATTGGCTTCAATTACTGCATTCAGCCTCCGCCCCTCGAGTCGCCATTCGGCGTGCTGATGACAGTATCATTAGTAGTAATCAGCATGGGTTTATCAAGGGTCGTTCCTGCCAGACCAATCTGTTAATATTTTACGAGGAAGTAAGCTGCCATCTATATAGGAAGAGGCCTGTGGATGTGGTGTATCTGTATTTTGCAAAAGTATTCAATACAGTTCCCCATAAATGCTTAATCTACAAACTGAGGTCTGCAGGCATGGACCATAAGGTTTGTTTTTGGATAGAAAACTGGTACATGGGAGCTTCCAAAGGGTGGTGATAACTTAGGAGTACTCAGCCTGGTCTGGAATGGCAAGTTGGGTACCCCAATGCTCAAGGGACCAAATCTGTTTAATTTATTAATAAATTATATAGAGGATGGGATAAATAGCTCAATCTCAGTTTTTGGGGCCGACACAAAAATAAGCAGGGCAATAACTTCACATCAGGATATATAAATTTTACAGAAAGACCTGAACAAAATAATGGAGTGGGCAACTACATGGCAAATGAGGTTTAATGTGGAGAAATGTAAGGTAATGCACTTGGGGACTAAAAAAAAACACAAACTACTCTCTAGGGGGAGAACCTCTGGGGGAATCAAGGACTGACAATGATCTGGGGGTCCTAGTAGAAGACAGACTGAGCAATAGCATGCAATGTGAAGCTGCAGCTACCAAAGCCAGCTTAATTTTAGCATGCATAAAAAAGGGATATCATCCAGAGATAAAACTATAATCATGCAACTTTATAAAACTCTGGTTAGGCCACATCTGGAGCATTCCATCCAGTTCTGGTCCTCGGAAGGGATGTGCTGGAGCTGGAGAGAGTCCAAAGAAGGACAACGAAAAAAATTAGGGGATTGGAGGACCTCAATTATGAGGAACAACTACAAGCACTAAATGTATTCTCACTGGAGAAGAGAAGCTTGAGAGGGGAAATGATAGTGATTTACAAATACCTCAACAGTGATCCCAGTGTAGGAAAAAAATGATTCAGTCTTAGGGAGTGTAACAGGACATGGTGCCACACAATGAGATTGGAGGAGAGACGGTTTAACCTTAAGGTGCACAGAGGGTTTTTCACTGTCAGAGCGATAGGGATGTGGAACTCTCTTCCACAATTGGTGGTGACAGTGGGGAGTATTGATATTTTTAAAAGACTCTTGGACGTGCATCTTAAAGAACACATCATACAGGAATATGGGAAATGATTATCGACACTGACACATGTACATCTACACAGGTTAAACTGAATGGACTATTGTCTTTATTAAACCTTACTTACTATGTAACTATGAATACATCCATATAAAACATCCACTGTGAATATAAGGACAAAACACAAAAAAACAAGGGTTTCTTCCTACTTACAAACCACAAAAAAGCCACCTCTTAGGCAAACCATGGGCTGTTATAGTATATACCAAGAGAAATGCCTAATGCGGGGTAATATCACTCCTACATTCAAATCAGTTCTTACTGTATATTGGCAATGGATTAGTTCATTGACTCACACATCCAATAGGGTGCATACAGGGCATGTCCCATCTGAAGACATCCCAGTCTGGGACAACTTAATCCACCCCTGAAATCTGAACTGCATCAAAGAAATGTGAATGATTGAAGAAACATGATATAATCTACTGTGGGATATACACAGCTATGAACAAAACAATTCATAATGACATATTTCACAAAATGACAAAATAAGTGGGGAATTAGAGAAATGATTTAAAACCAGTATTTTCATTGATGCCCGGTGGCTTTGTTGCCTCGAGCTTGAAGATCCACTGGGTCTCCAACTGGAGGAGATGTTTGTCTATGATGCCAACTCTTGCCACCTCAGGAGAACAGACCAGTACTTACAGGCTAAAAAAACAACTGAAATATGACTGAAACAATAAACTAAAATGCTTGATTCAAGCATTTACAGGCATTTCCATTGGCCAAAAGGGTCCAAAAATACCTATATCTGCCTCAAAAGTAGCTCATGTAGTTTTTGGAGTGTGAGTCAAGCTAGAGGTCTCTAAGCATTTTTTAAGTAAACAGCCACCCTTGAAATACATGGGATTTAGCATGCTGAGAGTTTTGGAGCTTCCAGTCCCAGGTATGAATGGGGCCTAAATTCAGCCACCAGGAGCATGGGGAGAATGTCCTTTGTAAGCGCAACATGGTATTTTCTAGCTATCTAAATATAAAATTGTCCAAATCAAGAATATACATTTCATTAGTTAGGCTTTATCATAGATCCTCAGAAACTCCCAAACTATCCAGTCCAACATTATTAAAGAGATAAAAATGTTATTTCTCAGAAATGATACTCTAAACCAACATTACAGCCAGACTTAGAGGTATCACTCAGGGATAAATACTTATATAGTTACATAGTTACATAGTTAGTGAGGCTGAAAAAAGACACAAGTCCATCCAGTTCAACCTATGTGTGTGTGTTTGCTTTTAACCGTACATTGTATACCCCTGTATGTTGTGGTCTTTAAGGTGTCCATCCAATAGTTTTTTGAAACTATCAATGCTCCCCGCTGATACGACTGCTTGCAGAAGAGAATTCCACATCCTTACCGCTCTTACAGTGAAGAACCCCTTACGCACTTTAAGATTAAACCGCCTTTCCTCTAGTTTTAGTGAGTGGCCACGTGTCTTATTGTATTCCCTTACTCTAAATAGTTTGTTCCTTATGCTCGGGTCGCCAGTACAGTATTTGTACATTGATATCATATCCCCCTCAAGCGTCTCTTCTCCAGAGAGAATAGGTTCAGTGCTTGTAGTCTTTCCTCATAGCCGATGTCCTCCATTCCCCTAATTATTTTTGTTGCCCTTCTCTGGACTCTCTCCAGTTCCAGCACATCCTTCCTGAGGACCGGTGCCCAGAACTGGACAGCATACTCCAGATGTGGCCGGACCAGAGTCTTGTAGAGTGGAAGAATAATCTCTTTATTTCTGGAGTGAATCACCTTTTTTATACAACCCAGTATTCTGTTGGCTTTGCTTGCAGCGGCTTGGCATTGCATGCCACTTCCAAGCCTGTTGTCTACCAGTACCCCCAGGTCCCTTTCCATCCTAGACTCACCCAGAGGTTTCCCCCCTAGTGAGTAGCTTGCTTTCTGGTTTCTGGCCCCCAAGTGCATTACTTTACATTTTTCTACATTAAATCTCATCTGCCATGTAGTTGCCCACCCCGTTATTTTGTTCAGGTCTGCTTGCAAGATTTCCACATCCTGCATAGAAGATATTGGCATGCCTAATTTAGTATCATCTGCAAATACTGAGATTGTACTAGATATCCCCTCCTCTAGATCATTTATGAATAAATTAAACAGGATTGGTCCCAGGACAGAACCCTGGGGGACCCCACTTTCCACACCCGCCCAATCCGAGTACTCCCCATTAATCACCACCCTCTGTACTCTCCCCTGGAGCCAGTTCTCTATCCAGGTACTCACCTTATGGTCCATACCTACCTTCCTTAGTTTGTACAGTAAGCGTTTGTGGGGAACGGTGTCAAAGGCCTTTGCAAAGTCCAGATACACCACATCCACAGGCTTACCTTTATCTAAGTGGCAGCTCACTTCATCGTAGAAGGTTAATAGATTGGTTTGGCATGAACGATTTTTCATGAATCCATGCTGATTACTACTTATAATACCGTTTTCATTACTAAAGTCTTGTATGTGGTCCCTTATCATCCCCTCCAAAATTTTGCAGACTACAGATGTTAGGCTGACCGGCCTATAGTTACCCGGGATATATCTCGGCCCCTTTTTAAATATTGGTACCACGTTGGCTTTTTTCCAATCAGCTGGCACCATACCTGTCTGTAAACTATCCTTAAAGATCAAGAATAATGGTCTGGCAATCACCTGACTGAGCTCATTTAGAACCCTTGGGTGCAAGCCATCCGGTCCCGGGGATTTATTTATGTTAAGTTTCTCTAGTTTAGCTCTAAGTCTATCCTCTGTTAGCCATGGCGGCACTTCCTGAGGTGTATTATTTAGTTCGGCCTTACAAGCGGGGTTCATGTAGCCCCCCGATTCCTTTGTGAAGACTGAAGAAAAGAAATTATTTAACACTTCCGCCTTTTCTCTGTCCTCAGTGGCCATTTTTCCTTTATCATCTTTTATGGGGCCATCTTTTATGGGGCCAATGTGTTCTGGCCTCGCTTTCTTACTGTTTATATACTTAAAGAAGGGTTCTTTTTACTCTCCTCCGCTATATGTCTCTCGTGTTCTATTTTAGCCGCCCTGATTTCATCTTTACATTTCTTATTACACTCTTTGTAATGCTTAAATGCTGCCAATGACCCCTCAGTCTTGTATTTTTTGAAGGCCTTTTCTTTAGCTCTAATATACATTTTTATGTTGGAGTTTAGCCACCCAGGGTTTAGTTTTGCTCTTTTAAATTTATTTCCCAGTGGAATGCACTGGCCCACCCCCTTGTTAAGTATGCTCTTGAAGCACTCCCATTTTTCCTCCGTGTTCTTTGTTCCCAGGGTTCTATCCCATTTGATATTTTCTAGCAGTGAGCGCAGTTTAGGGAAATTGGCTCTTTTGAAATTCAGTGTCCTTATATTACCCTTGTGTTTCCTATTACTGTAATTAATACTGAAACCAATTGACCTATGGTCACTGTTCCCTAAGTTGTCCCGTATTTCTATATCCGTGAGCAGGTCTGTATTGTTGGTAATCAGTAGGTCAAGTACCGCATTGTTTCTTGTCGGTGCATTCACCATCTGACCCATGAAATTGTCCTGCAAAACATTTAGGAACTGCCGAGCCTTGGCTGAATGCGCGGTTCCTTCTGCCCAGTCTATATCAGGATAATTAAAGTCCCCCATTATAATGACATTTCCCATCCTTGCTGCCAATCCTATCTGTAACATGAGGTCCACCTCACCCTCCTCCCTCTGGTTTGGGGGCCTATAGCATACGCCCAATATTACCTTCCCCACCGTGCCTTTCCTTTGAAGCTCTACCCATAGGGATTCTGCCTCGTCCATAGCTCCATTATTAATATCATCCCTCATATTTACCTGTATACTGTTCTTAATATACAAACATACCCCTCCCCCTTTTTTACCCTCTCTATCTCTGCGATAAAGGGAATACCCCTGAATGGTCGCCATCCAGTCATGAGAGCTGTCAAACCAAGTCTCAGTTATCCCCACAAAATCTAAGTCCTCCTCAAACATCAGCAGCTCCAGCTCTCCCATCTTGTTGGCCAGGCTTCTGGCATTGGTATATAAGCCTCGTAATTTTGATGTTTTTAGGCTGCTCTCTTGATTTTTCCCCGTACCCACCCTGGGTATAGGGGCTCCGAACACCCTACCGCTAATGCCCCCATTTCTGCCCTCTGAAACTTGCTTTCCACTGGCTAATTCTACATCTGTACCCTCCCCCCCATTCCCTAGTTTAAAAGCCCCTCTAACTTTTTGGCCATCCTCTCACCCAGTACGGCTGCACCCACCCCATTTAGGTGCAATCCGTCCCTACCAAAGAGCCGGTGACCGACTGAGAAGTCGGCCCAGTTCTCCAGGAACCTGAAACCCTCCTTACTACACCAGCTCCTCAGCCACTCGTTAACTTCCCTAATCTCCCGCTGCCTCTCTGGTGTGGGGGTTATAAAATCCCTTAAATTTTTTCTATTCTTTAAAATTCATCTAACCTTCACTCAGACAACAAAATGTAATTAAGTGCCAAGATGGAACCTCTGTCAAGTAATAAACGTATTCTGAGTTCAATTTGTTATTCAAACTACTTATTCATGTAGTTTGAATAAGTAGTTAAATCCTCTGAATGGTTTAGGGTTTTTAGTGGTGTAATTCAATGTTCAGTGTTGGGTCCCTTACTTTTTAATATATTTATAAATGATATAGGGTCTGGGAATAAAAGTACCATTTTAGTTTTTGCAGGTGTCACCAAACTATGTAGTGGAATAACTTCCTTACAGGATGTCTCTAATTTACAAGCCAACCTCAATGCCCTGTTTAATTGGGCAACTGTGTGGCAGATGAGGTTGAATGTTGACGATAAATGTAAAGTCAAGCACTTGGGGGTCAAGAATATGCATGCATCATACATACTACAGGGAATACAACTGGGGGAATCAATGGTGGAGAAGGATCTGGGTATTCTGGTAGAATATTAGCTTAATAATAGCATGTAATGCCAAGCTGCGGTTTCCAAAGCGAGCAAAATCCTTTCTTGTACTTAGAGAGGTATGGACTCCGGAGAGATTGATGCCATTTTGCCCCTGTACAAATCATTACTAAGACCTCATCTGGAATATGCAGTTCAGTTTTGGGCACCAGTTCAGAAAAAGGATATCTGGGAACTGGAGAAAGTGCAGAGAAGAGCAACCAAATCGATAAGAGGCATGGAGGAGCTCAGCTACGAGGATAGATTAGAGGAACTGCATGTATTCTACCTTGAGAAGAAGAGATTAAGGGGGATTATGATCAACATGTATAAATACATACAGCAAGTGGTCCATATAAAGAACTTGGTGTTGGGTTATTTACTTTAAGGTCATTACCGAGGACAAGATGGCACTCTTTACGTGTGGATGAAAAAAAATGTCATCTCCAAATACGGAAATGTGTCTTCACAATAAGGGCTGTGAAAATGTGAAATAGACACCCTCAAGAGCTGGTTCTGTCTATCTCAGTAGACCGCTTTAAAAAAAGGCAATGATTCTTTCCAAAATGTACATAATATAACTGGATACTAACATTTATAGGTAAAGTTGATCAAGAGAATATCCGATTGCCTCTTGGGGGATCAAAAATGATTTTTTTCCCCTGCTGGAGCAAATCGGATCATGCTTTGCTGTTTTTTTTTTTTTTTGCCTTCCTCTGGATCAACTGTGGGTATGTGATTGTGTATATAAGATTGTGTTTTTTTCCTTTTTATTGATTGAACTAGATGGACTTTTGTCTTTTTTTCAACCAGACTAACTACATATAACCATTACTCTCACTGACACCAGTGATGGAATACTATTCCTCCCACTAATACAGTGTTGCCAACCCCCCGGAGGGAAATTTACTGTCAGAACGTCCAAAATTTACGGAGGGCACCAATTTTTTACTGGCAAAAAATCATGAAATTTACTGACCAAGCCGCATTTTTTACGGACACTGAAAAAAGTACCTAAAATAACAATTTTCAGTGCTAAACCGTGCAAATATCAATATTTTAACTATAAACATATAGCTAGTGCTATTAGCAATGTGTTAAAGTTAAACAAAAGTCAAAAAACATATTTCTCAAATTTACATGAAGGTAGGTTGGGTTACCATAACCCAGCCAGCACAGAGTTCCCCCTTACATCAGAGTCTGCAGACTCTGGTCAGACATGGTACAGGAGGTGGTCAGACACTGCGGACAGGGTACAGGAGGTGGACACTGTGGACATGGTAAAGGGGGTGGACACTGCGGACATGGTAAAGGGGGTGGACAGACACTGCGGACATGGTAAAGGGGGTGGACAGACACTGCGGACATGGTAAAGGGGGTGGACAGACACTGCGGACATGGTAAAGGGGGTGGACACTGCGGACATGGTAAAGGAGGTGGACACTGCGGACATGGTACAGAAGGTGGACACTGCGGACATGGTACAGAAGGTGGACACTGCGGACATGGTACAGAAGGTGGACAGACACTGCGGACATGGTAAAGGGGGTGGACAGACACTGCGGACATGGTAAAGGGGGTGGACACTGCGGACATGGTAAAGGGGGTGGACAGACACTGCTGACATGGTAAAGGGGGTGGACAGACACTGCGGACATGGTAAAGGAGGTGGACAGACACTGCGGACATGGTAAAGGGGGTGGACACTGCGGACATGGTACAGAAGGTGGACACTGCGGACATGGTACAGAAGGTGGACAGACACTGCGGACATGGTACAGAAGGTGGACACTGCGGACATGGTACAGAAGGTGGACAGACACTGCGGACATGGTACAGAAGGTGGACACTGCGGACAAGGTACAGAAGGTGGACAGACACTGCGGACATGGTAAAGGGGGTGGACACTGCGGACATGGTACAAGATGTGGTAGGACCTACCCATCCATCTATCTACCTACCTGTGTGATATCAGGGGAGCTACCTACCTACCCATCCATCTATCTACCTACCTGTGTGATATCAGGGGAGCTACTTACCTACCTGGTAGGTAGGTAGCTCCCCTGATATTACACGGGTAGGTAAGTAGCTCCCCTGATATTACACGGGTAGGTAAGTAGCTCCCCTCATATCATTGCAATGCAAGGCAGTACAACAAGTTACACTTACATGAAACATCTCCAACTCCTCGTGATGCCAGGAGCCCAGGACCAGTGTGTGCCCCCCCTCACCCTTCCATCCAGATGAGAGGAGCCGGCTCTGAGTCTGACTTACCTTACCTGCGGCGGATGGATGGACTGGATGGTCAGTGGCCGGCATGGTGCCCAGCAGCATGGCTCAGCCCGCACGGATAGGTAGGTGACGGTGACCCCCTCCATAGCTCACGCCAATCGCCCCCCTCGGTGAGCGGATGAAGATCAGGCGAGGTTCGGTCCAGATGTACTTCTCCAGTCCCGGACCGGCTTCATCACACAGGCCCAGGGGAAGGGAACACAGGCGGGAAAACTTAAATGAGGAGGGGCGGGGGCGGAGGCGGAGGTGGAGGCAGAGGCGGGCCGTGGCACACTCGTCCGACGTCTATAACTCGGGGGCGGAGGCGGGGACGGAGGCAGAGGCGGGCCGTGGCACTCGTACGACGTCGATAACTCGGGGATCTCCGGAACTGCGCGCCGCACATGCGCAGTTCTGACAGTGCCGCCGCCGCCGTAGATTTACTGGCACTTTTCTCCTGCTACGGGCATTTACGGGCAGGAGAAAAGTGCCCCGTTTTAACGGGCTGTCCGTAAATCTAGGGGCGGTTGGCAACACTGCACTAATACTAATGATGGGGCACTATTTCTTCCAATGACACAGACACTGAGGCATCGTTTATCCCGCTGTTATGAACAATCAGACACTATTCCCCCCGACTAATGATGGGGCACGGTTCCTCCTACTCATACCAGTGATGGGTGGGGCACTATTCCTCACACCAATAGCAATGATGAGGCACTATTCTTCTTGCTGATACAAATGATGGGGCTCTATTCTTCACACTGACAACAGCAATGGGGCACTATTCCTCCAACTGACTCCAGAGATGGGGCACTATTCCTCCTACTGATTCCAATAATCAGGCAGTATTCCTTACCTTGATACATGCAATAGGGCACCATTCCTCCCACTGATACCAATGATGAAGCATTGCTTACTTCCAGGGCATTTTCTTCTTACAATGGCCACAGTCGTCTGTGTCTGGAGGGCAGTAAATTGGCCCTGTGTTTGGAAAGTTTGGAGATCACTGGTCTATAGGCAACAAAATCATTTTAAATTGCATTCACAGCAATGCACTTGGTAAAAGATACCCTTGGTTTCATGTAAATAACCCGACAGTTTACTGCATGTTGTGCAGTGCAACCTATGACACCCTTCTCTTGACATTAGTTCCCGTAATAATTTTATTTAAAATTCTAAGAACTGGCCCAAAAGGAGCACATTGTACAGCTTTTCATGTGAAACTACATTGATGTAGCTTAACCACTTAAGCCCCGGGGGATTTGGCTGCTCAAAGACCAGGCCCTATTTTGCGATTTGGCACTGTGTGAATTTAACAGACAATTGCGTGGTCGTGCACCAAAATGAAATTGACGTTCTTTTTTTCCCCACAAACAGAGCTTTCTTTTGGTGGTATTTGATCACCTGTGCGATTTTTATCTTTTGCGCTATAAACAGAAAAAGAGCGACAATTTTGAAAAAATAACATGTTTTTTCACATTTTTTTATATGAAATTCTCAAAAAAAAATGTAGAAATCTAAATTTTTTAACATTTTAGGCCAATTTGTTTTCTGCTACATATTTTTGGTAAAAAAAAATTGCAATAAGTGTATTTAGATTGGTTTGCGCAAAAGTTATTGCGTTTACTAACTACGGGAAAGATTTATGTCATTTTTATTGTTTTTTTTTTAACTAGTAATGGCGGCGATTTGCGATTTTTTTTTTTGCGGGACTGCAACATTGCGGAGGACAGATCGGACCCCTGACTGACATTTTTGACACTTTTGGGAGTACCAGTGAAATTACTACAGTAATCAGTGCTATAAATATGCACTGTTACTGTCAAAATGACACTGGCAGGGAAGGAGTTAACTTTATTGGTGATCAAGGGGTTAAGTGTGTCCCTAGGGGCATGATTTTAACTGTCAGGGGGCGTGGCTTGTTAGATAATCGCAGAGACATACGATCCTACATAGCAGGATCGCATAGCCTCTGTGATGATCTAAGGGAGAATGACAGACGGCTGTGTTTACATCAGTCATCTGTCTTTCTCCCTCTCCTGAGGGAGATCGCGAGTGGCCGGCGAACATCGGAGCCGCCGGTCACACGCGCAGGGATGGCAGAGAACGAGCGGGGGCGAGAGCGCACTGGCGGCGGCGCGCGCTCACCCCCTACAGGTTTTGTGGGGGAGTGATGTACCCATACGTCACTTTGCCCAGGAGAGGCTGACTGCCGCAGTATATAGTCGTGTGACAGTCAGCAAGTGGTTAAATAACTCTAATTTTAGTGATATTTACATATAGAGTTTCTAAGCTTATAAGTAACCAGAAACCATCCTAGCAATGTTCAAAGGGAAATGTTATTAGTTTAGAGAAGGGGTAGGCAACCTTTGAGAAGTGGAGATCTACCAGAACAACATGAAAGATCAATGATCACCAGGGTTTGACGTGCTTTTTTTCTTAAAGAAAGGCCAAACTAGATAGTAAGGAAAATTTAGAAAAACATAATAACACAAATGCCACTATAAAGTTATTAATTTAGCCTACCTTAAAAATGGACAGTGTCGGTCAGTAGAGCAGTGGACAGTGTCAGTAGGGCAGTGGGTGGACAGTGTGTGGACAGTGTCAGCAGGGCAGTGAAAGTGTCAGTAGGGCATTGGATTGTGTCAGTAAAGCTGTGGAAATGTCAGTAGGGCAGTGGACGGTGTGAGTCAGTAGAGCAGTGGATGGTGTCAGTATGGCAATGGACTTTGTCAGTAGGCCATAGGACGGGGTCAGTAGAGCAGTGGATGGCGTCAGTAGGGCAGTGGACAGCGTAAGCAGTTTTTTTGTATTTTATTATTACTTACAATTTTATTTTTATAATTTATTTAACAGCCTTGCTTTGGGGCTTTGGTGAAAAATCAGGAGTCTAAACAGACCCCTGATGTCTCACTTTTGAGACAAAGAAAATAGATTCAGGACACAGTCCTCAATCTCCATCTCTGCAGCCTCAGCTGCACAGAATGAATGAACAGGCTCACTGGCTCTAGTTCAGAAGCAGTCCACAAAATAGGGAAACCCTTTAGAAACTGGAGAAGAACCCAGATTTGAAAATCCATGCATGTGCAGTCCAATGACAGCACCAAACATCCATGAGGAAAATGGTTCATAGCAGAGAAAAGTCAATAAGTTTCATGGGCCAAACAGACTCCCTCTTCATCAGGGTGAGTCATTTTGACTGTACCTAAATGGAGGTAAGCAAATACCAGATCTGTGATTTTCTGCTTGGAACTGTTTCAGAAGGCCAGGTTAAGCCAGTGTTAAGTGCACACTGTGCACACAGAGTACACAGAGACACAGAAAGTAATA
The DNA here is from genome assembly GCF_965119305.1 of Pelophylax lessonae. Classification (NCBI taxonomy): domain Eukaryota; kingdom Metazoa; phylum Chordata; class Amphibia; order Anura; family Ranidae; genus Pelophylax; species Pelophylax lessonae. The sequence goes on along the minus strand of NC_138780.1, from coordinate 49,277,281 downwards.
CAATTTTGTCATGGGTCCTAGTCCTTCCCTACTCCATTAAAAACCTTTAAAACATTTTGGCTATAAGTACACTTTAACCACTTACCGCAAAATGACATAGGGCTACGTCGGCAAACTTTGCGGTAGAATACCAGGATGATGCCTCTAGCTAGAGACACCATCCCCGGTACCGTGGTTTGGAGTCGATGGTCGGCTTTCCGTCGGTAACGACCGATGAGGCTCGGGAGCCGCTCGATCGTTACCCGGGTGAGCGGGATGGGACGTCCCCCCCCTCCCGCCGCCTTCCGTGACTTTGCTCGGGGCTCCCGTCCCACCGGGAGCCCTGAGCACCCAGCCGGCACGTCCGCCGGCTGGATGGAGTCCCGATCAAAGCCGGAAACGGCTTCGATCGGGTCTCCGATGACGTAACCCGGAGGCGGCGTCCATGATGTCACTTCCGGGTTACTGTGCTGCAAAAGGCGGCAAATTTAAAAAACGGCTGTATGCAAAAACGCCGTTTTCGGCGTTTTGCATACATGGAAGTGTAGTGGAGGGGTCTAGGGTCTTTTAGACCCTCGATCCCTCCATAAAGAGTATCTGTCACTGCATATTGGTGTCACAAGGGATGTTTACATTGCTTGTGACAGTAATAAAAGTGATCAGATTTATTTATTTTTTTAAAAAAAACCTGTAATAAAGTTAAAATAAATAAATAAATAAATAGAAAAAAAATAAATAAATTTTAGCCGCCCCTGTCACTGTTAGCTCGTGCACAAAAAAAACGTATATAAGTTGAGCCGCGAATGAAATCGCTGTTCAAACCACACATGTGAGGTATCACCGCGATCGCCAGAGCGTGAGCAATAATTAAAAAAAAAGAGCTACACTCTAACTCTAAACTGGTAACCGTTAAACAAATTTAAAGCATCGCCTATTGAGATCTCTATTGACCGTAGTTTGTCGCCATCCCACAGGGGGGCGCAATTTTAAACCGTAACATGTTGGGTATCTATTTACTCGGCGTGACATCATCTTTCACAATATGTAAAAAAAATGGGCTAACTTTACTGTTTAGTATTTTTTAAATGCAGTGAAATGTGATTTTTCAAAATTTTTCCAAAAAAATGGCGTTTTAAAGACCGCTGCGCAAATACCGAGTGACAAAAAATATTGCAATGACCGACATTTTATTCTCCAGAGTCTTTGCTAAAAAATATATATATATATAATGTTTGGAGGTTCTAAGTAGCTTTCTAGGAAAAAATACTGGGTTTAACTTGTAAACAAAAAGTGTCTGAAATAGGGCTGGGGCTTAAGTGGATAATGAGATTTTACAGTTTAAGTATTTAAGTGATCATTTCATTGTTGGTACAATTATTTAAAAAAATAAATAAATCCCTAGTTGATAACACAATCTATTTTATTACAGGTTGAAATAAATGTGTGAGGAGAATGAAACCATGGTGACTGAATTCCTACTTTTGGGATTCCAGGGTCTTCAAAACTTTAGAATTCCCCTTTTTATTTTCATCCTTTTCATTTATATAGTTATTCTTATTGGAAATGTTCTCATCGTTATACTGGTGTCATCTGATCATCGGCTCCAAGTTCCTATGTTTTACTTCCTCAAACATCTGGCACTTGTAGACCTCATGTTCATCACAAACATTATACCCAATATGTTGTATGTCATCCTTATGGTGGAGGGAAAAATAAGCATAGTTGGATGTGTTTTCCAGTACTGTATACATTCTCTGTGCGTTTGTACCCAGTCTATAATTCTTGCTGCTATGTCTCTTGACAGATTCGTGGCTATCTGTCACCCTTTACGCTATTCTTCTTTCATGACCCCTAAATTGTGCTTTTATTTGGCTTTCTGGTCATGGGCAGCTGGTGTCTTCTTAAGCCCAAGCGAATTCTATTTGATCTTCACTCTACAGTTCTGTCGGTCTAACGTCATTGATCATTTCTTCTGTGACTTAGCTCCTTTCCTTAGTCTAGCTTCAGCAAACCAAGACTTAATTGAATGGCAAGATTTCTTCATTTCCCTCCTCCTTATATTTATACCATTCTTATTTATCATTTTTTCTTATATCTGTATTGCTATCACCATTCTCCAAATCCCATCCTCTGCTAGAAGGAAGAAGGCCTTCTCTACTTGCAGTTCCCATCTGATTACTGTCTGCACTCACTGTGGTATTTTGGTTACTGTGTATATTTTTACAGCAAGAGGTCCCTTTCATCCAGAAAATAAATGGAGATCTCTCTTGTATACTATCCTTACACCTTTCATTAACCCTCTTTTATATAGCATTAGGAACCAAGAGTTTAGAAAAGCAGCGAAAAGTTTATTTTGTACAGATAGAGGCAAATGTTAATTTCAGTGAAAAAAGATGATGTATATAAATATAATGAGCTTATTAATAAAGTATTTTACCATGGCTTGCAATTGTTGTTTTCAATTGAAGAGACAAGAACTCACTGCTCAAGGTGGTGTAATTGCCTGATGACTCACACCGGTGCATGCCCCGGCTCGCCTCCATGAAAACTTGATAAAGGAAAAGGAATTGGCAGCACTCCAGGTTGAGTCAAAATCCAGATTTATTGACTGGACATCCAAATATGACAATCGTGACAAGGTAGACGCGTTTCACACCCTGAGCTTGTTATCTCAAACACCTAAGGTCCTAGCCATTACTTTTCAATTTAGTGGTGGCTATATATGTGAGTTCTTTTTTACCAAGTATTTGTTGTTATATTATCCTTTCAGGTGGACCTGATTAGACGATCCAGTCTCCTCTATAGAGCCAGAGACCCCGCCACTATCTGATCCGCAAAAAAACACAGGGATGGTGGTCCTATTTTCCATCTGTCTGGCGGATCGGATGGAAATCTGATTTCCCCATAGAGGAGAGCGGGACTGTGTCTGTTGAGCAGGCGGATGACAGATCCATGTACGCTTCGCTGATCCCCCAATGAGCAATCTGAATCTGCTACATGGAGGCACCTGTGTGAAAGGGGTCATAGAAGCAGGTTCAAGAGATGAAGGTATAGGCTTTTTATAGGTCCTACGTATTCCCAAATGTACAGATAGAATCACACAGAGATGCAGAGTCTAAGTAGTACTTTGTCTTCAACAGGGGCAACCTAAGAGGGAATTAAGAAGCCCAATGTGGCTTTTCCAGTTGATGGCCCTTGGGTTTGATCAACTGCTGACAGCAAATGGCAAACAGATAATCTATATCAAGCTACTGGCAGATTTGTGAGGCATCAAGCTCAGACACATTTTTCTATACAGGTAAATGGTCTGGACAAATAGGAACTCAACTGACCTGCACTGCACAGAGTCCTAACTTCAACCGACAGAACACGTTTGGGATTCATTAGAACGGAGACTGTGAGCCAGGACTTCTCATTCAACATCAGTGCCTGACCTCACAAATGCACTTCTGGAAGAATGGTTAAACAGTCCCATAGACACACTCCTAAACCTTGTGGACAACCTTCCCAGAAATGTTGAAGCTGTAGATAGCTGCAAAAGGTGGGCCAACTCATTATTGGACCCTACAGAGTAAAGCCCCGTACACACGATAAGATTATCGAACGATCTGTCGTCCGTTTTTTGTGGCATGCTAGTCTGATGTGGAAAGTGAAGAGGTATTTTCATACAAATTTTCCCGTACGACAGAATTCTACTTCAGAAGTGATGGCATGTGTTGGATTGCTCTGTATGTGTTCTTTCGTCTCTGAGCATGCCTGGTCTTGCTCTTAAGATTTTTTTTCCGTCTAAATCTGTACTAATGAGATGAAAATCGGACGTTGTATTACGGACAACAAAAATTTTATAGCATGCACATCAGGATTTTGTCAGCCGAAAAGTCGGAGTTGGCTGTCGAAAGCACCATGCTAACAATCCGAAAATCGGCAGATCGGTCGTCGGACTAATTTTCCCTTCAGATTTTCTTATTGTCTGTATGGGCTGGGATGCCATTAAGGTTGATGTGCGTGTAAAGGCAGGCATCCTAATACTTTTGGCAATATCGTGTATATACAATATATACATTTGTATACTGACATTAAAGCACAACTCTAGAAAACACAGGTTAGGTAAGGGGAAGAGGAACAGAAGCCAAAGCATGAAAACAGGATAGGAAATTTAAATCCCAACATTGGAGTTAGGATACCAGGGGGAAATATAACAGGAGCTGTGTAGCAGATTAGGCTGCGTACACTAGTCAGAATGTCTAGCAACTACAGTATAAGAACGAGAAGAATTCTTATCAGCCAGCACCAATAGGCTGAATACACACCATATACAACATACACAATACAAAGAGGGTACAGCGCTAACTCAATGTTCAAAAGTCTCTAGTAAAAGGTCACATAAGCATCCACATATAAAATGATGGCAAGAAAATCCTCACACCCACTTCTGTGAAAAAGGATGTTTATGCATACTCGTCACCACTGTTAGGGGGGCAAGCCTGCTTACTGGATCCTATAGACCCACAAATTATAAAAAGGTCAACAGCATACAAGGAATCAAGGGCTGGATGGAACAGCAAAAGCCCCGATATGATATTTGCGTCATCTGTCTCTGATGGTCAATAAAGTATGTGGTTCTTGTAGTCCTCTACATTTGAGAAGCCAAAACAACGAATTTATTCAGGGGAGTTACACTCTCACGTGCATTAACGACAGAAAAACATAGCAAACAAATTTTAAAGATGGCCGCGGCATGTGGCTTGCTTACGTAATGTGGTCCCATCCTGCCTTAGATAGTACTTATATAGTGCTGTTAATTTACGCAGCACTTTACATATACATATATTGTACATTCACATCAGTCCCTGCCCTCATGGTGCTTACAATCCAAGATCAGCGAACACTGAGCCAGTCACATCAGTCTCTCCACCAGGTGGTGCTGTTCTGCAAGGTGCTGCTGGCTCACTCTGCTTTGGTCTCAGCTGGAGGAAACATCAAGCCTGGGAGCTCTCCTACTGGCTTCTTCCCAATCACCATGCAGCGGGTGGGGGAGGACAAAGGTGAAGGCTCTACAGAGACTCTGAGGCCTACACCATGTGCTCAAGCTTCAATGGATCATGGGCTTGTCCCTTTGCAAGGGGAGTTCTTACCAGCTTTCCAGGATAGAGTAGTGAATAGACTTTGCCGTATTACTAAGAAGGAACAGAAGCTTGCTGTCCTGAAAGCAGATTTCAAGAAAAATAAATCTTTGCACACTAAGACTGGGAGCAGTAAGCGGGAAGATTCCAAGCTGAAGTTTCTAGAGGAGGTATTAAAAAAGCAGGAGAAGTTGGTGGCCTCTTTGAAGGAAAGCAGCGGTGTGTTCAAAGAGAAGTATGCGAATGAGGAGAGATTCCAACAGATGAAGTAGAGTGCCAGTGTGAGTACCAGCCAGAGGGTGGATGCCACAGCAAAGGTGAAAGTATGGATGGGGGTAGCGAATGAGGAGAGATTCCAACAAATGAAGGAGAGTGCCAGTGTGAGTACCAGCCAGAGGGTGGATGCCACAGCAATGGTGAAAGTACGGATGGGGGTAACGAAGTGGCTTTACATGGTGGCCCCAGTACTACCACTGTCTCAGGATCTGGCAAGTCTAAATCGGTAAATAGGGGCCAGCCAGACTGGAAAGGGCTTGTCCCCAAAGTTATCTCATGACAGCCCTTGATAAAAAAATGTCACTATCTTAACAAGGAATAAGTCTATATCCCACTGAGGATTTATAGGTCTGGTTGAGGAGGTTTGGTGAAACGTTGTGTCCCCTAAAAAAGATTGTGGATGATAGAGGAATCTGGACGGGTGGGTGGTCAGTGTCAATGGGGTTGAGAGAGATAGGCTTACCATCTTCTACTCTGGTCAACCTAAGTTGTGCCATAAATGTGGTGCCAAGGGATATTTCTCCTCTTCCTGTCCAGAACAGAAGTGCTCTTTGTGTCAGGAACTGGGGCATCTGGCAAGGGACTGTAAGATCATTAAGTGTAACCTATGTGATAAGGTTGGTCACCCTTATAGCCAGTGCCCTGAGGCTTTGCACAATAATCCTGAGCTAGTGGAGGAATTCTTCCGTCTGGATAGGGAAGAGTCTGGGTTGGCTGAGGTTGTGCCAGGGGATCCTAGCGTCTCTGTCCCATTATAATCTGTGTCTGTGAGGCCGGCTGTGGTGTCAGTGTCCCCCCAGTCTGTGGTTCCCCAGTCAGGGTCAGAAAGTGTGGTTGTCAAGTCTGTGTCTGCACCTGTTGTTTTTCCTAGAGTAGTGAAGACAATAGTGTGTGTGTGGGGGGAATGAGAGTGGATGGTGCAGAATGCAAGGTGAATGATGTGAAAGTTGGGGTGAATGATGTGAAAGTTAGGGTGAATGATGTGGGGAGAGGGGTTAGTGTGGGGGTTTTGGCTGATAATTTCCTGGGGGGGCGGGGGGAGGGGGTTTTGCTGTCCGGATTGTCGAATGAAGATATGGAATGGTTGGAGGCTAAAAGGAGAAAGGGTAAGGGGCAGAGAAGGAGGAAGGATGTCAGTGCTCCAGAACCTGGAAGGGTGGAGATGTCAAATGCTTTTGAGGTGTTTTCTGAGGTGGAAGGTGGAAGTTTTTCTGGTGATGAGTCAGTGATTTCTATGGAGGAGGAATCACAAGGAGCATTAAAGCGTGTAGGGTCTCCAAGTAGGGAGGGGGGTAAGCAGGCTAAGAAACATGCGGTTCCCACTCCACTGAAGGTGGAGACCATTATAATCAGTAAGTGCTCATAACATGGCCTTATTTTTGCTCAGCAGGTTTGATGCTGATATTTTCTTTTTTGCAAGAGACCCGGTTGTCTAGTTTGGCTGATATTCATCTGATGAACAAGGAGTGGAGGTGTGGCCCCTCCATTTGGTTTCTTCTGCCAGAGTCTTACACTGGAGTTGCAGTGCTTTTTTCCAGGCATGGTGACCTGTCTGCAAATTATTGAGGAAGAAATGGGGAGATGCATGGTCTTGGATGTCTCCATGGGGGGGCAGGACCTGTGCCTAATTATAATCTATGGGCCCCAGACAAAGTGGTACAGGAAATGCCTCTTTATGAAGATTAAGCCTTTTCTATTTACAGCCCAGCAAGTTGTCTTCGGTGGTGATTTCATCACCGTCACTAGGACTAAGGACAGGAAAGGTACCAGAACCAGGCTGGACTGTGAGGGCTTTTTTTTATTATCAAATAGCTAGAGAGGCAGGTCTGGTGGATGTGCACATTCACTGCTGCCCAGATGACACAGGATTCACTTTTTAGCGAGGTAGTAGTCAGAGTAGTATACATAGGCTTTTTTTTAAAGGGGAACACAGCCTTCTGGGCAATAGTGTGTCAAGCGGTGGAATTTTCCGATTACTGTATTCTGTCTGTGACTCTGAATAGCCCCAATACACCACCTAGGGGGAGGGGTACCTGAAAGCTGAATATGGCACTCATGGAGGATGAGAAGGCGAGTTAATCCTTTGAGGATCTTTTTCAGGCACAGGTATCGATCATGGACTTTAGCAAGAGTAGGTCAGAGTGGTGTGAACCCACAAAACTAAGGATCATTGGGTTTTTCAAGGCCATAGGAAGAAATAAACAGCTTGATAAGTATGTCACCTACCAGCGTCTGCAAAGGAAGCTTGAAAGGCTTGTCTCGAATAATGGAGATCCGGCAGGGGTATAACTACAGGGATTGCAATTGCAACAGGGCCCATGCTCCAGGGGGCCTGTGCGGCTCCCCTGTACACCTGGATAGGAAGGGCGGCGGGGGCAGCATGTAGAGAAATCACTGTCCTCCTTTTTCCTCCTGTAGCTGCAGGAGGAAAAGGGAGGGGATTGGTTTCTCTGTATGCTGCCTTCTGCCACTCCTCTTATCCAGTTCACTTGTGTTCTGCTGTCTCTGGGCCCCTGTGTGCTCCCCTGGTCCCCCCCCCCCACTGTTCCCCCTCCCCACTGTGCTCCCTCCCCTTTCCTACCAGCTACTGCAGGGGATGTGTCACAATAGAGGACCAGGAAGGGGTCGGTAAATACCAGCTCCTTTCTTTTTCTGAATGGACAGAGTCATAGTCAGTGACACTGTAAAAAAATAAAATAAAATAATAAAAAATAATACATTTAAAATACCAAAAAATAAAAACAACTGACACCAGTGGGTGAACTTCCAGGATCGCAAAGGTCACACTTGCAACCAGGCCCTGGCATTCCAACACCGTGGGGAGGCCCCGAGATAGTAGGAAGGCGGCCCACTGCGGATCTTGTGAAAGGGTCCCACTGCGGGACCATAATAAAGGGCCCTGCAACGAGAATAAAGGGCCCCAGGATCAGTGGGAAGAGCCTCAGGCTTGAAGGGAAGGGCCCCGGCCAGGGGTCCAGGAGGCCTTTCATGGTTTCTTGCATCGGGGCCCTGAAGGTTCTAGTTACGCCTCTGAGATCCAGGGATGATCTCTGAGGTTAAACTCTTGCTGAGGGAGTGTCAGTATGACAGGCATGCCTCTTTGGTTCTGGAAAGGGATTATGGGAAATATAATTTGCCTGACCCATACCGGAATTGCAAACAAGTTAGAGCAGTTAAGTCAGTTGTAGGCCTGGTTGACAGTACAGGTTCCCTTGACAAAGTCCAAGTTGCAGATCCTGTAAACCACCAGGTCATATTATGCTGACCTCCTGGGTAGTAGAGACCTCGATCAGGCTGGCATGTCATGTTTTCTGGATTATTTTCCAGGACTGGGAAATGGCAGTTCTCTGGTGAGTTTGACAGAGGACATCACTGCAGATGAGGTGGTAATTCATAAACTTGCCATTAAGAAGTCGTCTGGGGCAGATGGAATGACAGCTGAGTTTTATAAGCACGTTAAGGTTACTCTGGCCCCTTATTTGGTGAAGGTTTTTAATGACTGTCACTCCCTCCCTCCATGCGACAATCTGCGGTGATTCTTCTGTCAAAGGGTAAAGATTCTTTGATAATTGATGGCCCATTAGCCTTCTCAATGTTGATAGGAAGATACTGGCAAAAATAAATTTCTGGCATTTATCGTCTGTAGCGGGCAATCTACTTTCTCACCACCAGCACTGTTCGGGTCAGGGTAGAAGCACTTTTTTTTAGCTGTCTGCAGGCTGGAGAAAGTAAATTGGATAAGCCTAAAGCTTTTAATCATGTTGATCATTAGTACCTATGGCTGCCTCTTGGCAATTATGGCCTGGAGGGAGGCTTAATCGATTGGCTGAAGACTTTGTACAGAGGGGTAGAAAGCTTCATGCTTGTGAATGGTTGGCTCGAGTGTGCATCAGTGTCCTTTGAGTCCTCTACTATACGCATTTGCAATCGATCCCTTCTTCAGGAGTATCTTCTGAATATTAGCTGTAATATTAGTCTTTATTTTACTTTGAGTGAAGATTATCCAGGTGATGCTAATTTCCAGTTGATGAGAGAAGTTGCTATATAATGAATGTGATTAGAATCTGAATTTCATTCTTGCTATACCTGATGAAGGATCTTAATAGATCAGAAACGTCATTGTTTTTGTTATTTTGATGTCTCCTTTATGAGTTTTTTACTCTCTTAATAAATATACAAGGTGCTGCAGATTGGATCTATTTTGTTCATCAGGAGGTTAGAGAGCGGACCGTTGTGTGGGGTGCCTTTGGGCATTCCTGGTGAGCGCCTTTGAGGGTCATGGACAATGCTGATGACATTTCTGTTTTATCTATGGGACAGAGGAGGCGGAGGAGGTGTTCTCGGTGATGGAGCAGTATGCTGAGTTATCTGGCTCAAAGAATAATCTGGATGAGATTAAAGTTTTTTGGATGGGAGAGGAAGGTGATGCCTTTGAGCTTACGGACACCTTCCCAGAGCCCTGGTAGGAAATTAAAGTGTTAAGCATCAAATTTGGTCCCGGCGATTACGGCCTTGCAAGTTGGGAAAGCAGGATACAAGATGCAGATGCCTAGGTTGCCAACTGGAAGGATTAGAAACTCTCTTACAGGGAAAAGATTGACCTGATTAAAACCTACCTGACCCCAGTAATTGTGTATGTCAGCTTTATCTGTGTTTTGCCAGTGTCTCTCTATGCAAAGATCTACAGCTGTTTCTTCCAGCGTTATGGGGGAACAAACTGAACCTCATTAAGAGGTCTGTAACCTACCTTTCCAGGCAGATGGGTGGCCTAGGTATGGTCAACCCTGTGGTATTATTTTCCCTGATGTTTTTGAAACATAATATTGGTAGCATGTTGGCAGAAGAACAGCCTGGGTGGGTTGATATATTTCAGTCCTGGTTTAGGCTTTTTCTGCGAAGCTGGGAGAATGGTGGGCCAGTGAAAAGTTTGAGGGTCCGACATGGTAAGTTCCCGGCTTACATTGCCCCGTGCCTGAAAATGCTTTGGCAGTGGCGAGTGACGGCGAAGGAAATTAAGACTCTTCCTAGGAAGGCCTGGAGAGGAGAGTTATTGAATCTGCCTTTAGCCAGCCACTGGCCTTAAGGGATTGCCCAGACCCTGTTATGAAGGAGGGTCTGCATTTTATTCATCTAAAGCAGGGGTGGGGAACCTTTTTTCTGCCGAGGGCCATTTGGGTATTTTTAAAATCATTCGTGGGGCCGTAAAAAATTCTCAACTTAAAAATGTGCCTGTTATATTTGTTCAAACATTTAATTAACTCACCCCTAATGTGATGGCTGCAACTGCTTCTCTTTGGTGAGGGGTGTGATGTTAGCTGGTATTGATGATGTTGCTACTAGCAACTGGTTTTCCAGGTTTCCCCTCTCAAAATGCAGAGTGATTAGTGCCCCCATCAATGCAGAGTGATTAGTGCCCCCATCAATGCAGAGTGATTAGTGCCCCCATCAATGCAGAGTAATTAGTGCCCCCAATCAATGCAGAGTGATTAGTGCCCCCAATCAATGCAGAGCGCATGGGGATTAGAGCGCCTCTTGATTACACACAGAGCAGGGTTCTTCTACTTAGCTGGCACGGGCGCTCTCATACGAAGTCACGCCTCCTGGACCGACTCCTGTAATAGACGTCACCACTGTGCTGTCTATCATAGGTAGGAGGCGTGACTTTGTATGACAGCAGCCGCGCCGGGTAAGCAGAGGAACCCGCTCTGTGTGTAATCAGGAGGCGTTCCCCCTCCTCTTCCCCTCTGGAGGCAGCCCAATGGCAGGGCCGGATCAGATGGCCCGCGGACCGTAGGTTCCCCACCCCTGATCTAGAGAGAATCCCTTTACAGTTTCGGAATTTGGCCTGGCTCTTGTTCCATGGCAGACTCTATGTGAAGGGCAACTTAAAGCATCGCTCCGCGAAGAACCGTGGTTGTCCAAGAGTCAAGTGTGGCGGTGTGGAGGAGAGGATGGACCATTTCTTGCTTCAGTGCCCCTTCAATATAGAAGTCTATAAGCAGGTGGATGGGGCTCTGGGTATCCCTTTCCTTTCCTGCTTGAGTTAGTGGTCGTACGGGTCTTTTGATTTTGAGACACTATTTTTAGTTAGTCAGGTTTCCACTATTCCACTAAGTAAAAAGTCCTTCCTGTCGAGGTGGTGGTGCTCAACATTCTGGGTGATGTTGGGAAGATTTGGGGTCTTGAGAAGGACAGGTGGCGGCTGGGAGCCTGGACAAAGGCGCGGAGGAATGTCAAGTCCCCGTAGCTGCTGTCTGTCAGTCTCTGGGTGTGCAGCTTTTCTTTCTGTCCTTTCACATCCCCTAGATTTTTATAAGATCAGATTTTTGGAAAAAGGCTGCACGCATGGGTTAAATGTGTAATCGTTTCTTAGCCTGAGGGTGTGTTTAGGTGGAGGTTAGGGCTTTGTTATGCATTATAATAATATTAATAACATATATCTTGGTTTGTATATTTGGTTCTGTATGTTTTCTGGCAAAAAAGAAAAGTTTTTTTTTATGCTGAAGTAAGCTACTTTTTTTTTATTTATATATCATTTATTTATTCTGTATATATGTAAATATGTTTTTATTATGTTGTATGTTTGTAATATTTTTAATAAACAAAAATTTACAATCTAAGATCCCTAACTCACATTTATACATACACATACTAGGGCCAATTTAGACAGGATCCAATTACCTACCAGCATGTCTTTGGAGTGTTGGAGGAAACTAGAGTACCCAGAGGAAACCTAAGACCTAAGAGTCTCTCATTTTTATTGCTGGTGATACTTTGATAACAAGAAGGCAAACTGCAACCAGCATATTTCAGGGCAATAAAAAAATCCCTCTTTAAATATAGATGTAATGTAAATAGGAATTTTTTAAGAAAATCCTGAAGTAAATTAGAAACAGAGCTGTCTCACCGGAGGAGTAAAGATACTGTGGACTAAACACTTCAATAAAGGACACTTTCACCCCCTTCCTGCCGGGGCCAATTTTCAGCTTTCAGCACTGTCGCACTTTGAATGACAATTGCGCGGTCATGCAACACTGTACCAAACCACATTTTTACCTTTTTTGGAGACAGATAGAGATTTCTTTCAGTGGTATTTAATTACCACTGGGTTTTTTACATTTTTTGCTAATCAAATTAAAAAGACAAAAAAAAAAATGTTTTTCTTCATTTCTGTTATAACATTTTATAAATAAGCACATTTTCTCCTTCACAGATGAGCACTGATGAGGCTGCACTGATGGGCACTGATGAGGCGGAACTGATGGGCACTGATCAGCAGTCATAAGGAGGCACTAATATGCAGCACTGATGGGCACTGATAAGCAGCACTGACGCACTGATAGGTGGCACAGATGAGCATGAATAGGAGGCAATGATGGACACAACTGATGGGCACTGATAGACAGCACTGATGAGGAGGCACTGACAGGCATCACTGATGGGCATCACTGGACATTACTGGTGGGCATTGGTGGGCATTAGTGGGCATTGCTGATGGGGCTGCACTGTTAATCACTGCACTGATTATCAGTGCAGATCCCCCCAGAAAGGAGAGCCGCTTATCGGTTCGCTTCTACTCTTGCCCTGCCAGCGTGAATGGAGAAATGCCGATAACCGGCACTTCCTAGTTACACTGTAATCAGCTGTGTTTTGACACAGCTCATCACATGGTAAAGAGTCTACATCATAGGCTCTTTACCATGATCGGTGATGTGGTGTGTCAGAGCGACACACTGCACTACCGAATAGTTCATATTCCTATCCCACTATCGATCGCCGAGCACGAGCGGCTCGTTCTGAAGGATGTCATATGACATCCCGTCAGAACGGGAGAGTCACTGCCCGGTCCTCATTTTTCTATAGGCTGGGCGGGATGTGGTTAAAGCTGAACCTTATGTAATATGAACAAAAATACCAATTAATTCAGTTGTGAAGTTTTTTTTGCATACAACTAGCAGTTATGCAGAATCTGTTTTGCTATTAGTCTCCATCATCACTTGCAGAGCAATCCTTGGAGTGGTATATGCGGTGCTAGAAGTTCACCAGGTATGCTGCATGCCTATGTGCTGACAGAAACATGCAGAGTGATTAGACTAAATTGATTTTTTACACTTATTGCACTTAGGTTTTCCATTACCCACTTCAAGACCGGGCACTTTTACCCCATTCGTGCCCAGGCCAATTTTCAGTTTTCAGTGCTTTGAATGACAATTGCGGGGCCATTCAACATTGTACCCATAGGACATTTTTATAATTTTGTTCACACAAATAGAGCTTTCTTTTGGTGGTATTTAATCACCTTTGGGTTTTTTATTTTTTGTTAAATAAACTAAAATATCTGAACATTTTGAGAAAAAACCTGCATTTTTCTTAGTTTCTGTTATAAAATGTTGCAAATAAATAATTTTCTTCATAAAGGTAGCCCAAAATGTTTTCTTTTACATTTCTTTGGTGAAAATAACCCAAATAAGGGGATATTATTTAGTCTGTGTGAAAGGTATAGAGTCCACAAACTACGGTATACTGTGTATCCGAAAATTGATCATTCCCGATGTACTGATTTCTTGAGGCCCTAAAATGCCAGGACAGTAGAAATATCCCCAAATTACCCCTTTTTGGAAAGTAGATAGTCCAAAGTTTTTTGTAAGAGGCATGGTGGGTTTTTCGAAATTGTAATTTTTTGTCATAATTTTTTGGAAATTGAAGAAATTAATATAAATAAATTCACAATTATTTTTACATACTGTCACCAGTGCGTCATTAAATAACTAGTGTGGCGGTGATCAGTGACAGTACAAAAAAAAAAGGAGTTTTTTCCAGAGGAAGCAACACTCTGGCTGAGGCCAAATCCACCCAGATAGTCCAGTTTTGTGGATGGAACCAGAACAGACATCTGAAGGTTCAGAATCCAACGGAACTCCCTCAGAGATTGCAGAGTACTCTCCAAGACGTTCATCAGAGCAGTCAGAGACTCTGCTCGCAGAAGATCGTCCAGGTACCCCAGTACCCCGATCCCCCGCTGACACAACAATGCTAGCACCGGGCCAACACTTTGTGAAGACCCGAGGAGCGGAGGCAAGACCAAAGGCAAACGCCACAAACTGATAATGCTCCTTGCCCACAGCAAAGAGGAGGAAGGGCTGGTGACCGGCACATATTGGAATGTGAAGGTAGGTGTCCTTGATGTCGATAGAAGCGAGAAACTCCCCCAGATGTAGGGATGCCACTATTGTGTGGATGGACTCCTTTTGGAACTTCTGTACCCGCACAAGGCAGTTTAGCACCTTCAAGTCCAGAATTGGATGTATCTTGCCTTCCTTTCAGGGAACTGTAAACAGGTTTGATTAAAAACCCCTGAAAAAATTCCGAAGCCAGAACCGGGTCAATCACCCCATGAAGTAACAAGTCTTGCACTGCCCCAAAGGGACCCTATAAGCGATCTGGGGACAAGTGCAGGTTGGTAGGGAAGAACCTTTCCAGATACCAGAGAGAGCCACTGATCCTGAAATCAGCGAAGATGTCCCCCCAACCCAGATATGGGCGAGGGTGCCCCTTCATGCAGCGGAAGCCTTTTCTGCAGGTCTGGAAGAGCCCCTCGTGGCTTGCCAGACCAGGTCCTCTTGGAACCTCAGGGGGAGGCCCTGAAGGACTTTTATCCCTTGAGGGACAAAAAAGGCCTCTTATGAGCCGAGAAGAATGGCCCACGTCTACTAATGATGTCATCCAAGGAAACTCCAAACAGGTGAACCCCCACAAAGGGGAAGATGAGATAAAGCCTTCTTAGAAGTCTGGTCCACAGACCAGCATTGTCAGCCAGATAAGACGCTGAAGAACCATTGCTGATACAGAGAGCCAAAAATCAAAGGAGCCGCATCCAAAGAGGCATCACAGATAAATTGTAGCCCCTTGATCAACTGATCCGCCAGCCCATCAAAGGCAGGGGGAAGCAGTTTCCCCTCCAGGTCCCGGAGTAAAAGTTTAGCCCACTCGACAGGGCAATAGTAAATACAGACCTAAGCCTAACCAGCTATAGTCAAACATATGGCGGGCCAGAGCTTTGGCTCTCCTATCAACTGTATCTTTAAAGGCCAAGGATTCCTTAACCAGAAGTAAGGTAGATTTATTTAACCTGGAAACCGACAAGTCCACTGCATGTGTGACCGTCCACTTTTTAAGCAAGGAATCCTTATGATGCTACATAGCAAAACGCTTATGATGAGTTTTAGACAACCACACTGTTATGTGACAATGTTGTCAAACTAAGTCTGACACAATCAGTGCATCCACCAGCGTCTTTGCATGCATAGCTAGAGGCGCAGAGGAAACATCCACACTGTCTAAGCACTCAGGGAGCATGGACACAGACCCAGTAGGGTGACTCGCACCTGCGGCGGCCGAAACAGATTCGGAATCTTATGGGTAGATGGGACAGAGGAGGGTGGGGAACGCTATATAATAAGGTGACCCAGAAAAAACAGGGACCCAGGGTCCAGGAATGGACCACCTACTGTACCCTGCAAAAAACGAGGGGGTTGCCCTCTGAGGCAGGGTATCCTGATTGTCCCGCAGTGCTAAAAGGGGTAGGTGCCCTCCACAATTATGGTGGCATGGTTGCCATCAAAGTTAAACTGCCCCAACAGCGCCACCCCTTTCAAGGGGGGTGCCAAGCTGACCGCATGGCCTAGTAGGCCGCAGGCCGCAGCTTCAATTTGTGTGGAGGCCCAGCAAAATGCACTTATCCAAGCCAGGCTCACTGGGGCTGCCTCCCAAACAGAGGGCGACTCAGCCACATAGCTTAGTAGGCAACAATTTTTACAGGGCTGGTCCCACCATCCCAGGGAGGAGCCAAAATCCACCCCAAGGGGTAGATGCGGGACAGCTACTTACCATACCAGGAACAGGGTGGGCACCACTCCTGACAGACCACCGCTCCATCGGGATGTGGTGGTTGTCGGCCAGGAGGAACGCTGTGACTCAGGCCAAGGCCAGGTCGTATGTGATCTTATGAGACGTTTAACTCGCAGACCAGCCCCCGTCCAGTGCGATCTATCACAGAGCTGAGGCGCGCGCTCTCTGGCTAGACTGGGGGGATAGTCTGGATCTAGATTATCCTGTCTGTCACCCAGTCTCGCAGTTGATAGTAGATTCTCACAGGAACAAAAGAGCAAAGATAGGAAAAAATCTATTTAAATGGAAAAAATGCCCAGGACCAGAGATCCCAGCAAGGAACTACGTTTTGCAGGCTGCTGTTTACAGAACCTGGTCCTCTTTGAGGGTGTATTGTTTTTTCAGGTGTGTGACGAGACCAATCTTGCCCCATTGCATTGGAGGAGCCTGGTTGCCCACCTGCTGCCTTTGGACTATGGACCAGACTTTAAAAGACTTTGTTCCCCTATGTTTTAGCTGCTACGCTCCAAATTCCTTTAAAGAGGTTGTCACTATGTCTGCAAATTCAATGTGTATTAGCTGCAGATGGAGGGGGGGGATTGTTTCCAGCAGCCCCCTCCTAAAGAATGTCTACTGATTAACTCAGTGCTTTTGTCTAAAATAGGACAGTATGTTAATAGAGTCTGAAACTATTGATAAGCATGTTAATGAGCTCACCTGGCTGTAATTACACAGTCATTGTTCATGTGGTATTCTCAAAGTATATATAAGTGTGTGTTTCTTGCAATAAAAGAGAAGAGAGTTACTCTTGATCAAAAACCTCACTACAGAGCCTTGTCTCGTACTTGGGGGGGAATTATTGATGTGCTTCATGTATGGCGGATTGGAGTGGTCGATAGCTGTCCGGGTGTTCGGGAGTGGATTATCCTAGACGACTGTAACCCCTTTCATACTTTGGGGTGTCGTAACAATTGGTGGCAAGCGGCGTGATCGTTCCCACAGCCAGAAGGACAGCTACAGGAGACACCATTCCGTGGATTTACAAGTTGGGGGCAACGCATGTCCCAGTACAGCCACCCTGACAGCACCAGCATGGAACCAGCAGTGGAGTACAGATATTCTCTGAAAGAATATGACCGTATGATGTGGTTACGGATGAGCTTCTTCGGACCCAATCCACTGGAGAGATCCAAGCGGTTCGCGAAGAACTTAGTGTTCGGGACTCTGCTAGACAGGGCAGAGAGAGAGGGCCAGCTGGCACGTTGGGAGGAACTCCAGCGGCAGGTACAGTTAAGGGAAGAGGAGAACCCAGTCTCCATTCCCCAGCGGCAGCCTGATTTATTGGGAATTGGGAGCCCAGTCTCCATTCTCCAGCGGCAGGCTGAGTTACAGGGGGCAGAGACAGTCAGTCCTGTCGCCCAGCAGCAGATTGATTTGTTGGGAATTGGGAGCTCAGTCTCCATCCCACAGCAGCAGAGTGTCCTGCAGGAAACAGAGAGCCCAGTCTCCTTTCCTCAGCAACAGGACACTGTATTGGGAGCAGAGACAGTCGGTCTCCCTCCCCAGGGGCTGGAAGTATATTTGGGAGAGGAGCTTGTTACCCCCTCTCCCCATTGGCAGAGTGATATCCAGGGAATTGGGAGCGCAGTCTCCATCCCTCAGCGGCCGATTGACTTACAGGGGGCAGACACGGTTGGTCCTGTCCCTCAGCGGCAGATTGAGCTATTGGGAATTGGGAGCCCAGTCTCCATCCCACAGCAGCAGCTTAACATACCAGGGGGAGACAGTAAGCCCCCCAACAGTGCAGATGGGACCGTGGTCTCTGCACTCACAGCACAGGGGGTAGGGACAGTTGGTCCTGACCCCCAGCAACAGGGCTGTTTAGCCAAAGGGAAGACAGTCGGTCTTCCGCCACAGCAGCATGGTGGGGTATCTAAAGGGGAGACAGTCGGTCTCCCCCTCCAACAACCCGTCTCCAACCAGGCTACTTCTGTGGAAGCGCTGGCACCAGGGCAGAGTACCGCTGGTCTCTGCCCACTCTGCAACCCACCAAGGCAGTCTGCCAGTCTCCCACACAGCCAAGGTGAGGCACCTGGACATGGACAAAATTCTCCTCTACCCAGGTGTAGTGACCATTTATTGTGGGTGGGCTGTACTGTGTTTTCTGCTTTGTGGGTGGGCTGCTGGACTAACGAGGGCACTGACCGGCAGGAGGTCAGGTACCCTGTTAGTCTTTTTGGAAAGGGGGAGAGATGTGACGAGACCAATCTTGCCCCATTGCATTGGAGGAGCCTGGTTGCCCACCTGCTGCCTTTGGACTATGGACCAGACTTTAAAAGACTTTGTTCCCCTATGTTTTAGCTGCTACGCTCCAAATTCCTTTAAAGAGGTTGTCACTATGTCTGCAAATTCAATGTGTATTAGCTGCAGATGGAGGGGGGGGATTGTTTCCAGCAGCCCCCTCCTAAAGAATGTCTACTGATTAACTCAGTGCTTTTGTCTAAAATAGGACAGTATGTTAATAGAGTCTGAAACTATTGATAAGCATGTTAATGAGCTCACCTGGCTGTAATTACACAGTCATTGTTCATGTGGTATTCTCAAAGTATATATAAGTGTGTGTTTCTTGCAATAAAAGAGAAGAGAGTTACTCTTGATCAAAAACCTCACTACAGAGCCTTGTCTCGTACTTGGGGGGGGGGGAATTATTGATGTGCTTCATGTATGGCGGATTGGAGTGGTCGATAGCTGTCCGGGTGTTCGGGAGTGGATTATCCTAGACGACTGTAACCCCTTTCATACTTTGGGGTGTCGTAACAAGGTGAGCTCCAGTTGTTATGGTTGAGCTCTATGTTACCTAGTTAGCTATGGTTAGCCTTGGGAAATTTTTTTTGCTGTTTTCCCACCCCTCATGTTTGACACTGCTTCGGGATGTCCCAATGGTTAAGAAGAATAAGGAACTGTGTCCGTCAATGAACAAAAGAGAAAATGGGATTTTTGACTTACCGTAAAATCCTTTTCTCTGATGTTCATTGAAGGACACAGCACCCACCCCTCTGTGGAATTGGCTTTCTTCTGACACTGCTTGTAACAAAACTGAGTGCCTATAGCTGAAAGATGGTGTATACCCCCTGGGACTGCCCATAGGCTTAGTCAAGCTTTTTTCTGCCTAATGTCCTACTCCTGCGGGGGGCAGTATAACCCAATGCTTAAGAAGAATCAGGAGCTGTGTCCATAAGTGAACATCAAATAAATTGATTTTATGGTCAGTCAAAAATCCCATTTTTTTTGCAATGAAGCCTGCAGAGCATTGCACCCACTATCAGTGCATTGTGGGTGTGATGAACAGTCTGCTGCAAGGTGTTCCTCTGCCTTTTTCTGCTTGAGGAAGTGCAGCCTAAAATACAGGAGAGGTTACACCGTTCATCGTTTCTCTGTTTACAATCCTCTGTTTAATTTGTTTATAATCCTGGGCTGGTTGACATGGATATGTGGATGGAAAGGGGGGAATCAGCAAATATGAGGAACGAGGAAGTGTTGGCCATAAAGTGGAGGAATAAGAGAAACGTCCAGTCCACCATCCACAATGACACCTTGGTAGAGATTCCAGAAAGATACGGTCCCATTGTAAAGCCTGAATGCGTCCACGATTATAATTTGTTCATGGGGGGTGGATTTAAATGATGCTACAGCCCTATTTACCAATTAGAAAGTCTCTATACTGGTATAAAAAAGGTTACACAGTTACATACATACGGTAGTTACATAGTAGGTGAGGTTGAATAAAGACAATAGTCTATCCAGTTCAACCTGTGTAGGTGTGTGTGGCTGTAATCATCTCACATAGCCCTGAATGTTCTGATCCTTGAGATGTACATCTAAGAGTCTTTTGAAAGCCACCATACTTCCCGCAGAAACCACCTCTTGTGGTAGAGAATTCCACAATCTTGTAGCCCTAACAGTAAAGAACCCCTCACGTTGCCTGAGGTTAAAACGCTTCTCCTCTAATTGCATTGTATGCCCTCGAGTCCTCATGCAATCCCTTTGACTGAATAGCTGTTTTTCTATGCCGAGATCACCATTGAGATATTTATAAATTGCTATCATGTCCCCTCTCAGGCGTTTCTTCTCCAGGGAGAATAAATCAAGCGATGGCAGACGCTCTTCGTAATTAAGGTCCTCCAATCCCCTAATTAGTTTGGTTGCCCTTCTCTGGACTCTCTCCAGCTCCAACACATGCCTTTGGGGGTACAAAAAATAGTAATTTGGGCCTAGTCTGGGTCTCTACGTGTGAGATACATACACCTTTTGATATCATATTTTCTATTCCACTATTCAATCTACACCTTTGGGTAAAAACAATTAAATTGCGGGATAGTCTGTGTCGGTACGTGTAAGATACACCTTTCCAATTTTTGGGGCGCATCTCATACTGCCGAGGATTTGAGGGTGCTTCAGTGTGCCTCCTGCCTGTTCTGAACTCCTCCTACTCCTCATCCTGCCTTTGGGGGTACAAAAAATAGTAATCGGGGCCTAGTCTGGTTCTGTACGTGTGAGATACATACACCTTTTTTTTGATAATATTTTCTATTCCGCTATTTAATCTACACCTTTGGGTACAAACAATTAAATTGCGGGATAGTCTGTGTCGGTACGTGTGAGATACACCTTTCCAATTTTTGGGGCGCATCTCATACTGCCGAGGATTTGAGGGTGCTTCAGTGTGCCTCCTGCCTGTTCCAAACTCCTCCTACTCCTCATCCTGCCTTTGGGGGTACAAAAAATAGTAATCGGGGCCTAGTCTGGGTCTGTACGTGTGAGATACATACACCTTTTGATATCATATTTTCTATTCCGCTATTCAATCTACACCTTTGGGTAAAAACAATTAAATTGCGGGATAGTCTGTGTCGGTACGTGTGAGATACACCTTTCCAATTTTTGGGGCGCATCTCATACTGCCGAGGATTTGAGGGTACTTCAGTGTGCCTCCTGCCTGTTCCGAACTCCTCCTACTCCTCATCTTGCCTTTGGGGGGTACAAAAAATAGTAATCGGGGCCTAGTCTGGGTCTGTACGTGTGAGATACATACACCTTTTGATAATATTTTCTATTCCGCTATTTAATCTACACCTTTGGAGTAAAAACAATTAAATTGTGGAATAGTCTGTGTCGGTACGTGTGAGATACATACACCTTTTGATAATATTTTCTATTCCGCTATTTAATCTACACCTTTGGAGTAAAAACAATTAAATTGCGGGATAGTCTGTGTCGGTACGTGTGAGATACATACACCTTTTGATATCATATTTTCTATTCCGCTTTTCAATCTACACCTTTGGGTAAAAACAATTAAATTGCGGGATAGTCTGTGTTGGTACGTGTGAGATACACCTTTTCAATTTTTGGGGCGCATCTCATACTGCCGAGGATTTGAGGGTGCTTCAGTCTGCCTCCTGCCTGTTCCGAACTCCTCCTACTCCTCATCCTGCCTTTGGGGGTACAAAAAATAGTAATCGCGGCCTAGTCTGGTTCTGTACGTGTGAGATACATACACCTTTTGATAATATTTTCTATTCCGCTATTTAATCTACACCTTTGGAGTAAAAACAATTAAATTGCGGGATAGCCTGTGTCGGTACGTGTGAGATACATACACCTTTTGATATCATATTTTCTATTCCGCTATTCAATCTACACCTTTGGGTAAAAACAATTAAATTGCGGGATAGTCTGTGTTGGTACGTGTGAGATACACCTTTCTAATTTTTGGGGCGCATCTCATACTGCCGAGGATTTGAGGGTGCTTCAGTCTGCCTCCTGCCTGTTCCAAACTCCTCCTACTCCTCATCCTGCCTTTGGGGGTACAAAAAATAGTAATCGGGCCTAGTCTGGTTCTGTACGTGTGAGATACATACACCTTTTGATAATATTTTCTATTCCGCTATTTAATCTACACCTTTGGAGTAAAAACAATTAAATTGCGGGATAGTCTGTGTCGGTACGTGTGAGATACATACACCTTTTGATATCATATTTTCTATTCCGCTTTTCAATCTACACCTTTGGGTAAAAACAATTAAATTGCGGTATAGTCTGTGTTGGTACGTGTGAGATACACCTTTCTAATTTTTGGGGCGCATCTCATACTGCCGAGGATTTGAGGGTGCTTCAGTCTGCCTCCTGCCTGTTCCAAACTCCTCCTACTCCTCATCCTGCCTTTGGGGGTACAAAAAATAGTAATCGGGCCTAGTCTGGTTCTGTACGTGTGAGATACATACACCTTTTTTTTGATAATATTTTCTATTCCGCTATTTAATCTACACCTTTGGAGTAAAAACAATTAAATTGCGGGATAGTCTGTGTCGGTACGTGTGAGATACATACACCTTTTGATATCATATTTTCTATTCCGCTTTTCAATCTACACCTTTGGGTAAAAACAATTAAATTGCGGTATAGTCTGTGTTGGTACGTGTGAGATACACCTTTTCAATTTTTGGGGCGCATCTCATACTGCCGAGGATTTGAGGGTGCTTCAGTCTGCCTCCTGCCTGTTCCGAACTCCTCCTACTCCTCATCCTGCCTTTGGGGGTACAAAAAATAGTAATCGCGGCCTAGTCTGGTTCTGTATGTGTGAGATACATACACCTTTTGATAATATTTTCTATTCCGCTATTTAATCTACACCTTTGGAGTAAAAACAATTAAATTGCGGGATAGTCTGTGTTGGTACGTGTGAGATACATACACCTTTTGATATCATATTTTCTATTCCGCTATTCAATCTACACCTTTGGGTAAAAACAATTAAATTGCGGGATAGTCTGTGTTGGTACGTGTGAGATACACCTTTCTAATTTTTGGGGCGCATCTCATACTGCCGAGGATTTGAGGGTGCTTCAGTGTGCCTCCTGCCTGTTCCGAACTCCTCCTACTCCTCATCCTGCCTTTGGGGGTACAAAAAAGTTTGTACCTTCAGTTTGCCTCCTGTTCCCAACTTCTCCTACTCCTCTTCCTCATCCTGCCTTTAGGGTACAAAAAATAGTAATCGGGGCCTAGTTTGTGTTTGTACGTGTGAGATACACCGTTTTGTAATTTTTTTCCTATTCCGCTATTCAATATACACCCTGTTTGAGTGTAAAAAATTAAATTACGGCATAGTCTGTATCGGTAAATGTGAGATACACCTTTTTAAATTTGTTTGGCGCATCTCCTTCCACCGCCGAGGATTGCAGGGCGCTTCAGTTTGCCTCCTGTTCCCAACTCCTCCTACTCCTCTTCCTCATCCTGCCTTTAGGGTACAAAAAATTGTAATCGGGGCCTAGTCTGTGTTTGTACATGTGAGATACACCGTATTATAACATTTTTCCTATTCCGCTATTCAATATACACCCTTTTGGAGTGTAAAAAATTAAATTACGGCATAATCTGTATCGGTACGTGTGAGATACACCTTTCAAATTTGTTTGGCGCATCTCCTTCCACCGCTAAGGATTGCAGGGCGCTTCAGTTTGCCTCCTGTTCCCAACTCCTCCTACTCCTCTTCCTCATCCTCCCTTTAGGGTACAAAAATTTTTAATCGGGCCTAGTCTGTGTTTGTACGTGTGAGATACACAGTTTTTTATCCTTTTTCCTATTCCGCTATTCAATATACACCCTTTTGGGGTAAAAAAAATAAAATTGCGGCATAGTTTGCATATTTGACTGTGAGATACACCCGTGCGATACTGTTGTTGTTTTGTTCCGCTATTCAATAAACACCTTTCTAGGGCAAGATCATAAATTACAGAAATATGAGGAGACCGTCAAATAGGGGCCGTGGCCTGGTCGTGGTGCTGCTGGTAGAGCTCCTGTTGCAAGGAGAGGACGTGGTCGATCTGTGCCAGCTACATGCACAAGTGAAGCACCTTCCTCAAGTGTGAGTAGGCGACAGAACCTGCAGCAGTATTTGGTAGGGCATCATACGCCTCTAGAAGTGATGAGGCCAGAACAATTAGAGGCGATAGTAGATTGGTTTGCTGCTGACAGTGCCTCCAGTTCCTTCACATTGTCTCCCACCCAGTCTACTGCAGAAAGGTCAGAGTTGGCACCTGCAGCCAATGTCCAACCGTCTTTCACCTCACCCCCTTGCAAATCAGGCAAGCAGTCTGAGCCCCAAGTCATACAGCAGTCTCTTCTTCTTTTTGAGGACTCTGTCAGCAGGGTTTCCCAGGGCCATCCACCTAGCCCTGCCTCAGAAGTGGAAGAGATTGAGTGCAGCGATGCCCAACCACTTATTTCTCAAGATGAGTACATGCAAGGACCATCGCAGCACGTCTCCGATGATGACGAAACGCAGGTGCCAACTGCTGCGGCATTCAGAATTGTGGAGACCGACAAGGAGGGCAGGGGTGAAGACTGGGTGGAAGATGATGTGTGAGGTCCTCGACCCCACATGGAATGAAGGTCATGCAGATGGCCGCTCCAGCAGACGTCCTCTGATGAAACACGTAGGGCGGGTCCATTGCGTCATAGCGTCACTTCCGGCTTCGGACTCCACCGCCGTGGAACGCGGAAGCTTCCCGCCGTTCGCTACTGATCCAAGGCAGCTTTCACAGTGAGTGTATGCTACGTACTTCCCAGCAATTCTTGTATTCAATACTTCATGGGGCTCCCCTCTTTCTTTTTCCATATGGAAAAACGCCAACTGGTGCCTTGTTGATCGCGGAGGGGGACCCTCGGAGATATACATCAGCTTGACCTCTATAGGCTGCAGGTTGTATACACAGCGCGACACCTAGTGGCCACACAGGTGATTGCAGCTGCCATCTTACCTTAAGGGATTTTTTTCCCTGGTTTTCACCACTTTTACCACTAAGTGTCTTTTGTATTGGCATGTTATATTCACACAAGTAACAGAGCCAGAATTATTATCACCTACACTATTTATTCATAGTTTTGCACTGTATAATTTATTCATTTATCACTAAAATAAATCCACCAGTCTATGTCAATTGATTTTATTTATTGCACTTCAGCACTTTCTGGTTGAACCTACCACATATTAGGAGATTTAATCGGTTCCATTTGAATCTACCTGAAACACAGTATTTATTTATTTTACCTCTTTTTTGGTATTATATTATATTTCATGGGCTGCACCCCTTTATTTATGAGTTGCTTGCAGTCGATTGCACTTTAATTTTTATTTATTACACAAAGGTAGCGCCGTTTTCAACCTTTTCTTGCACTTTATCTATATCTTGACCCCTTGGGGTTTGGTTGATGGCCTCTTACACCTGTTAGCCTTTCACGTTTCACCGCACACTCCATAGCGCTGGTCACTTCTTGCTTTTACATGCAGGTGACCTGAGTAGTTTGGAGGAAGAGGCGGTGGTCGCACAGAGCCACCAGCACAGCAGAAGAGGGAGCAGGGTGCAGAAGCGGAGCGGCCGTGCCCTAGACACTACGCCTGCTACTGCCCAACGCAGCAAAGGAAAGCGCAGCAAAGCCAGCTCAAAGGAGTTCTCTAGCGTGGAAGTTCTTCAGAAAATGTGCTGATGACAGGACACGAGTGGTTTGCACCCTGTGCAATCAGAGCCTGAAGTGAGGCATAAACCTTCTCAACCTAAGCACAACCTGCATGATCAGGCATCTAAGTGCAAAGCACGAGCTGCAGTGGAGTAGACACCTTCAAAACCAAGAAACGTCTCTGGCTCATCCTGCTTCCTCTTCTGCTGCAGTCTCGGCCTCTCCATCCACATCTATAGTGATACCGGCACCTGCCACCCCGCAAACAGACGATCTGTCAGCAACACCACCACCTGGGTCACCAACCATCTCCACAATGTCCCGTGGAAGCGTTCAGCTTTCCATCTCCCAAACACTTGAGAGGAAGAGGAAGTACCCCCCTACCCACCCACAATCCCTGTCCCTGAATGCCAGCATTTCAAAATTCTTGGCCTTTGAAATGCTGTCATTCCGTCTGGTGGAGACGCACAGTTTTAAAAACCTTATGTCAGTGGCTGTCCCACAGTACGTCGTGCCCAGCCGCCACTACTTTTCCAGGCAAGCCATCCCTTCCCTGCACAACAAAGTGGGGGAAAAATCAGGTGTGCACTGCGCAACGCCATCTGTGGCAAGGTCCACCTAACTACCGATACGTGGACCAGTAAGCACGGTCAGGGGCGTTATATCTCCCTAACGGCACACTGGGTAAATGCAGTGGCGGATGGGCCTGAGGCGGATAGCAATTTGGCACATGTCCTTCCACCACCGAGGATTGCAGGGCGCTTCAGTTTGCCTCCTGTTCCTAACTCCTCCTACTCCGCTTCCTCATCCTCTGCCGCCTCCTCATCCGGTCAGCGTAACACCTTCACCACCAACTTCAGCACGGCCAGGGGTAAACGACAGCAGGCAGTTTTAAAACTTGCCTGTTTGGGGGGAAAAACCACACACCGCGCAGGAGTTGTGGAGGAGCATGGAACAGCAGACAAATGAGTGGTTGCTGCCAGCGAGCCTCAAGCCCGGCCTGGTTGTGTGCGATAATGGGCGAAATCTCATAGCAGCTCTGGGCCTAGCCGGTTTGACGCACATCCCTTGCCTGGCGCATGTGCTGAATTTGGTGGTGCAGAGGTTCCTTAAAAATTACCCCGATATGTCAGAGCTGCTGCAGAAAGTGCGGGCCGTCTGTGCGCACTTTAGGCGTTCTCACCCTGCTGCTGCTCGCCTGTCAGCCCTGCAGCGTAACTTCGGCCTTCCCGCTCACCGCCTCATATGTGACGTGCCCACAAGGTGGAACTCCACCTTGCACATGCTGGAAAGACTGTGCGAGCAGCAGGCCATAGTGGAGTTTCAGCTGCAGCACGCACGCGTGAGTTACTCTGCGGAACAGCACCACTTCACCACCAATAACTGGGCCTCCATGTGAGACCTGTGTGCCTTGTTGCGCTGTTTTGAGTACTCCATCAACATGGCCAGTGCCGATGACGCCGTTGTCAGCTTAACTATCCCACTTCTATGCCTCCTTCAAAAAACAATTCGGGCGATGATGGAAGAGGATGTGGCACAGGATGAGGAGGAGGAGGAGGAGGAGGATGAAGAGGTAACATTTCCAAGGCTTTCAGGGCAGTCATTCGCAAGGGGCTCCGAGGGTGGGTTCCTGCACACACAAACGCCAGGGACACAATTGTCCAGCAGGGGCACAGTTCTGGAGGATGAGGAGGATGAGGAGGAGGAGATGGAGGAGGAGATGGAACCATGTTCACAGCAGGGTGGCACCCAGGCCAGCTCATGGCCATCACTGGTGCATGGCTGGGGGGATACAGAGGACACAGACGATACACCTGCCACAGAGGACAGCCTTTCGTTGCCTCTGGGCAGCCTGGCACACATGCTGCAGTGTCTCCACAACGACCGCCGAGTTGCCCACATTCTAACTTGTGCTGATTACTGGGTGGCCACGCTGCTGGATCCCCGTTACAAGGACAACGTACCGTCCTTAATTCACTCACTGGAGCGCGATCGCAAGATGCCCGAGTACAAGCGCACGCTGGTAGACGCGATGCTGCTGGCATTCCCACCTGACAGCGGGGCCACAGTGGAAGCACAAGGCCAAGGCAGAGGAGGAGGAGGAAGAGGTCGCCAACACAACCAGGGCACCGCCAGCACCTCAGAAGGCAGGGTTAGCATGGCCGAAATGTGGAAAAGCTTTGTCAGCACGCCACAACAAACAGTAGCACCAGCAGCTCATATGGAATGTCTTAGCAGGAGGCAGCATTTCACCAACATGGTGGAGCAATATGTGTGCACACACCTACATGTAGTGAATGACGGGTCTGCCCCCTTCAACTTCTGGGTCTCCAAATTGGGCACATGGCCTGAGCTTGCCCTTTACGCCTTGGAGGTGCTGGCGTGCCCTGCAGCCAGTGTATTATCTGAACGGGTATTTAGCACGGCTGGGGGCGTTATCACAGACAAGCGCAGCCGCCTGTCCAGAGACAATGTGGACAAGCTCACGTTTATTAAAATGAACCAGGCATGGATCCCACTGGACTTTTCCGTACCTTGTGCAGAATAGCGATGGATACCGACCTTACCCAGCCATTGTTCTATTTTTGCTCTTTCTCACTCTTTTGGGGTGTACCCTCATTTAAAATTTCTGAAAAAAAGCAGTGTTGGCTACCTCGTCCTCCTCCACCGCCGCTTCCACCTACACCGCCCATAGGTGTGCGCAGCCTATTGCATTAGGGTGTGCACCCCAAAGTTTAAATACACATGCATGTGTTTGCCTACATGTACATGGCCCCTGAAATAGAAGTGTGTGACACTTTTCTTATGGCAGAGCAGGTCCGAGGGAGATCTTTCCCATCTCCTCACTGGCAAACAGAGCGATAATGATAATGTGCCCTAGGTGATTAGGGTGTGCCCAGGCACACCCGGCACACCCTGTGCGCACGCCTATGACACCGCCACATCCACCACCACCTCAACCTCCCTCCTACTCCATATGGGCCTCGTCCTTCACAGATGAAGAACATTGTTTTATTTTTCTGTTTTTTTTTTGTTTTAAGTTATTTCCCTATCCACATTTGTTTGCCATGCTCTTAACTATGTTTTGCTGCCATTTACAGCACTCTAGCCCTTTCCTTTGGTGTTTTAGAGCCATTTTAGTGCCTGAAAGTTCGGGTCCCCATTGACTTCAATGGGGTTCGGTGTCCGGGTAAAGTTTGGAAAAAGTCCGGGACACGGACCCGGACTTTTTTTTCAAGTTCGGCTAAACCCGCCGAACACGGACATCCAGGTGTCCGCTCAACTCTAGTCACCAGAACAGGAAATCAGGGACACACTGACTGAACTCTTTTACAGAGGTCTCGTCACAGGTGGCGGTGATTTCCGATAGGCTGACAGCAGTGATGGGATCCGGTAATCCAATCACCGTCTCTGAGATCCCAGAGGCACTTTTTTCTCATGATATTGAAGAACTGGAACCTCAGGAACCGACAGTAAGTTTTAATGTGATTTTTTTGCAGTTTGCACACCATGTGCCTTCCTAACTTATTTTAATATTAATTATTTTACCTTTTGACAGGTATCCGACTTACTCCTCACATCCTTTTGTCAGTGTGTCATGGCGGCCTCCAGTACCAATCCACCTGACCGGCAACCCACAACTGTCTATAGTGCATGTGTTCTACTGTATGGCTAAATGTTTGTGGATGCCCAATCATCATAAGTCAATGAAATTATTAGACATCCCAATCCAAATCCATTATCCCTTTGGTGCACAAGGGTAAAACAATTTTTAATGCCTAATCACAATTCTGCAATTTTCAGGACAAAGTGGGCTTTCATTTGGTGGTGATGGATATCTCCTAATTCTTTTTGTTTTTTATTATTAGCAAAGAAAAATATTTAAAAATATATATATATGTTTTTAAATGTATCTGTATATTTCTTACTACTACCATAACCTTCCACCAAATAACAACTTAAATTAAATTCTCCTGCTCTTTGCAATTGTTGCAATACCACATATGTGTATGTTAGTTGTTGTTTGTACCCGCAGTACAGCCCAGAAACAATACTGCGCATTTTTTCTTTTTTTATCCTACCTAAAACACACTGACACTCATACTAATTATAAAAAAAAAAAATCCTGTTAAAAAAAATAAACATTGACCCTGACCTTACACCAAACACTAACTCAATGACCTAAATCGAACCTTGATCTAGGTATTTCTTTGTATATTATGTTTTTTATTTTATTTTTTTTTTAACTCTGCAAGGAGAGAGAGAGATTTGATGTATCTCTCTCCTCCATTCTCTGAGCGAAAAACACAGGGGCGGTCCTTCCAGTGACTGATCACTGTGGTAGCCATTCAGAGGCTATCACAGCGATCAGGTGACCAGGAATCGGGAGTTCCGGGTCCCAATTGTTAGTACGGGGTCCAGGGCTCTCTGTGAGACCCTGGTCTCTGTGCTGGGAGAGTGCAGTGCGACGCGCTCCTAGCACAAAGGGAGATATGCAGCCCCACGGAAAAAAGCCCAGTAACACTATTTATGTTAGGTCGGTGTGATAGGTTAAAATATATATATATTAATATAGAGATAGCCCTATATTTTAGGCTATAAAAGACTCTACTCTTCTGGGAAGGTTTTCTATAAGCGTGTTCATGTGGATACTCATTCAATCAAAAGAGGGGATGGGGGGGGGGCACAGTCATGTCTTTATGGAGCTCTCTTTGTACACGGGAATGGGGGGCACAGTCATGTCTTTATGGAGCTCTCTTTGTACACGGGAATGGGGGGCACAGTCATGTCTTTATGGAGCTTGCTTTGTACACGGGGATGGGGGGAACAGTCATGTCTTTATGGGGATGGGGGGGGCACAGTCGTGTCTTTATGGAGCTGGCTTTGTACACGGGATGGGGGGCACAGTCATATCTTTATAAAGCTGGCTTTTTATACGGGGATGGGGGGCACAGTCATGTCTTTATGGAGCTGGCTTTGTACACGGGGATGGGGGGCACAGTCATGTCTTTATAGAGCTGGCTTTGTACACGGGGATGGGGGGACACAGTCATGTCTTTATGGAGCTGTCTTTGTACACAGGAATGGGGGGCACAGTCATGTCTTTATGGAGCTGGCTTTGTATACGGGGATGGGGGGCACAGTCATGTCTTTATGGAGCTTGCTGTGTACACGGGGATGGGGGGCACAGTCATGTCTTTATGGAGCTTGCTTTGTACACGGGGATGGGGGGCACAGTCATGTCTTTATGGAGCTTGCTTTGTACACGGGGATGGGGGGCACAGTCATGTCTTTATGGGGATGGGGGGGGCACAGTCGTGTCTTTATGGAGCTGGCTTTGTACACGGGATGGGGGGCACAGTCATATCTTTATAAAGCTGGCTTTTTATACGGGGATGGGGGGCACAGTCATGTCTTTATAGAGCTGGCTTTGTACACGGGGATGGGGGGGCACAGTCATGTCTTTATGGAGCTGTCTTTGTACACAGGAATGGGGGGCACAGTCATGTCTTTATAAAGCTGGCTTTGTATACGGGGATGGGGGGCACAGTCATGTCTTTATGGAGCTGGCTTTGTATACGGGATGGGGGCACAGTCATGTCTTTATGGAGCTTGCTGTGTACACGGGGATGGGGGGCACAGTCATGTCTTTATGGAGCTGGCTTTGTATACGGGGATGGGGGGCACAGTCATGTCTTTATGGAGCTGGCTTTGTACACGGGGATGGGGGGCACAGTCATGTCTTTATGGAGCTTGCTGTGTACACGGGGATGGGGGGCACAGTCATGTCTTTATAAAGCTGGCTTTGTACACGGGGATGGGGGGCACAGTCATGTCTTTATGGAGCTGGCTTTGTACACGGGGATGGGGGGGGGCACAGTCATGTCTTTATGGAGCTGGCTTTGTACATGGGGATGGGGGGGGCACAGTCATGTCTTTATGGAGCTGGCTTTGTACACGGGGATGGGGGGGGGCACAGTCATGTCTTTATGGAGCTGGCTTTGTACATGGGGATGGGGGGGGCACAGTCATGTCTTTATGGAGCTGGCTTTGTACACGGGGATGGGGGGGGGCACAGTCATATCTTTATGGGGATTGGGGGAGGCACAGTCATGTTTTTATGGGGCTGGCTTTTTACATTTGTACACGGTGGGGCACAGTCATGTCTTTATGGGCTTGGCTTTGTACACGGGGGGGGGGGGGGCACAGTCATGCTGGAACAGAAAGGGGTCTTCACTAAACTGTTACCATGAGGCTGCTGGAAGAGCACAATTGTCTGCATTGTCTATGTATGATGGAGTAATAACAGTGTTCTGCATATACTTTTGGCTATGTGGTAGATGTGGTGGTTTTTTAGCTGATCTAAACTTTTTTAGCTGATCTGTCGGCCTGTAATGTTTTTTTTTTTTTTTTGCGAAATTTAAATCCAAGTCCAACCCAAACTTTTTTGTTTGGATAAAATGGGGAAAGATTACATTCTTTATCCATTTTTACTGCTGCTTGTGTCCCGTTAGGACTTCCCAGAACATTAGATGCCAAATCCATATTATTGTTCATGGTTTTGGAATGGGATTTCCACCAAGCACATATAGGTGTGATGGTCAGAAGTCCTCAAACAATATAAACAAAATACAAGTGAATTACGTATTTAGTCAGAATGGCTTCTGCTTGAGGCAGAATAGGTTATATGAAGTGCAGGCTGTATAAGTCATGAAAGTAAAGACCGCATACTTCACTTGGGATTAGTTGTCAGTAAAACAGTATTATATTTGATACCCAATACCTTGTTACCATAAACATTTTTCTCATTTAATAGCCAAGGACCATGGCCAACCCTTTATGTGAAGATGCTGTTTGGCCATCAAAGGGCCCTTTTTTAGTTGCTGACCAGGATATTGCAGCTCTTATGTCATCAGGTGAGTAACTATGGCTGTAGATTCAGAATTAGGACTGTACAGACAAATCCGGAACATTATGGAATGATTGATATAATGTTTATATACACTATATTGCCAAAAGTATTCGAACACCCCTCCAAATCCTTGGATTCAGGTGTCCCAATCACCTCCATGGCCACAGGTGTATAAAATCAAGCCCCTCAGCATGCAGGCTGCTTCTACAAACATTTGTGAAAGAATGGGTCGCTCTCAGGAGCTCAGTGAATTCAAGCATGGGACCGTGATAGGTTGTCACCTGTGCAATATGTCCTTCCGTGAAATTTCTGTGCTATTAAAATATTTCATGGTCGACTGTTAGAGGTATTATAACAAAGTGGAAGCAACTGGGAACAGCAGCAAGTCAGCCATGAAGTGGTAGGTCACATAGAATGACACAGCGGGGTCAGCACATAGTGCACAGAAGCCACCAGCTGTCTGTAGAGTCAATAGCTACAGACCCCCAAACTTCATGTGGCCTTCAGATTAGCACAACAACAATGTGTAGAGAGCTTCATAGAATGGGTTTCCATGGCAGAGCAGCTGCATCCAAGCCTTATTTACATCACCAAGTACAATACAAAGCGTCGGATGCAGTGGTGTAAAGCACACCGCCACGGGACTCTAGCACAGTGGAGACATGTTCTCTGGAGTGACGAATCAAACTTCTCTGTCTGGCAGTCCGATGTACGTGTCGGGATTTGGTGGGTTGCCAGGAGAACGGTACTTGTCTGACTGCATTGTGCCAAGTGTAAAGTTTGGTGGAGGAGGGGATTATGGTGTGGGGGTGTTTTTCAGGGGTTGGGCTTGGCCCCTTAGCTCCAGTGAAGGGTACTCTTAAGGTGTCAGCATAGCAAGACATTTTGGACATTTCCATGCTCCCAACTTTGTAGGAGGAGTTTGGGGATGGCCCCATCCTGTTCCAACATGATTGCGCACCAGTGCACAAAGCAAAAAAGACATGGATGAGCGAGTTTGGGGTTGGAGGAACTTGACTGGCCTGCACAGAGTCCTGACCTCAACCCGATAGAACACCTTTGGGATGAATTAGACTGCAAGCCAGGCCTTCTTGTCCAACATCATTGCCTGACGTCACAAATGTGCTTCTGGAAGAATAGTCAAACATTCCCATAGACACGAACTTGACTGGCCTGCACAGAGTCCTGACCTCAACCCGATAGAACACCTTTGGGATGAATTAGACTGCAAGCCAGGCCTTCTTGTCCAACATCAGTGCCTAACCTCACAAATGTGCTTCTGGAAGAATAGTCAAACATTCCCATAGACACTCCTAAACCTTGTGGACGGCCTTCCCAGAAGAGATGAAGCTGTTATAGCTGCATAGGGTGGGCCAACTCAATATTGAACCCTACGGACTAAGACTGGGATGCCATTAAAGTTCATGTGTAAAGGCCGGCGTCCCAATACTTTTGGCAATAGTGTGTGTGTTTGTGTGTAGTGTGTGTGTTGTATGTGTTTTGTGTGTTGTGTATGTGTGTGTGTTGTGTGTGCTGTGTGTGCAGGGCCGCTGATAGGGGGGGACCACCAGCCCTCTTGTAGGGGGCCCGAGCACACAGGGGGGCCCACACAGAAAGGGGGATTAGTGATGGACAACAATTACAGAAATCTTCCTCCAGCACCTGAATCTCATCTATCCCTCTCCCTGCTATGAGCTTTTATCTGCTGAGAAAGAGACAGTCGTCCCTTCACTAATCCCCCTCCCTGTGTTGGCCCCCCTCCCAGCACTGGCTCTAATGTTATCTCTACTCAAAAGTCTATTTGTAAATTTGTTTCTCTCTCTCTGTCTCTTTGATCACTGAGCTCCAACTGCCCAGCCTGTATATTTTTCTCATCTCATCTTCATTTTTATTTAACATAGTTTTTTTTTTTTTTTTAGATTTAGCAGGAATTATGCGAGTTATGTTATATTTGTGTCTGCTAATAGTGATTTTGTTGTAATTTTAGCTAAATATATCTTTAATATTTTCGTGGGTGGGGGCCCTGCCAGGTAGTCTGTATGGGGCCCCGTGATTTCTAACAGCAGCCCTGTGTGTGTGTGTGTTGTGTGTGTGTGTGTGATGTAGGGCTTCTAAATTGTTCTAGAACAGATCCTCAATGATTGTTTGACCACACCCACTGATTATCTGGTTTCTCCCATTATCAGCAAAAGTAGGAATGGCGAGTTGTTCTTGTCCCTGCTCCCTTCTGGCCCTCACTTTATTATTGAAGCTGTCCATTATGATGAAGGAGTAGTAGCGGGTGCACATGTGCACAAAGGCAGAGTCAGATTGGCCACTGATTCTGGCTCTCTTTTCTAGTATGTGTCTTCCTGATATTTTGGGAAGCTGACCTCAGGAAAGGATTCAGGTATTTACACTAACTGCAATTCATATTATGATTAATAACTTTTAATAAATACATAACTATAATAATTGATGTGTAAAAGTAGAGCGGGGTCAGTGGAAGGAAGGGAAGGCCGTCATCTAAGTGAATGCATTACACTGCAAGGGACTATGTTACATAATGCAAAGGGGGACATCGTATTTTACAGTCACATGACCAGTAGGTGTTTTTTTTAGGAGAAATATAACATTTCAGCTCTGGGTCTTTATAAGCTGCAGAGTTTTGTTCTTGTTCACAAACCATTAGGATATTTCCTATTTCCCGCTTTAATTTTACATTTTTGGTCAGATATTTACACGTCTTGTCCTGGTAATTTCAGACTCCGCTCCTGAAAGATGCACATATAGTGGGACTTGCTGCTTTCTCAGTCCAATCATCAAACACACACACTATTGCCAAAAGTATTGGGACGCCGGCCTTTACACACACATGAACTTTAATGGCATCCCAGTCTTAGTCCGAGGTTGCAGATGGACACTGATCAGGCTGCATTAATGGGCAATGGTGAGGCTGCAGATGGGCAATGATCAGGCTACATTAATGGGCAATGGTGAGGCTGCAGATGGGCACTGATCAGGCTGCATTAACGGGCAATGGTGAGGCTGCAGACGGGCAATGATCAGGCTGCATTAACGGGCAATGGTGAGGCTGCAGATGGGCAATGATCAGGCTGCATTGATGGGCAATGGTGAGGCTGCAGATGGGCACTGATCAGGCTGCATTGATGGGCAATGGTTAGGCTGCAGATGGGCACTGATCAGGCTGAATTGATGGACACTGACCTTTATTTTGTTTCAAAGTTCTTTATTTAAAATTAAAGTTTTTTTCCTGAAACGTCTCTCTTAAAATTAAGGTCTGTGTTATACGTCTGTGTGTGTTACAAGCCGATAAATACGATAACTAAGCAAGGGAGGCTTTCACAAGTAAATAACATGCCAAAAAATACATTCAATGCACATATAATCTTCTATGGAAATGAAGGGTCTGAGACATGATCCCCTTTACTAAAATTGGTGGTTTAGGCAATGCGTGACATTACATGCTTAGATAAGGTGGCAGATATAACAGCAGGTACAGGGCTGTGATACAATGGACTTGCACACACACAATACAATGGTTCTGATCATATGGATTGCATGCAGTAAATTGTACTCAGCACTTCCCCTGCTCTGAGCAGTTTGTAAGCTCACCTGAGGACTACAGGAAGAGATCCTGAACACTGAGGGTTAAGCAGAGCTTCCCAGAACTTGTCCAATGAGGAGGCATCAGGACCTGGGGGAGTCAGCGACGTCCGACACTCATGTAAATAAAGGTGCAAAATAAAGGTCTGTGTCCATCAATTAAGCCTGATCAGTGCCCATCTGCAGCCTAACCATTGCCCATCAATGCAGCCTGATCATTGCCCATCTGCAGCCTCACCATTGCCCGTTAATGCAGCCTGATCATTGCCCATCTGCAGCCTCACCATTGCCCATTAATGCAGCCTGATCATTGCCCATCAATGCAGCCTGATCAGTGTCCATCAGCAGCCTCGCCATTGCCCATCAATGCAGCCTTATCGGTGCCCATCTGCAGCTTGCCATTGCCCATCAATGCAGCCTGATCAGTGCCTATATGCAGCCTCACCATTGCCCATCTTTGCACCCTGATCAGTGCCCATCTGCAGCTTCGCCGATGCCCATTAATGTAGCCTGATCAATGCCCATCTGCAGCCTAACAATTGCCCATCAATGCAGCCTGATCAGTGCCCATCTGCAGCTTCGCCGATGTCCATTAATGCAGCCTGATCAGTGCCCATCTGCAGCCTCGCCATTGCCCATCATTGCACCCTGATCATTGCCTATCTGCAGCCTTGCCATTGCCCATCAATGCAGCCTGATCAGTGTCCATCTGCAGCCTCACCATTGCCCATAAATGCAGCCTGATCAGTGTCCATCTGCAGCCTCACCATTGCCCATAAATGCAGCCTGATCAGTGTCCATTTGCAGCCTCAGCATTGCCCATCAATTCAGCCTGGTCAGTGACGGAATACACCGACGGATCTCCTGTTTACTGGGCAATTGCAGACTCACACAGTCCCGCCTCCCGGAATGGCTCCTATGATAGACAGAACACTGGTCCAATTCCAGGACATATGACATGTGACTGCGAGCGCCGAGGAAATAGGAGATCCCGGCTCTGTGTAATCGGTACTCGCCCCCCCCCCCTACACGCCGATAAATATGGTATCTGAAATCCCTGAGACTGCTACTGGGCACCACCATCTTGGATGTGAGGAGACTCGGAACTATCACTAAGTGACATTCTATGGTGGTCCCCTTCACTCCTTTGGCAAATACATAAACTCACTAGTCAAATTTTCAAGCAAGTAAATAGAAAAAAAAAAGGAAATCTTGTTGGACTGGGTGTCTTAAAGAGACAATGCTCCTAAAACTGACCACCTGACAGCCTCTTATATCTCCTCGGGACTTTGCTGATCCAATCTCTGTGCTGAGTTTTTGGGTCCACACACCTGCTTTTTTTTTTTTTTAATAGATTTAATAATTTTCAAAAATCGAATACAAAACTTTAAAATGTTTCCTTACCACAAAAACATTGACAGTATAGAAAACCCTTCACCCCCATCCTTACCCCCCCCCCCCACCAGCAGCACTCCTCCCCATTTCCCTAATCCCCTCCTCTTTCCCGGTGTCAATCTTCTAAACCTCAAACTCCCATCCTTTCCGCGTATTTCCTTGTTTTCTTATATTCGGTCCAACAGTTCCAAATATCCATATATTTTCCACTCTCCTCACTCTCACTACAGCGCATTTGTTCCGTATTGTATCTATATTCACCCTTCCTTAGCCGTACTCCTACTGAGGGCAGGGCCGGATTAAGAGCATCATGGGCTTGGTGCTGAGGATTTTGAAGGGCCTTAAGGGCCGTGCCTTGGCATGCACCCAGAGGAGGAAGGGTGCAGCCATGCATGCCT
The DNA here is from genome assembly GCF_965119305.1 of Pelophylax lessonae. Classification (NCBI taxonomy): domain Eukaryota; kingdom Metazoa; phylum Chordata; class Amphibia; order Anura; family Ranidae; genus Pelophylax; species Pelophylax lessonae. Next base: position 49,239,188 of record NC_138780.1, on the reverse strand, counting down.
AATTCAACATGGGATGCTGTCTCTGAAGCCCATAAACACATCCATGCATCGGCAACTGTCCCTCCTTGTCCGGCCTTCGTGCTGTGTGGGGAGGTTCTGAGGGAGCTGCCCGGGGAAGCGAGCATAGAAGCCAGACTTCTGTGTTTACAAGTGACAGAAGAGCGGTAACAGTGAATATGGCCAACCCGGGGCCTATATAAAGGTAGGGGCCTGGAGCTGCAGCTCCAATAGCCCCTACGTTAATCTGGCCCTGACTGAGGGGCACTCATATTCCTGACAGTATTTAGGAATTAAACTTTTGGTTACATTCATTAGCAGTGGGATTATAGTATTTTTATAGTGTTATATTGGGATCTCCGTATTGTGGAATAAGGAAACCCGCCGATCTTCTGAAATTTCTCGGTTTGTAATCTCTTTTTTTCAATACTAATACCTCTCTCCAATATTTCTTTATTTTTGGGCAGTCCCACCATATGTGGGCCATATTTCTTATTGTTTCACATCCTTGCCAGCAGTTTGGTGATTTTCCTAATTGATACTTATGCGCTTTATCTGGTGTTATGTACCATCTGGAAAAACATTTATAATTCATTTCTGTGGTGCTTTCATCCCCTGCAGAGCCATGTACCATTTTTATCATTTTTCTTAATTGTTGATCATTCATTCATTCATTCGTGCCCCTTATTCCCCTTCCTGTTCTTTGATAAATGGCAGCCTTTCCAGTCCAGTGAACATCAGTAATTTCTTATAAATTGGTGAGATGCCGTGTCTGGTGTCTTTTGTACTGCCCTGCCATTTTAGCACTTCAAGAAATGAGATAGGCAGTCAGAAAGTAAAAGCTGCATAAATTCCAGTATATACACCATAGTTTGTAGACGCTATAACTTTTGCGCAAACCAATACATATACGCTTAATAAGATTTTTTTTTTTTTGTCAAACACATATAGCTAAATACATTTTGTCCTAAATGTATGACAAAAATCAAGTTTATTGGATATTTTTTATAAGAAAAAGTAGAAAATGTCATTTTTTTCTCAAAATTTTTGGTCTTTTTTTTGGTTTATATCGCAAAAAATAAAAACCCGCAGAGGTGATCAAATACTACCAAAATAAAGCTCTATTTGTGGGAAAAAAAGGGGGTAAATTTAGTTTGGGTACAGCGTTGCATGACCGCGCATTTGTCAGTTCAATTCACGCAGTGCCAAATTACAAGAAATGGCCTGGTCATTAGGGGGGTAAATCCTTCCTGTCCAGAAGTGGTTAAAGTGTATTTTTTCCCCAAAAATTGCGTTTGAAAAACAGGTGCACAAAAACCGTGAGATAAAAAATTTCCATGACTGCCATTTTATTCTTTAGGGTCTCTGCTAAGAAAAATATATAATGTTTGGGGGGTCTAAGTAATTGTCTACCAAAAAAACAGAAAATTTACATCAAATACTTACCGTAATTTTCCTTTCCTGATGGACTCCATGGCAGCATACGTATCGGGTTTGGCCCGCCCCCAAACCTACCCATAGGACATTACTCCCATAAATCTTTGCTCCTGTTCAGCACACGTGTTCTGTAACTATCCTCCACAGATATCCGGGAGGGAACTCCTGCTGCCATGGAGTCCATCAGGAAAGGAAAATGACGGTAAGTATTTGATATAAATTTTCCGTTTTCCTGACAGACTCCATGGCAGCATACGTATCGGGAAATAACTCGCCGTACACACAGGGTGGGCAGGTGCTGAACAGAAAAAAAGTTTAATTCACTTTGTCAACAGACAAGATTTGCAAACCAAAATTCACAGACGAGAGAGCCCGCTGGCTCAACACAGTAGTGTGACAGAAAAGTATTAATAGAGGACCATGACAAATTACGTGATTTAAATATGGCGCCCTATGACGTCATCAGCGATCGCCGCCTGAAAACGACACTGCGCATGCCCTGCTTCTCTACTGCGCATGCGCGAGAACCAAGCCTCGTTCTCGAGGTGCCCGCGCATGCGCACTACGGATCTAACCGGCAACCAAACAGGAAGTACACACCGATCGGTCCCGGACTGCTAGCCACCAGGGAACATGTAAGGAACATAAAGGCAACACATATATCAAAATATACAATCATAGCTGCCATGGAGATATTGAAACCAGGGGTACTCACGAACCGCTACCACCAGGGATGGATGATCACACACACCGGACTTTATGTCACTTTAGGGTACCGGCCACCCGCAGCAGCTGGGCTTTTTGGCCAAAGGCTGCATACATCTTCGCCCCTACTTCATACCCCGCAGCAGCTGGGGCTTATTGGAGACTCAATACCCGACTGGTAGAGACATCCATCTCCCGGGATCCATCTTCAGGTAGGATACAGGTAATCCATTGGAGGACAAAAAAGGAACACGTGTGCTGAACAGGAGCAAAGATTTATGGGAGTGATGCCCTATGGGTAGGTTTGGGGGCGGGGCCAAACCCGATACGTATGCTGCCATGGAGTCTGTCAGGAAATACAAATTTTTACTTTCAAAGAGCAAATGTCAGAAAAAGGCGGGTCCTTAATCAGACGCCAATACTGGCTGTGGAAATGCACTCACATTTGGGCATACAGAGACGCATTTCCGTGTGCAGGCATGCGCCTAGCCATGATTGTGTGTTCAGAGCCATGCGCATGTTTCCCAGCCAACCAATAAGAATTCCTTGATAAATTCTCCGTATTTCTTGCTATGCTTTTATTCTAAAACCAATTTTTGATATCATTTTCGCTAAGTGAATTGCACAATTTCCTACATCTTTTCATTTTTCTGTACCAGTTACATAACATCGGGCCATTTATTCCAGACACTAATGCTGAGGCAATTTGTCACCCCAGTAATACCAGAGGGACACAATGAAAAATGTCATCTAATTGGGGAAATGCTGGGAGTCCATGGCATTCTTTTTTAGGCCACATAAGGCTCAATTAATTTTCAGTTCAAGCGGTAATGATTATTATTTTGCATACTATTCAATGTTTTTTAGCAACAGAGCCAATGAGAATACAAATTACCACCAGCACATGACTGAAAAAATCAGTATAAGGCCCCTTTCACACATACGGTCCGTTCAGATCCGCCTGTCAGTTTTTTAGGCGGATCTGAACGGATGCCCCATGGGGCATCGGATGTCAGCAGAGACATGTCCCCTGACATCCGATCCGATCCTATCCGTTGAATCCGGACGGATGGAAACCCTATTTTCCATCCGTCTGGCGGATCGGATGGGATGAGAATGGACAGGCGGTCTGTTCTCATCCGATTCTCTCATAGAGGACAGCGGGAACCTGACAGCTCTGTCTCCACACACAGAGCGGAGCCGGAGCTGCCATCCGCCTGCTCAGCGGGGGATCGGTGGATCAATCCCCCGCTGAGAAAAATGGAGTCCGACGACGGAGCGGACAGTGTGAAAGGGGCCTTAGAAATCACATGTGATGTGTTATAGCTTAGTGAACTGAGGCTAGGTTGTCTTGATGTATATGCTACAGATTAGGTTCGGGTCGACCATCGGTTCGACCCGAACATTGGATGTTCGATATTCGGCTGAATACCGAACTTTTTGCGGTAAGAGTTCGGTATTCGGTCACCAGAACCGCCCAAAATTCACTGGGACAGGAACTGGGCTTTAAAAGCCCGTGATTGGCCCAGAAACGTCAGCAAAAGCCAATAAGGGGGCAGGAGTCTACTAGGAACGTGATTGGAGTGACTACGGGGACCAGAGGCCAATCAGGAGTGAATACGCCCCACAGTATATAAAATAGCCCCGCCTAAACCCTAGCACAGTGATACATAGCCTGTTGAGGAGAGTGGAAGCATTTCTCTGACTCCTGCTTTGGAACACTACATTTTCTGCATAGACGAGTGGTTCTAAAGCTCCATATAGCAGAATTGCATTCAGCTTACAGCCAGTGTAGTTAGATACAGCGATTGTGCTGGTTTTTTGAGTTACAAAAAAAAATAAAAAAATAAAAATTTAAGGGACAGTGTCAGTCTTCTGCTGTATGGAGCTTTTTATTTAGTGTGAGGAAAGGGATATCTAGTGTAGTTAGGGAACTTTGTACTACATTAGTTATATTTAATATTTGAGTTTCTGTAGGGAAAGTGAAAGTGTGAGGGTTCTGTGTAGTGAGCACGTTGCATAGTGCTGCTGAATTGATATATCTACAGCAGGTATACGTGCTTGCTAGGCAGCAAAATACAGTGACAACTTAACGCCTGTTGTTCAAAGCATTAGGTCCACTGTGCAAAAGGCTTTGCAACTGTGCGTGACACGCATCTGCTGTGCTGTATCCAGCGACAACTGTGGGTCGCATAGCAGTGTGCGTTTTTCACCGCACACAGTTGCCAACGCCTCAGTGACAACTTAACGCCTGTTGTTCAAAGCGTTAGGATGTGCAAAGCCTGTGGATGTGGTGTATCTGGACTTTGCAAAAGCCTTTGACACCGTTCCCCACAAGCGCTTACTGTACAAACTAAGGAAGGTAGGTATGGACCATAAGGTGAGTACCTGGATAGAGAACTGGCTCCAGGGGAGAGTACAGAGGGTGGTGATTAATGGGGAGTACTCGGATTGGGCGGGGGTGGAAAGTGGGGTCCCCCAGGGTTCTGTCCTGGGACCAATCCTGTTTAATTTGTTCATAAATGATCTAGAGGAGGGGATATCTAGTACAATCTCAGTATTTGCGGATGATACTAAACTAAGCATGCCAATATCTTCTATGCAGGATGTGGAAACCTTACAAGCGGACCTGAACAAAATAACGGGGTGGGCAACTACATGGCAGATGAGGTTTAATGTTGAAAAATGTAAGGTAATGTACTTGGGGGCCAAAAACCAGAAAGCAAGCTACTCACTAGGGGGGAACCTCTGGGGGAGTCTAGGATGGAAAAGAACCTGGGGGTACTGGTAGACAACAGGCTTGGCAGTGGCATGCAATGCCAAGCCGCCGCAAGCAAAGCCAACAGAATACCGGGATGTATAAAAAAGGGGATTCACTCCAGAAATAAAGAGATTATTCTCCCGCTCTACAAGACTCTGGTCCGGCCACATCTGGAGTATGCTGTCCAGTTCTGGGCACCGGTCCTCAGGAAGGATGTGCTGGAACTGGAGAGAGTCCAGAGAAGGGCAACAAAAATAATTAGGGGAATGGAGGACATCAGCTATGAGGAAAGACTACAAGCACTGAACCTATTCTCTCTGGAGAAGAGACGATTGAGGGGGGATATGATATCAATGTACAAATACTGTACTGGTGACCCTAGCATAAGGAACAAACTATTCAGAGAAAGGAGATACAATAAGACACGTGGCCACTCACTAAAACTAGAGGAAAGGCGGTTTAACCTTAAAGTGCGTAAGGGGTTCTTCACTGTAAGAGCGGTAAGGATGTGGAATTCTCTTCCACAAGCAGTGGTATCAGCAGGGAGCATTGATAGTTTCAAAAAACTATTAGATGGACACCTTAAAGACCACAACATACAGGGGTATACAATGTACGGTTAAAAGCGGACACACACACACATCATAGGTTGAACTGGATGGACTGATGTCTTTTTTCAACCTCACTAACTATGTAACTATGTAACTATGTTAGGTCCACTGTGCAAAAGGCTTTGCTACTGTGCGTGACACACATCTGCTGTGCTGTATCCAGCGACAACTGTGGGTCGCATAGCAGTGTGCGTTTTTCACCGCACACAGTTGCCAACCCCTCAGTGACAAATATGCCTGGTAGACCAAGAAAAGGCATACGTGGCCCTGCTGCAGAAAGGGGCACAGCTTCTAGGGTGTCTAGAGGCAGGGGTGGACGTGGTGGTCAGTCCTCAGCCAGGCCACCATTTGGATTGTTCTCCGGCAGTGGCCAAGCTATACGTCCACAGTATGTACAGGAGGTGGTGGACTATATGACCAAACCCTCATCATCGGCATCATCTGCAACTACAGTGACCCAGGCAGAGAAAAGTGGTCAGTCTTCTGCAGTTGTCAGAACAAATACAGATGAGTCCATGTCCACCTCACGTCCTCCCTTAGACCCAACTTCAGACATGACAGAGGAGTCAGCTGAGCTGTTTGACCACAGTGTCGGCCATCTACTCCAGCCTGATTCTCAGTCCTTTATGGAGTCTGATGTTGGGTCTGAGTTTGAGGAGGAGACAGAGCAAGCAAGAGGGGAGAGCAGATGGCCCACTCCATCTAAGGCCGCACCTGTTGTCTCCCGGGCAGAGATGTATAGTAACGAAGTAGAACTACTTAAGTACTGTACTTAAGTACCGAAATGCGGTATCTGTACTTTCCTAGAGTAGAATTTTTTTCTCCTACTTCTACTTTTACTTCACTACATTTTTTCGATGATTTCGATACTTCTACTCAAGTATTTTTTTTTTGTGCTGCATAGTTACTCGTTACTTTTAAAAAAATTACCACTGCCAGAACAGTAGATGGCAGGTTGCATAAAGCTCAAAAAAATGTGTATAATGTCATTTGTAAATCAGCGCATACGAAAATAAAGGCTGTGTATAATAAAAGCTGCTATACCAAATCTTTCCAATAAAAAGAAAATATGAAACAAACAAATAAATGATGCTACAGCGCTTAAAGTGCATCAAGAAACTACTAACAAACACCGGTTAATCATTTGAATAAATCATTTGAAATAATAAAAACAATATGATGTTCATACTTTTGACTTCTTTCTTTAATAACTACATAACACAGTACTTCTACTTCTACTTTCAGTACTTGAGTAGAAATTTTTTTTCAAAACTACTGGTACTTTTTACTTTTAGTACTTAAGTAGCAATTTTTTTGAAAAAACTACTTGCAATACTTAAGTAAAAAAAATGTTGAATACTTTAGTACTTCTACTTAAGTAACTTTTTCTGCGAGCACTTCCACTTCTACTCAAGTAATTTTTTGATTGAGCACTTGTACTTTTACTCAAGTAGAAATTTCGAGTACTTTATACAAGTCTGCTCCCGGGCCAGGCCTGATGCTCAGTCTTTGATGGAGTCAGATGTTGGGTCTGAGGTTGAGGAGGAGGCAGAGCAAGCAAGAGGGGAGAGCAGACGGCCCGCTCCATCTAAGGCCGCACCTGTTGTCTCCCGGGCCACGTCTGATGCTCAGTCCTTTGTGGAGTCAGATGTTGGATCTGAGTTTGAGGAGGAGGCAGAGCAAGCAAGAGGGGAGAGCAGACGGCCCGCTCCATCTAAGGCCTCACCTGTTGTCTCCCGGGCCACTATACACACCTCTTCTTGCTGGGCCCTTTTTGAGACATCCCATGCAGACAAAACAGTTGCGATCTGCAAGATTTGTAAGAAGGGTATAAAACGTGGCAAAAATGTCAACCAACCTGGGTACAAGCTGCCTAAACAGGCATTTGACAACCCACCACTCGGCCCGTTGGCAGGAGCATTTGAAGAACCCACAAAAGGGCCAAAGATCGGTCAGTCGGCCTCCTAGTCCTCCTCGCGCTCCTCCTCGTGCTCCACCTGCTCCACCTGCACATCAGTCTGTTCCTGGCCCTGCTATAGTCACTCGTCACCTGTTGGCAGCCTCCACTGACAGGGATGATGATATAGCAGGCAGTGTCGCATCTACCTCCAGCACACCACCAGCTGTAACATCTAGATGCCAAATTTTCGATTCCACACATGCTGGAATGAAAAAAAATGTATACTCCCCGCCACCCACATGCCTAGCGTCTAAACAGTAGTTTGGCAAAACTACTGGCTCTGCAACTATTACCATTTAACCTGGTAGAGTCTGCTCCCTTCCGTGACTTCGCAAAATGTGCAGTTCCACAGTGGCAGGTGCCAAGTCGGCATTACTTTGCCCGTAAGGCCCTGCCATCCCTATACCAACATGTGGAAGGCAATGTTGTGTCGTCCCTGGCCAAGTCAGTCAGCCGTAAGATACACTTGACAGCTGACACTTGGTCAAGCAAACATGGGCAGGGACGGTACATTTCTGTCACTGCTCACTGGGTGACACTGCTTGCCAGCGGAAGGGATTGTAGCCTGGGCTCGGTGCTGCAGCCAGTGTTGCCCCCACGTCTGCAAACAGCTGGTGGTGTCGCTGATCCGGGTAGATCGATCACTTCTACCCCCTCCTGCTCCTCCTCCTCTACCTCCTCCATGCCCTCCTCTGCAGAATGGTCCTTTGAATATGATGAGGTACCACGTAAGCGTTCAAAGGGCTATTCTATGTCTCAGGCCAAAAGGTGTCACGCAGCCAGGGATGGTGGTTACTGATAATGGGTCAAACCTCCTGGCCGCTCTTCGTCAGGGAAAGTTAACCCATGTGCCATGCCTGGCGCATGTCCTGAATCTCGTGGTACAGCGGTTTTTGAACTCGTACCCGGGAATGCAGGATGTGCTAAGGATGGCAAGAAGGGTGTGCAGTCACTTCAGGCGGTCGTACAGTGCCACTGCACGTTTGGCCGAAGTGCAGCGCGAGTTTCACTTGCCGGTACACCGCCTCGTCTGAGACATGCCCACCCGCTGGAACTCCACCTTGGCTATGCTGCAGCGCCTGTACACGCAGCAGAGGGCCCTCAATGAATACCTACAGTATGCGAGTACGGCACCAGCACTGGCTCTGCGCGCCTGGGCTTCTTTTCACCACAGCAGTGAATTTTGATTAAGGATGCATGCGCTGTCCTCTCGCCATTTGAGGAGGCCACAAGGATGGTCAGCCGGGACAGCGCATGCATCAGTGACACCCTACCGGTACTGTTTTTGTTGGAGCACACTCTGCGTGGCATTATGGACAGGGCACTGGAGGCAGAGCAGCAGGAGGAAGAGGAGGACTTCCTTGCCTCTCAAGGCCCCCTTTATCCTGAGAATCCTGACCCCATTATGCCTAGCTCCCAGAGGCCCGAGCAGGATCCAGGGGTGGAAGAGGAGGAGGAGGACGACTCTGCGGGAACTTTTGCAGGGTTTGAGGAGGAGGAGGAGGAAGACATGCGGCAATCTGCAAGGCCTAGTTTGACTCCCTCGGGACACTTTGGAGTAGTGCGTGGCTGGGAGGAGGAGGAGCCCGTTCAAGATAATGTCGTTTTGAGTGACTCCGAGGAGTCAGCTTCTGAGGCCTTCGCTAATTTGCGACGCATGGAAAACATCATGCTTCAGAGCCTGCGAAAGGACCCCAGAATCAAGGCCATTAAACTGACTGACCACTATTGGTTAGCCACCCTACTTGACAACCGGTACAAGTCAAAAGTCTCGGAGCTTTTCCCATCCACCCAGAGAGTCCACAGGATCAAATCCATTGAGGACAGTCTCAAGAGGATTCTGGTGAACATGTTCCCCGAGTCCCGTAGGGTCCAGGGGCGGGGACAACCTACCATGGATTCTACTGCTGGTCACGAGAGGAGCGTTGGAAAAGCCGTGCGGTTAACGGATGCCTTTCGGTCTTTTTTTAGTCCTCACTGCCCAGGCCTCTCAGCTGCCACATCGCATGGACAGCGTCTGCATCACATGGTGGACGATTACGTCAGGGCACAAAGTGACACAGAGGGCTTTTCATGTGACGAAGCCGATCCACTGGCATACTGGGTCTTAAGATTAGACCACTGGCCAGAACTGGCCCAGTATGCCATGGAGTTGTTGGCCTGCCCTGCTTCCAGTGTCCTATCGGAACGGGCATTCAGCGCAGAAGGAGGATTCGTCACAGACCATCGAACGAGACTCTCCACCGACTCAGTCGACCATTTGACAGTCATTAAAATGAATCAGTCGTGGATATCAAGCTTTGATGCACCTGATGCAGACCTTGTAGACTAGGCTATCGTTGTGATGTGGCTGCTGAGCCTCAGTTTAAGCCTGGACCATGGTGCCACCCTCAAACCCTCCTCTCATTCTCTTTACGTTCACAGAACCTCATTTTGGTTATAACAAAAATACCATGTTTGCGCACCTGTTCCACAGGTGCACACCTTTACAATTTTTGGGCCTCCTTCAACACCAGCTCTTTGGGGTTACGGTGGGGAGGCTACGCTAAAGAAAAACTACCATGTTTGCGAACCTGTTCCACAGGTGCACACCTTTACAATTTTTGGGCCTCCTTCAACACCAGCTCTTTGGGGTTATGGCCAGGAGGCTATGCTAAACAAAAACTACTATGTTTGCGAACCTGTTCCACAGGTGCACACCGTTACAATTTTTGGGCCTCCTTCAACACCAGCTCTTTGGGGTTATGGTGGGGAGGCTATGCTAAACAAAAACTACCATGTTTGCGAACCTGTTCCACAGGTGCACACCTTTATAATTTTTTGGCCTCCTTCAAAACCAGCTCTTTGGGGTTATGGTGGGGAGGCAATGCTAAACAAAAACTACCATGTTTGCGAACCTGTTCCACAGGTGCACACCTTTACAATTTTTTGGCCTCCTTCAAAACCAGCTCTTTGGGGTTATGGTGGGGAGGCTATGCTAAACAAAAACTACCATGTTTGCGAACCTGTTCCACAGGTGCACACCTTTATAATTTTTTGGCCTCCTTCAAAACCAGCTCTTTGGGGTTATGGTGGGGAGGCAATGCTAAACAAAAACTACCATGTTTGCGAACCTGTTCCACAGGTGCACACCTTTATAATTTTTTGGCCTCCTTCAAAACCAGCTCTTTGGGGTTATGGTGGGGAGGCAATGCTAAACAAAAACTACCATGTTTGCGAACCTGTTCCACAGGTGCACACCTTTACAATTTTTGGGCCTCCTTCAACACCAGCTCTTTGGGGTTATGGTGGGGAGGCTATGCTAAACAAAAACTACCATGTTTGCGAACCTGTTCCACAGGTGCACACCTTTATAATTTTTTGGCCTCCTTCAAAACCAGCTCTTTGGGGTTATGGTGGGGAGGCAATGCTAAACAAAAACTACCATGTTTGCGAACCTGTTCCACAGGTGCACACCTTTACAATTTTTGGGCCTCCTTCAACACCAGCTCTTTGGGGTTATGGTGGGGAGGCTACGCTAAACAAAAACTACCATGTTTGCGAACCTGTTCCACAGGTGCACACCTTTACAATTTTTGGGCCTCCTTTAACACCAGCTCTTTGGGGTTATGGTGGGGAGGCTATGCTAAACAAAAACTACCATGTTTGCGAACCTGTTCCACAGGTGCACACCTTTACAATTTTTGGGCCTCCTTCAACACCAGCTCTTTGGGGTTATGGTGGGGAGGCTATGCTAAACAAAAACTACCATGTTTGCGAACCTGTTCCACAGGTGCACACCTTTACAATTTTTGGGTCTCCTTCAACACCAGCTCTTTGGGGTTATGGTGGGGAGGCTATGCTAAACAAAAACTACCATGTTTGCGAACCTGTTCCACAGGTGCACACCTTTACAATTTTTGGGCCTCCTTCAACACCAGCTCTTTGGGGCTATGGTGGGGAGGCTATGCTAAACAAAAACTACCATGTTTGCGAACCTGTTCCACAGGTGCACACCTTTACAATTTTTGGGCCTCCTTCAACACCAGCTCTTTGGGGTTATGGTGGGGAGGCTATGCTAAACAAAAACTACCATGTTTGCGAACCTGTTCCACAGGTGCACACCTTTACAATTTTTGGGCCTCCTTCAACACCAGCTCTTTGGGGCTATGGTGGGGAGGCTATGCTAAACAAAAACTACCATGTTTGCGAACCTGTTCCACAGGTGCACACCTTTACAATTTTTGGGCCTCCTTCAACACCAGCTCTTTGGGGTTATGGTGGGGAGGCTATGCTATGCTCCCCCTCCCCAAAAATTGTAAAGGTGTGCACCTGTGGAACAGGTTCGCAAACATGGTAGTTTTTGTTTAGCATAGCCTCCCCACCATAACCCCAAAGAGCTGGTGTTGACTCAGTCGACCGTTTGACATTCATTAAAATGAATCAGTCGTGGATATCAAGCTTTGATGCACCTGATGCAGACCATGTAGACTAGGCTATTGTTGTGATGTGGCTGCTGAGCCTCAGTTTAAGCCTGAACCATGGTGCCACCCTCAAACCCTCCTCTCATTCTCTTTACGTTCACAGAACCTCATTTTGGTTATAACAAAAATACCATGTTTGCGCACCTGTTCCACAGGTGCACACCTTTACAATTTTTGGGCCTCCTTCAACACCAGCTCTTTGGGGTTACGGTGGGGAGGCTACGCTAAAGAAAAACTGCTATGTTTGCGAACCTGTTCCACAGGTGCACACCTTTACAATTTTTGGGCCTCCTTCAACACCAGCTCTTTGGGGTTATGGTGGGGAGGCTATGCTAAACAAAAACTACCATGTTTGCGAACCTGTTCCACAGGTGCACACCTTTACAATTTTTGGGGAGGGGGAGCATAGCATAGCCTCCCCACCATAAACCCAAAGAGCTGGTGTTGAAGGAGGCCCAAAAATTGTAAAGGTGTGCACCTGTGGAACAGGTGCGAAAAACATGGTATTTTTGTTATAACCAAAATGAGGTTCTGTGAACGTAAAGAGAATGAGAGGAGGGTTTGAGGGTGGCACCATGGTCCAGGCTTAAACTGAGGCTCAGCAGCCACATCACAACGATAGCCTAGTCTACATGGTCTGCATCAGGTGCATCAAAGCTTGATATCCACGACTGATTCATTTTAATGAATGTCAAACGGTCGACTGAGTCAACACCAGCTCTTTGGGGTTATGGTGGGGAGGCTATGCTAAACAAAAACTACCATGTTTGCGAACCTGTTCCACAGGTGCACACCTTTACAATTTTTGGGCCTCCTTCAACACCAGCTCTTTGGGGTTATGGTGGGGAGGCTACGCTAAACAAAAACTACCATGTTTGCGAACCTGTTCCACAGGTGCACACCTTTACAATTTTTGGGCCTCCTTCAACACCAGCTCTTTGGGGTTATGGTGGGGAGGCTATGCTAAACAAAAACTACCATGTTTGCGAACCTGTTCCACAGGTGCACACCTTTACAATTTTTGGGTCTCCTTCAACACCAGCTCTTTGGGGTTATGGTGGGGAGGCTATGCTAAACAAAAACTACCATGTTTGCGAACCTGTTCCACAGGTGCACACCTTTACAATTTTTGGGCCTCCTTCAACACCAGCTCTTTGGGGCTATGGTGGGGAGGCTATGCTAAACAAAAACTACCATGTTTGCGAACCTGTTCCACAGGTGCACACCTTTACAATTTTTGGGCCTCCTTCAACACCAGCTCTTTGGGGTTATGGTGGGGAGGCTATGCTAAACAAAAACTACCATGTTTGCGAACCTGTTCCACAGGTGCACACCTTTACAATTTTTGGGCCTCCTTCAACACCAGCTCTTTGGGGCTATGGTGGGGAGGCTATGCTAAACAAAAACTACCATGTTTGCGAACCTGTTCCACAGGTGCACACCTTTACAATTTTTGGGCCTCCTTCAACACCAGCTCTTTGGGGTTATAGTGGGGAGGCTATGCTATGCTCCCCCTCCCCAAAAATTGTAAAGGTGTGCACCTGTGGAACAGGTTCGCAAACATGGTAGTTTTTGTTTAGCATAGCCTCCCCACCATAACCCCAAAGAGCTGGTGTTGACTCAGTCGACCGTTTGACATTCATTAAAATGAATCAGTCGTGGATATCAAGCTTTGATGCACCTGATGCAGACCATGTAGACTAGGCTATTGTTGTGATGTGGCTGCTGAGCCTCAGTTTAAGCCTGGACCATGGTGCCACCCTCAAACCCTCCTCTCATTCTCTTTACGTTCACAGAACCTCATTTTGGTTATAACAAAAATACCATGTTTGCGCACCTGTTCCACAGGTGCACACCTTTACAATTTTTGGGCCTCCTTCAACACCAGCTCTTTGGGGTTACGGTGGGGAGGCTACGCTAAAGAAAAACTACTATGTTTGCGAACCTGTTCCACAGGTGCACACCTTTACAATTTTTGGGCCTCCTTCAACACCAGCTCTTTGGGGTTATGGGGGGGAGGCTATGCTAAACAAAAACTACCATGTTTGCGAACCTGTTCCACAGGTGCACACCTTTACAATTTTTGGGGAGGGGGAGCATAGCATAGCCTCCCCACCATAAACCCAAAGAGCTGGTGTTGAAGGAGGCCCAAAAATTGTAAAGGTGTGCACCTGTGGAACAGGTGCGAAAAACATGGTATTTTTGTTATAACCAAAATGAGGTTCTGTGAACGTAAAGAGAATGAGAGGAGGGTTTAAGGGTGGCACCATGGTCCAGGCTTAAACTGAGGCTCAGCAGCCACATCAGAACGATAGCCTAGTCTACATGGTCTGCATCAGGTGCATCAAAGCTTGATATCCACGACTGATTCATTTTAATGAATGTCAAACGGTCGACTGAGTCAACACCAGCTCTTTGGGGTTATGGTGGGGAGGCTATGCTAAACAAAAACTACCATGTTTGCGAACCTGTTCCACAGGTGCACACCTTTACAATTTTTGGGCCTCCTTCAACACCAGCTCTTTGGGGTTATGGTGGGGAGGCTATGCTAAACTAAAACTACCATGTTTGCGAACCTGTTCCACAGGTGCACACCTTTATAATTTTTTGGCCTCCTTCAAAACCAGCTCTTTGGGGTTATGGTGGGGAGGCAATGCTAAACAAAAACTACCATGTTTGTGAACCTGTTCCACAGATGCATACCTTTACAATTTTTGGGCCTCCTTCAACACCAGCTCTTTGGGGTTATGGTGGGGAGGCTATGCTAAACAAAAACTACCATGTTTGCGAACCTGTTCCACAGGTGCACACCTTTACAATTTTTGGGCCTCCTTCAACACCAGCTCTTTGGTGTTATGGTGGGGAGGCTATGCTAAACAAAAACTACCATGTTTGTGAACCTGTTCCACAGGTGCACACCTTTACAATTTTTGGGCCTCCTTCAACACCAGCTCTTTGGGGTTATGGTGGGGAGGCTATGCTAAACAAAAACTACCATGTTTGCGAACCTGTTCCACAGGTGCACACCTTTACAATTTTTGGGCCTCCTTCAACACCAGCTCTTTGGGGTTATGGTGGGGAGGCTATGCTATGCTCCCCCTCCCCAAAAATTGTAAAGGTGTGCACCTGTGGAACAGGTTCGCAAACATGGTAGTTTTTGTTTAGCATTGCCTCCCCACCATAACCCCAAAGAGCTGGTTTTGAAGGAGGCCAAAAAATTATAAAGGTGTGCACCTGTGGAACAGGTTCGCAAACATGGTAGTTTTTGTTTAGCATAGCCTCCCCACCATAACCCCAAAGAGCTGGTGTTGACTCAGTCGACCGTTTGACATTCATTAAAAGGAATCAGTCGTGGATATCAAGCTTTGATGCACCTGATGCAGACCATGTAGACTAGGCTATCGTTGTGATGTGGCTGCTGAGCCTCAGTTTAAGCCTGGACCATGGTGCCACCCTCAAACCCTCCTCTCATTCTCTTTACGTTCACAGAACCTCATTTTGGTTATAACAAAAATACCATGTTTGTGCACCTGTTCCACAGGTGCACACCTTTACAATTTTTTGGCCTCCTTCAACACCAGCTCTTTGGGGTTACGGTGGGGAGGCTACGCTAAAGAAAAACTACCATGTTTGCGAACCTGTTCCACAGGTGCACAACTTTACAATTTTTGGGCCTCCTTCAACACCAGCTCTTTGGGGTTATGGTGGGGAGGCTATGCTATGCTCCCCCTCCCCAAAAATTGTAAAGGTGTGCACCCGTGGAACAGGTTCGCAAACATGGTAGTTTTTGTTTAGCATAGCCTCCCCACCATAACCCCAAAGAGTTGGGTTTGAAGGAGGCCCAAAAATTATAAAGGTGTGCACCTGTGGAACAGGTTCGCAAACATGGTAGTTTTTGTTTAGCATAGTCTCCCCACCATAACCCCAAAGAGCTGGTGTTGACTCAGTCGACCGTTTGACATTCATTAAAATGAATCAGTCATGGATATCAAGCTTTGATGCACCTTATGCAGACCATGTAGACTAGGCTATCGTTGTGATGTGTCTGCTGAGCCTCAGTTTAAGCCTGGACCATGGTGCCACCCTCAAACCCTCCTCTCATTCTCTTTACGTTCACAGAACCTCATTTTGGTTATAACAAAAATACCATGTTTGTGCACCTGTTCCACAGGTGCACACCTTTACAATTTTTGGGCCTCCTTCAAAGCCAGCTCTTTGGGGTTATGGTGGGGAGGCTCCGCCAACACCAAAACTACCATGTTTGCGCACCTGTTCTACATGTGCACACCTTCATAATTTTTACGCCTTCTTCAACACCAGATCTTTGGGCTTACAGTGGTATGGCTCCGCCAACACCCAAACAACAATTTTTGCGCACCTGTCACACAGATGCATATCATTGTAATTTTTTTCCTTACAAAGGCAATTATTGCCTTCATTACCAGCACTTTCATAGGGTTATGGTGTCAAGGCATCGTCGGCACCACCAAAGGCCCAATTTTTAAGCATCCTTTACTTCTATTCAAAGTCAAGAGACAACAGTATTCATCCAAAACATCTCTAATCTTGTTCACTGTGCACTACATTGTGGCCCCTACCCCTAACCCTAACCCTCAATGTATCCGTGCATATATGTCTGTTTCTTGTGAGAATTCAAGTTAAAGTGCACCAAACACCATTTTACATGAAATAAAGTGCAACTACATACATCTTTTGACTTCTTGAAAACATTTGGTAATAATAGTCCCATTGTGGAAATACACACGTTAATTATATGCACATTTAAAGAGACAGCACCTTTTTCCAAAAAAAAAACTCTAATCTTGTTCCCAGTGCACTGCATTATGTCCCCATCATACACATTGGCTGTGCCGTTGATTAGGAGCAAAAGAAAGGTGCGGTTAAGCAAAAAAGTCATTTTTGAAGGTTTGGTATGCTATAATTCTGGTTCTGGACATGCTACAGAGCTGAAACTTCACCGGTACAACTTGTAGACCCCCCCAGACACTAAATCCAAAGAAATCTCTTTTTTTTTTTTTTTTTTAATTTTTTCAATAATTGGCTCTCTATCAAAAACGACAATTTTAAGAACTTTTTTTTGTGTGATTAATAGTCCCTGGGGCATGACCCAGAACCCTAGGCACTTTTTAGGGACATTTATTGTGTTTTAGGGCTTCAAAATGGTGTTTTTTGATTACCGAAGTTCGGGTCCCATTGATTTCAATGGGGTTCTGAAATCCGGGCCGAACTTTCGGGAAGTTCGGGTGTTCTGGTCGAACCGAACTTTTCAAAAGTTCGATCATCCCTACTACAGATGAGATTCCACTCCACTGTGGATTCTGCTGAGTGAAGTTCACTACTTTTCGTTTGGCAATAATTAATTCCCTTCAATTTATTACTGAATTGGTTATAGATATCACAAGGCTCCTATACCAGCTCACTAATAGCCCCTCATAGAGCATGCCAGAGCAAAAAGTCTCCTCTGCACCATGTAAATGGCTAAAGTGTGCTTCACATCCACATAGTTGGGGTTTCCATACTATAAAACAGCAACTACAATAAAATACATTTCCAGAATGAATTGGAGTTAAAAGTTTATTTTTATTCTCTTTATACATACATAGCAAAGCTTAGCGGTTACAGTATAAAATCTCTGCACCTACAGGGAAGACATTCTTGGTGGTTTCACTGTGTATTATGACACGGGGCACAAAGCTTGGTGGTTTCTTCTGTATGTACGGGACTTGGGTCTTAGTAGGCGATGGGATGTTATGGAACACACAGTTGATCCAGAGGAAGGCAAAAACCCTTGTGCAGCATGATATAATTTGCTCCAACTGGGAAAAAATTCCTTCCTGACCCCCGAAGGCGATCGGATTATTCCCTGGATCAACCATCCATGGTAGAGTAAACATTGGCGCTCTTTATATAAAGTGTTCACCTTTTCCATCAGACAAAGTCCATGTAGTAAATTGTCCCATGATGCTAGGAGCTTCCTAAACCTAGCAATGAGGCCCAACTGGGCACCCCCTCTTTACTGGGGAACAAACTGAACTCTACTACATCCCCGCAATAGTTGATTTAAGTTAATGCTGGAAGGGGCTTCAGGGGCGTGGTTAAAGTCAAGCAGCCGTGTCTGAGGAGCAGGGCCAGGATGGTGATGATCTTGTCAGGAGAGCTGTCAGGCTGTGGCACCTGTGGTCCTGATGATTTGGCTTCTCTTGTAGGGTCCCGCAGGCTGGTAGTTGGTCTGTGAGGCAGGGAGCAGGCAGCAAGTGGCTGTGTCTGCAAAGCAGCCCTGGCATGTAGTTGGGCTTGAGTAGAAGAGCTGTCACAAAGTGGTGAAGCGCAAAATCGCATCCCGTGGTTGCAAGACAAAGGCTCGGAGGTTCCCAAGGATGATGTCAATATGCCCCCCAGCATGCTGATGTCATTCTCAGGAAAATATTGGAGCGTTTGCCGAAAGCCTCCGAAACTCTCGGAAGGGAGAGTAGTCAAAAAGTGGTGGAGCACAAGCCGCATCCTGTGGGTTGAGAGGCTTTTGGTAAAGGCTCAGGGATTCCCAAGGATGATGTCACCACGCCCCCAACGTGGTGATGTCATCCTCGGTGGGATGCAAATTGCTCTCCACAACTTTGTGAGAGTTTTCTTTTCATTTTATTTCATTGCTGCAACAGTCTACATATAGATGGGTGCCCCCCCTCCTGTCTGTTTTATAAGCCTGTGGATATGCTTTAATGGCCCTCTGATGGTGCTGGAAATGAAGCCATTGGCTACGGATTCAGACTTTCGCTGATGTAGGAAAAGCCTACAAAGTTCTCCTGGTCCTTCATATCTATCTTCTTCTCGTAGTTGTTGCAGATCAAAAGTTGCGCTAGATTTATTCTTCCTTTATTCACCTCTTTCTTGGGAATCTGAAATGGGAAAAAGACATTCATTAGTGTTTCTGATTGATACAGGAAAACGGTAACAAAGCTTGGTGAACCCAACCCCCGATGGGCAGTCAATTCCCCCAAGAAGGCTCCTTCAACCACATCTCCCTCTAGTGGTCAGAAGTCTTACACTGCATTATAACACCCAAGGACCAAAAGGTCACATATTCCTGTGAAGTTCTTAGATGTGGGGGCTGCATTAGCTCGCTTTGTTTCTTTCAGGCTTAGTACAGGTACAGAAAAATACCTGGTAATCCTGTCAGAAATTCAGTGTCCTTGTAAAGCAAGCTATAGATTATACAATTTTATTTCCTTCCACCACCCAAGTGCTAAAGGAGAAATCCCTCCTACTGTAGGATTGTGTTCTACTGGTGGGGAGCCTTCCCTGCTGGCAGAACACAATGATCACTGCTGGTGGCTATAGCCGCTCTCAGTGATCTCATGCAAAATATCAGACAGGCTGGTTGTATGGATCAACTTCAGTAAAACCATTCTGCCCATAGATGGATGGAATCTCAGCTGGTCCCTGCTGAACGGGCTGAGAATCGATTTAAGGCCGGCTTAAGTTCCTGTGCACTGAGCTGAGATCTTAAACATCATTATCAGCTTTCTCAGCTATCGTCTGTAAACTACAAAGCAACACCCCTCTATGCAATGAAGAGAAGAGGAGAGGTGCAGGTGTTTATAGTTCTAATTAGGAAGGCAGGCTGGGGTGACAACGCTTCTTCTCCATAGAGGCAGTGAGTGTGTGTTGTCACCCTAGGACAGGAAGTGTGTTAGTGGCGGGTTCACCAGGTAAATAATAGCAGGTCTAAGCTGTTCGCCTGACCCATACACAATAATTATCACCAAGAATAAGCTGAATTCATTCCTGGGGCTGACCCCCCCATGTACATGGACTCCTCCATGATTTATATACTTACCATATCTGGTGGAAGCGGTGAGGGTGATTTTCCTTCCTCTATTTCCTTCCAGTCGATGGGTTTGAAGAACGGGTGCTTTCTGATGTCATGTACCTGGAATGCCCGTCTTCCCGGGTTTTTTTGTAAGAGCTGTAAAGGAGAAAGAAATATGTTTAGAAACCAGGAAAGAGCAACAGACATATGTGAACGATAGAACCCCCGTTTTAATTTTGAATTCTGACAGTGACATATTTCAACTTCCATGATTTTGCTTTGATTCCCCCTACTATGTCATGCTTGGATCGGGTCGTAGTATGGAACCTTATTGTGTAATATTGGCTCGGGAGTTTTTAAAGGAAAACTAAACATTTCACCTAAAAATAAAACATTTGGCAATGAATTGTTATGAAGAATACATTTTATAAAATGATCTTTCACTGCCAATCACTGCGCTGCACCTGAGGATTAGTGTGATAGCAGCCTAATAGTTGTTAACCCTTTTATAGGTGCTAATATGGCCGTTGTATGTGTTTAATACACTGACCTCCTTTTTCCTCTTCGCTCTCTAGGCTGCTGGAAAGGTCCCAGGAGAAGTCCATTGATATCACTCTGCCTGGGACCAGGACCACTGATAAGGCAGTACAGCCAGCCCTCCTGTACTGCACCCGGGCCCCATCAGTTCAAAAGGGGGGCCCAGGCACCTGCTGACCTGGGGGGCCGGCTGTGCTGTCTTATTGCTGACACTTGTGGATCTAGTCCTAGTAGCTGCAGAGAAAGGAACTGATAAAACTCTGTCCTAAGTCCTTTTCTCTATCTCAATTGTCAAACGTCAGGAGTTTGTTTAGAACCCTGATATTTCACCAAAGCCCCCCACCCCCCAACAGGGCAGTTAAATAATTGTAAAAAAATTAACAAAAAATAAAATTCCCCAAAAATGTAAAATTCAAAAAATGTATTGTAAAAACTTTCCAAACTTATTCAAATGTTTGATTTTGCCTCCCCGCTGCCTGCTTCATCCCCACTAGGACACCACTTCTGCTTGCTTTGCACGTGATTGCGGGGGACTTGCAGAGCAGCACTATTCAACTGAATAGGTATTCATGGATAAGGGTATAATTTCTGCTATGGCTAAGAAGCAGATTATCACAGCCATGTCAGTTTAGCAAAAATGGGTCCACGTGACTTCTAACAGAAGGAAGCGTTGGCTTATGCGGCTCCTGCTCTCTTCGTGGCTCCCTGCCCAGATTGCGTCCAACGGGTTGGTGAACCCAGGCATGCGCTTCCCTGGTTTGAGGTCACGGGACACATCAGAGGGCTCTGTGGGCCACGGGTTGAGCACCCCTGCACTAAGCAGTCAGCATGCTGAAAGTACTGCTTTGACCCACATGAATGTGCAATCATGTTTACTAAAATCCTAACAAGGTATATATAACCTGGAAAGGGTTTTGTCTGTTAGGAGAAGGTAAAGCTCTGTGTATACTTACCCTAGATATGAGATCCTGGATGGGAGTCTTTATCTTCTTCTTTATATATAACGGGGTGTCGTTATCGATTGCTTTCCGAAGGTCCTTCGTCTTCTGATTCTCATTATAGTATGGATGCTCGCCCTTGGCCATCTCGTATACTATCACTCCCAG
Organism: Pelophylax lessonae; assembly: GCF_965119305.1. Lineage (NCBI taxonomy): Eukaryota > Metazoa > Chordata > Amphibia > Anura > Ranidae > Pelophylax > Pelophylax lessonae. The sequence goes on along the minus strand of NC_138780.1, from coordinate 49,217,783 downwards.
GGAGAAATAGTCTGCTATGGTGTAGTACGGTATACCTGAAAGGACCTGTAAAAACATAAGAGAGAGAAAGAAGGTTGAGCAAATTTGTAGGCCAGGCAGAGGACAGAGATGACTCCATGCTGATATATGATGACAGAAGCCTCCCAGGAGTCCTAACATTGATATCAAACTAGGGCGGAGCTTGTGAATATTGGAGGAGGGGCTTAAAGTTTATGTATAGTCACAATTTTTTTTTTTTTTTTTGTTTTGGATAGAGTACAAAAACAATTGAGTACTGTCCATTTATTTATTACAGGTTCTTATATAGTGCCATCAATTTTACGCAGCGCTTTACACATATATATTGATAAATTCACATTTGTGATACTTTTTTTTAATTTGCACTAACATCCAAATTTTCAGGGCTTTTGGGGTGTTCCCCCTTCTTCAAGGCCAAGTACTGTTTGGGCATTGAAGAAGGGGGCACACCCGAAAGCTTGTCATGAAAATGTGGATGTTGGTGCAAAAAAAAAAAAAAAGTATCACAGACCGTAATCAATTGTTCTTGTTGCAAGTGTACTAATATGGCTACAATGACCTCAAGCAGGAAGGGTTAATACCCCTGCTAGTTTATTTTTGCTCTCTGTGTACCATTGAGAAAAGTTTCCTTCACTTTCTGTTCCAGAGATGCAAGAGGAAGTCAAAGGAAATCACCACAGCGAGGAACTTTCTACTCTTAAGAGTCTTGTAGCCGTCATCGGAAGACTTTCCCTCTATTCCTGTTCTTGGGACAGCTTTACTATTTTGCATTTCCCTTCATTTTCTCGCTATCAATGGTCACCAGTACAGATAAAGAGTGTGACTCCCCATAATGAGGACTCAGACACCAAGAAATGCCTAAGAGAGGGTCTAACCCGTGCCTAGAGGTACACTTTAATTGTGCCTATTAAAGAGGGCAGATAAAGGTGTACTGACCCCAATAGCTCAAATTTCACAAACTCTCACCATGGTAAAGAGAAGGAGGAGTACAGCAGGTGAGGAGCTCCGAGAACTTTTATCCCATTTATATGTGTGAATTGGGCTGGACAGATCTATCCATCTACACCCAGCCTCAATGTCCTCCACAAAGAAGCTCCAACACCGCTGTAACATAGAACTTCCAACCTTTTGTTGGATATAGACAAGAAAATCGAAGAAAAAAATTGGGATTTTTAAGGTGCCGGTAAATTGAATATCAGAGCATTATTTAAAACATACAGGTTTTATTTTAATAGTTAAAAGAAATTAACCAAAAAATAATAGACAAACATACAATATAATGTAAACCAATTATTGAAAAAATTAATATATATATATATATATACATATATATATATATATATATATATATATATATATATACGATAATGTCATGGAGTAGAATCCCAATATCAGAAAGGAGTTTCTCTGTGCATAAGGGTCAAGGCTAGAAAACCATACTGGATGGCGGTGATCTTTGGGCCCTTAGACGGCACTGCGTCACATACAGGAATGCTACTGTAATGGAAATCACAACATGGGCTCAGGAATACTTCCAGAAAACATTGTCGGTGAACACAATCTACCTTGCCATTCGCCGTTGCCGGCTAAAACTTTATAGGTCAAAAAAGAAGCCATGATACAGAAGTGCAGGCGTTTTCTCTGGGCCAAGGCTAATTTAAAATGGACTATGGCATAGAGGAAAACTGTTCTGTGGTCAGACAAATCAAAATTTGAAGTTCTTTTTGGAAAACTGGGAAGCCATGTCATCCGGACTAAAGAGGACAAGGACAACCCAAGCTGTTATCAGCGCTAAGTTCAGAAGCCTGCATCTCTGATGGTATGGGGGTTGCATGAGTGCGTGTGGCATGGGCAGCTTACACATCTGGGAAGGCACCATCAATGCTGAAAGGTATATCAAAGTTCTAGAACAACATATGCTCCCATCCAGACGTTGTCTTTTCAGGGAAGAACTTGCATTTCCCAACATGATAATGCCAGACCACATACTGCATCAATTACATCATCATGGCTGCGTAGAAGAAGGATCCGGGTACTGAAATGGCCAGCCTGCAGTCCAGATCTTTCACCCATAGAAAACATTTGGCCCATCATAAAGAGGAAGATGCAACAAAAAAGACCTAAGACATTTTAGCAAGAATGGGGAAACATTCCTATTCCTAAACTTCAGCAACTTGTCTCCTCAGTCCCCAGACGTTTGCAGACTGTTAAAAAAAGAAGAAGGGAGGCCACACAGTGGTAAACTTGGCCTTGTCCCAACTTTTTTGAGATGTGTTGATGCCATGAAATTTAAAATCAACTTATTTTTTCCTTAAAATTATACATTTTCCCAGTTTATACATTTGATATGTCATTTATGTTGTATTCTGAATAAAATATTAAAATCTGAAACTTTCACATAATTGCATTCTGTTTTTATTCACAATTTGTACAGTGTCCCAACTTTTTTGCAATCGGGTTTGTGTTTTGTGTGTGTGTGTGTGTGTATATATATATATATATATATATATATATATAATGTATACAGCAAACGATAATTGGTTTTAATTATGTTGTATGTCTGTATATTATTTTTTGGTTCATTTCTTTTAACTATTGAAATGAAACCTGTATGTTTTAAATAATGCTCTGATGTTCAATTTACTGGTACCTTAAAAATTCCCAATTTTTTTCTTCCCCATTGGGGGTTGATTTTCTTGTCTATTTACATTGGGATGTGGTGCCTTTGAGTCACTCTCCAGGCATCTCCTTCTCTTGCATATCTTTGTTGGATATAGTTCCAACCTAGAGACCCACTGGACCCCATGGAGGAATTCTCTATTCATTGAACGGGGAGCCCTCTTTATCTCTTCTCTATATATCCCATAATAAGCATTACAACTAAGTCTAATATCAGGAAATCACCAATCTTACCTCTGGAGCCATGTATAATTCTGTACCCGCATATCCTGTGGTCTTTTTGGACTCGGAGACTCCAATCTCAGACACGCCAAAGTCAGCAATCCGTACGTGACCGGCGTCGTCTAGTAGAATGTTCTCCGGTTTGAGATCTCTGTGAAGAAAAGAAATGAACAGTTAGATTAGGCAGAACATGATATGAGCAGGGAGACTTCTGCAGCAGATGAAATGAGACTTTATGGGAGGCAACACAACTGGGAACTCTGGTGGAAAGTCTTCCTGATTCATTATAAAATAACAGAAGCCAAGGGGTGATTATTTGTCAGATAATCTGATACTTACCTATGGATGACTTCATTAGCATGCAGGTACTGCAGTCCACAAATAATCTCAGCAGTGAGACCTCTGAAGGAGAAAGAAAAACATAAATTAGCATTCAAAATCATTACAGACTAACAAAATCTAAAGTTGAAGTGACTTCTCACTATAGTGCATTGGGGTATGGATGGACGGGGCTCAGTTGGAGGTGCCTGGCTGCGTCATTGCCTAGTCTCAGTGGCCAGCCACCCCCGACTCCGTCATGGCCCTGTCATTGGACTTACCTTATGATGTCAACGTTAAGGGGTCTGTAAACGTCTATCAGTTTCCAAAGATCCCCTCCACCGAGGCATTCCATGACGAAGAACAGATGATTCTGTGTGAAAATAAGAGATAAAGGTTACATTAGAGACAAATAGGATTTCATTTTGTGGAGGAATATATGAAGACACACACACAGACAGTGCAATGTGAGATTTTCCTTTAAGAGTTTGCGAAAACCAAAGAGAGAAAATACGTAGGCCGCTATGACTGGACGATCCTGATCACAATACTAGTTTTGTCTGGATGTTAGGGTAAAACCTGGTGTGGGACACAAGTGAAGCTCCCTTACACCTCCTCCAATTCATCACTTAGTGCCTAAAGGACTAATTGACGGATCTAAAGACCATCATCGGGGGAAGAGGAGATGCTTAACCACTTAAGCCCCGGAAGATTTTACCCCCTTCCTGACCAGGGGTTTTTTTGCGATTTTTTACTGCGTGAATTTAACGGACAATTGCGCGGTCGTGCGACGCTGTACCTAAACGAATTTCATGTCCTTTTTTTCGCACAAACAGAGCTTTCTTTTGGTGGTATTTGATCACCTGTGCGATTTTTTGATCATGCCCTATAAACAAAAAAACAGCGTAATTTTTGCAAAAATAACAATATTTTTCACTTTTTTTTATATGAAATTCCCCCCCAAAAAAATGCAAAAATCTAAATTTTTTAACATTTTCGGCCAAATTGTTTTATGCTATGCTATTGTTTTATGTTTGGTAAAAAAAATCGCAAAAAGCGTATTTTGATTGGTTTGCGCAAAAGTTATCGCGTTTACTAACAAAGGAAAAGATTTTTGTCATTTTTGGTGTTTTTTTTTTAAATGAGTAATGGCGGCGATCTGCTATTTTTTTTTGCGGTACTGCGACATTGCGGCGGACAGATCGGACCCTTGACTGACATTTTTGACACTTTTGGGGGTACCAGTGACATTACTGCAGTAGTCAGTGCTATACATATGCACTGTTACTGTAAAAATGACACTGGCAGGGAAGGGGTTAACTGTATTGACAGGGAGGGGTTAAGTGTGTCCTAGGGGCGTGTTTCTAACTGTAGTGGGACATGGCTATTAGTGTAAAAACAAAGATCAACGGTTCTACATAGTAGAACCGTCTGATCTTCATTTTTACACAGGGGAGAATGACAGGCGGCTTGTTTACATAAGCCGCTCTGCCTTTCTCCTGCTGTACCGACGATCGGCGAGTGACCGGCGGACATCGGGTCCGCCGGTCACATGCCCGCACTCCTCCCTGAACGAGCCTCAGCGGGCGCGCGCTCGCCCGCTATTGGCTCCAATCCCAGTGACAGGCGAGCGACGTAGATCTACGTCACTCTGCCTGGCCGGGGCTGACTGCCGCAGTAAATATACTGTACGCAATCGGTTAACCTTGTAATCGCGTCGACTCCCAACAAGGTTGTGATTTGAATAACTATTAGAGGGTCTGATCAGTAGTGGAGCGCAGCACAGAAAAGAGATGAAAAAATGAAAGATGGAAATACTTACCTTTGTCTGAAATGTTCCAAATAGATGGGTGATATACGGATTGTTCTTGTAGTTTATCAGTATGTGATGTTCTTTGGTGGCCTGGCTGGGATCCTCATCAAGCAGTGTTCTCTTTTTAATGATCTTCACGGCCACCTTCTGTGGAATGGCGGCATGGGAGGCCAACACCACCTTCCCAAAGGAACCCTCTCCAAGTATTTTATGGAAATTAAATTTTTCCAAGGACAGTACGCATGGCTGTTTCACTGTGGCATGTCTTAATGGGACTATTGGAGCTGCCAACTGTTTTTTACTCTCAATGTTCCCGTTGAACAGGAGTTCATTTGATGAAGATTCTGAAAGTTTTTCCTTCCCTCTGGTTAATGGAGGAGTTACCGGTGTATGCTGATCCTTGAGGGAGAGACCTGGTTGAATTGACTGATCCTTGGTGTTTAGAGATACCTGTGTTTGCCTGTTCTTGGTGATTGGGATCACCTCTATTTCCTGGACCATATTGAATTTAGGGACATTCACCTGCAGACTTCTGTTTTTTGTGGATCTTGTAATCTGCATTCCCTGCTCCTTGGTATACAGTGACATATGTGTCCCCTGCTCCTTGGTATACAGTGACATATGTGTCCCCTGCTCCTTGGTATACAAAGACATATGTGTCCCCTGCTCCTTGGTATATGATGACATATGTGTCCCCTGCTCCTTGGTCAATGGGGTCACCTGTATTTCTTGGTCCATAGTGGATGCAGGCACATTCACCTGTATTCCCCTGCTCGTTGTGGGTGTAATAATCTGCGTTCCCTGTTCCTTGGTGAATGGGGTCACCTGTATTTCTTGGTCCATAGTGGATGCAGGCACATTCACCTGTATTCCCCTGCTAATTGTGGGTCTTGTAATCTGCGTCCCCTGCTCCTTGGTGGACGTTGACATACGTCTTCCCTGCTCCTTTGTGGATGGATCTACTATCACTTCTACTTCCTGGCCTTTGCTTGATGGAATCACGATCTCTTGTATTTTCTGGCTCTTGGAAGATGGAATCACTATCACTCGTGCATCCTTATCCTCGGTGGATGGAATCACTATCACTCGTGGTTTCCCGTTATGGGTGAATGGAGTAACTTGTCTTTGCTCATCCTTGGTGAATGGCATGACTTCTGTCTCCTCCGTGGTTTTAGCGTGCGATGCTTTCCCAGCTTCTGTGGTAAATGGAACCACTTGGGTTTCCTCACTGATGGAGTCAACCAGTAGAGTTGATCCCATTTCATTGGGTGTTGGGTTATTATATCCATCTGGGGAGAGAAAAAAAAAAGATTATTATTATTCCTGCTATTTCATTATATTATATATTTTCATTATACAGTGGGTACGGAAAGTATTCAGACCCCCTTAAATTTTTCACTCTTTGTTATATTGCAGCCATTTGCTAAAATCATTTAAGTTCATTCTTCTTCCTCATGAATGTACACATAGCACCCCATACTGACAGAAAAACACAGAATTGTTGACATTGTTGCAGATTTATTAAAAAAGAAAAACTGAAATATCACATGGTCCTAAGTATTCAGACCCTTTGCTGTGACACTCATATATTTAACTCAGGTGCTTTCCATTTCTTCTGATCATCCTTGAGATGGTTCTACACCTTCATTTGAGTCCAGCTGTGTTTGATTATACTGATTGGACTTGATTAGGAAAGCCACACACCTGTCTATATAAGACCTTCCAGATCACAATGCATGTCAGAGCAAATGAGAATCATGAGGTCAAAGGAATTGCCTGAAGAGCTCAGAGACAGAATTGTGGCAAGGCACAGATCTGGCCAAGGTTACAAAAAGATTTCTGCTGCACTTAAGGTTCCTAAGAGCACAGTGGCCTCCATAATCCTCAAATGGAAGACGTTTGGGACGACCAGAACCCTTCCTAGAGCTGGCCGTCCGGCCAAACTGAGCTATCGGGGAGAAGAGCCTTGGTGAGAGGTAAAGAAGAACCCAAAGATCACTGTGGCTGAGCTCCAGAGATGCAGTCAGGAGATGGGAGAAAATTGTAGAAAGTCAACCATCACTGCAGCCCTCCACCAGTCGGGGCTTTATGGCAGAGTGGCCCGACGGAAGCCTCTCCTCAGTGTAAGACACATGAAAGCCCGCATGGAGTTTGCTAAAAAACACCTGAAGGACTCCAAGATGGTGAGAAATAAGATTCTCTGGTCTGATGAGACCAAAATAGAACTTTTTGGCCTTAATTCTAAGCAGTATGTGTGGAGAAAACCAGGCACTGCTCATCACCTGTCCAATACAGTCCCAACAGTGAAGCATGGTGGTGGCAGCATCATGCTGTGGGGGTGTTTTTCAGCTGCAGGGACAGGACGACTGGTTGCAATCGAGGGAAAGATGAATGCGGCCAAGTACAGGGATATCCTGGACAAAAACCTTCTCCAGAGTGCTCTGGACCTCAGACTGGGCCGAAGGTTTACCTTCCAACAAGACAATGACCCTAAGCACACAGCTAAAATAACGAAGGAGTGGCTTCACAACAACTCCGTGACTGTTCTTGAATGGCCCAGCCAGAGCCCTGACTTAAACCCAATTGAGCTTCTCTGGAGAGACCTAAAAATGGCTGTCCACCAACGTTTACCATCCAACCTGACAGAACTGGAGAGGATCTGCAAGGAGGAATGGCAGAGGATCCCCAAATCCAGGTGTGAAAGACTTGTTGCATCTTTCCCAAAAAGACTCCTGGCTGTATTAGATCAAAAGGGGGCTTCTACTAAATACTGAGCAAAGGGTCTGAATACTTAGGACCATGTGATATTTCAGTTTTTCTTTTTTAATAAATCTGCAACAATGTCAACAATTCTGTGTTTTTCTGTCAGTATGGGGTGCTATGTGTACATTCATGAGGAAGAAGAATGAACTTAAATGATTTTAGCAAATGGCTGCAATATAACAAAGAGTGAAAAATGTAAGGGGGTATGAATACTTTCTGTACCCACTGTATATTCATTTATTGATGTTACACAGAATGTGTGGACATTTGAGGGGGTTTCCATACATATGTAAGTGAATGTCATCTGTGTTATGGAAATGATCTTCTGTGACACGTTTCTCTTTATAGGAATTCTATATAAACATGGAGAATATGGGGGTTCACAGCACTGGGAGTCCTTTCTCAGTGCACGGCTATCTATGCCAATACAAGTGTAAGTTGGAGTCCCTGTGGAATCTCTTACAGCTATTCACCCCGGATACCCAGACTTCAACCTTCTGTCCACCAAAAGGAAGAAATCCTAATGGGATCTCTCACTGCGCTGAGATCTTGGTGATAATGACCACCGATCTTCTACATTACACATGCAGGCTGTGCTTCCTGCTTGGTAGTGCTTGTGATTTAACCACTTAAGCTCTGGAAGGTTTACAAATAGAGCTTACTTTTGGTGGTATTTAATCACCTCTGCGGTTTTTAGATTTTGCGCTATTAACAAGAAAAGAGCGACAATTTTGAAAAAAAAAAAAACAACAACAATATTTTTTACTTTCTGCTAAAAAATATTTCCAATAAAAAAATTTAAGAAATCCAAATTTATTTTTATCAAATATGCAAAAAGTATTGCAGCGCTCAAATAAAATAAAGTGCAAAACATATTAAAGTGCATCAGTTGTATACATTGTCCCCGTGATGGGTTGTAACATACAATATAACGATTGTTCATTCAAAAAATTCAAAAGTTCATAAAAATATCCCAGTGTTTAAATGATGAATCGTAAAAGTTCCCCCGACGGCGATCACGCCTGCTCCTCCCGCGGTCTGGCTTCCGTTGTGTTTTATCACATGCACATAATCACATAGATCTTCGTGATTATGCACAGCCGAGCTGCCCTGCCGCAGTAAATCTGCATGGGGCGGTCAGCAAGTGGTTAAGCCAACAGGGCTGCTGTTAGGAATCATGGGGCCCCAGTCCATACAGTGTGTTACATAGTTACATAGTTACATAGTAGGTGAGGTTGAATAAAGACAATAGTCCATCCAGTTCAACCTGTGTAGGTGTGTGTGACTGTAATCATCTAACATAGCCCTCAATCTCCTGATCATTGAGATGTAAGTCTAAGAGTCTTTTGAAAGTCACCATACTACCCGCAGAAACCACCTCTTGTGGTAGACAATTCCACAATCTTGTAGCCCTAACAGTAAAGAACCCCCCACGTTGCCTGAGGTTAAAACGCTTCTCCTCTAATCGCATTGTATGTCCTCGAGTCCTCATGCAATTCCTTCGAATGAACAGCTTTTCTTCTAAGCTGAGATCCCCATTAAGATATTTATAAATTGCTATCATGTCCCCTCTCAGACGTCTTTTCTCCAGGGAAAATAAATCGAGCGATTGCAGCCGCTCTTCATAGGTAAGGTCCTCCAACCCCCTAATCAGTTTAGTTGCCCTTCTCTGGACTTTCTCCAGCTCCAACACATCCCTCCTGAGGACTGGCGACCAGAACTGGACAGAATACTCCAGATGCGGTCGGACCAGAGTTTTATAAAGTGGAAGGATTATAGTCTTATCTCTGGAATACATCCCTTTCTTTATGCATGCTAATATTCTGTTGGCTTTGGAAGCTGCCGCTTGGCATTGCATGCTGTTGCCTAATCTATCATCAACTAAGACTCCCAGATCTTTCTCCATTTTTGATTCCCCCAAGGGTTCCCCTCCTAACGTGTATTGTGTTTTTATGTTTTTGGTCCCCAAGTGCAAAACCTTACACTTCTCCACATTAAACCTCATTTGCCATGTCGTTGCCCACTCCGTAATTTTGTCCAGGTCATTCTGTAGGATATCTGCTTCATGCTGTGCAGTTATTGCCCTGGCCAATTTTGTGTCATCTGCAAAAACTGATAACGAACTACTGATCCCTTCCTCAATGCTGTTTATGAATAAATTGAACAAGGTTGGTCCCAGGACTGAGCCCTGGGGCACCCCGCTTACTACCTCAGACCAGTCTGAGTATGCGCTGTTTATTACTACCCTTTGGACACGGCCTTTTAGCCAATTCCGTATCCAAGAGCAAACCCTGCTGTCGATACCTGCAGACCTTATTTTATAAATTAAGCGCTTGTGGGGAACTGTATCAAACGCCTTAGCGAAATCCAAGTACACCACATCCACTGGTCTCCCCCTATCTAGCTCACAGCTCACTTCCTCGTAGAATGCTAAGAGATTGGTTTGACAAGAACGCCCATTTGTAAACCCGTGCTGGTTACTACTGATGATGTTGTTGTCTTTAGCATACTCTACGATATAGTCCCTTATCATCCCCTCCAAAAGTTTACATATTATTGATGTCAGACTGACAGGCCTATAATTTCCCGGGATATGTCTCTGGCCCTTTTTGAATATCGGGCCACTGTGTACCGCTGTCTGTTCAACAATGGCCGGTCTAATGATCGGCTTCCATTGAACAGTTCTGCTGGAGAAGCCGCATTGATCAGTACATGAAGCCAATGGCTGCAGCCCTAATCTGTGTGTTCCTGGGGGAGTCCCAGCCGTGGGACTACAATAAGCAGGAGACATCCCTACAGTTTTATCGCTTGTGTGGATGTGGGGATCTGTCAGTTTTTTCATCCCACTGCGGTGAATGAAATAAAACTGCGCATGAATACCCAGCTTAACTCCTCCTCCCTCTCAATGTAAGCTCATCGTTCTGCTTATCCTAATCAATAAAGATTTCAACATTTTGTATTTGGTTTTATCTCAGCATTTGCACAACAAGGGTGCGACCTGAACTCTGCTGATACTCTGGAGGCTGAAATATGTATAGTGAACTCATTAAAATGATATACTTAAAAAATATAGAGTGGGTGTTCTGCAGGAGCAGGGGGATGAGTCCGGTGGGCTGCTATGTCCTGGTCAGTATATGATAGAAGGAATCTTCTTCTGCTCCTGCAGCCCCCATACAGAGCCCAGAACACCACTGTCCACATGACTACTTCCAGTAACAATGATGGGGGTGGCAGTTATTGGGACAGCAGCTCTGTCAGCCTGCCATGGGCAATGCTTTAGTTGACAGTTGGGCTGCCTGTCAGGTCTGTGCATCTCCTCCACACCTGATACCTGTCACCTTCAAACCTGATTGGCTGCCCAATGGTCAACTGAAGAGTCAGGCAACTGTCACATTCTGGCTGTTAATTGCAAGCCAGTTTAGTTTATTTTCAGCCCGCCAACAGGAAGGATCCCAATGCAGAGATTTCCCTTCATTATCTGTTCTGTAAAAGCAGCAAGACTTGGGAAGAAATCTCTCCAATGTGATCTCAGTCCCCATCCTAGACCGTTGTCACCGAATGCCGTGTCCCCATCAGAAGATTTCCCCTCTATCCCTTTTCTATTTCTCTACTCTATCCAGTGACCCCAGTGTATATAGTATATACAGTATGTGGGGGGCATTCAGTACATTATATTCCTCTACAGTGCCTGCATTATATACCTCTATTATAATACTTACCTAAAGCATCTTTTCCCGCTCTCTCTGGTGTTGATCTCTCTTGGATGATATTCAGAGGTTCAACGCTATTTTTCATATTAGGCCGCCTATCTGCCCTTTGCTCACCCCTTTGTGGGGCAGTAACCAAGGGCTGTGCGGCTGGCTGGGGGTCCTCGGCCGAGGATCCCGCCCCTTTCTCTAATGATCCCTCTTGGTTGGTGTACAGAGGGTGAGCTTTGCTTTTTTTCTTTAAAAGCCGTCTAATTGCCCTAAACAGACCCCTTCGTGGGGCAGTAACCGGGGTCTGTGCGGCTGGCTGGTGGTCTTCCATTGGAAGTCCAGCTGTCTCCTGTGCTGGCTGATCTTGGATTATTTGCACAGGTAGATCTCGGTTTGGTTTAAACCACTTCATCTCTCAATATATGATAAGACTGAAGAGCAACTCAAAACGCTTCCTTCTCTCTCAGAGTCTAAACACTCTCTGAGCTTCCAACTGCCAACTCTCCTTTTTAAAGACCTCACAGGTCACATGACTTTGGCTTGCTGCCAATTTCTGGGAGTAGCTGGGGATGTCACCATGGCAACAGCGGGTAAACACCAGCTTGGGCCGTTCTATTTTTAGATCACCAACTGAAAAATTCAAATCTGCTGGCAGGAAAACAAACCAGGCAAACAGCTATTTTTTTTTTTTAATGAGAATTTCTGCGGCTGGATATAAGGATTTGTAACCACTTGAAAGCATTTTTCTGACACTCTTGTTTAAATGTAGAAATCAGCATTTTTTTGGGTAGAAAGTTACTTAAAACCCCCAAACACTATAATATATATATTTATTTATTTATTTATTTCTATTAGAGGCCCTAGAGAATAAAATGGTGGTCCTTGTAATGTTTTATGTCACACGGTATTTGTGTAGCAGTTTTTCAAACACAGCTTTTTTCTTTTTTTTTTTTAAATGCATTTTAATTAATTCTAATGCAAAAACACTATACAGGTGCATCTCATAAAATTATAATATTATCAAAAAGTTAATTTATTTCAGTAATTTAATTCAAAAACTGAATTTCATATATTTTATAAAGATGTGATACACACAGAGTGATATATTTCACGCATTTCTTTCTTTTAGTTTTGATGATTAAGGCTTACAGCTAGTGACACCCCAAAATTCAGTATCTCAGAAAATTTGAATATTACATAAGACTACTGTAATAAAAAAAAGGGATTTTTAATACAGAAATGTTGGATTAGTGAAAAGTCTGTCCATGTACAGTACAGTATGCATTACACAGTGTAGTAAGACAACATTTCTGCATTAAAAATCCCTTTTTTTTTTATTAGTCTTATATAAAATATTCAAATTTTCTGAGATACTGAATTTTGGGATGTCACTCGCTGTAAGCCATAATCATCAAAATTAAAAGAAATAAATGCTTGTAATTTATCACTTTGTGTGTAAGACATCTATATAAAATATAGGAGTTCACATTGTATGTTACAACCCATCACTGGGACAATGTATACAATTGATGTACTTTAATATGTTTTTCACTTTATTTTATTTGAGCACTGCAATCCTTTTTGTATATTTGACATTTTAGTGTATACAGTAAACCCCCCTCCATTGTGGGGGTTACGTTCCGGACCCAGCCGCGAAAAGTGAAATTCCACGAAATAGAAAAACCCTATTAAAATGCATTGTAGGCATGTTTATTTTACTGTCACTGTACGTGTAAAAGCATTTTAAGGTCTTTAAACACACTTTTAAAACAATAGAAACTCATTTAAACACATAAAAGATACTAAGAGACATAGCAAGAGCTATGGAAAACACAAAAATATTTCATTTATAATGATTTATACAGTAAAATAACATTACAAAAAAAAACGCGAATTACCGGGACCGCAAAAACTGAACCGCGATGGAGCGGGGGTTTACTGTATATTGTGCACTTTTTTGCTAGCAGCTTTTCACTTGGATCATAAGCGCTGATTCACAATCTTACATTTTGACAATGATGGGGGTGACAGTTATTGGGACAGCAGCTCTGTCAGCCTGCCATGGGCAATGCTTTAGTTGACAGTTGGGCTGCCTGTCAGATCTGTGCATCTCCTCCACACCTGATAACTGTCACCTTCAAACCTGATTGGCTGCCCAATGGTCAACTGAAGAGTCAGGCAACTGTCACATTCTGGCTGTTAATTGCAAGCCAGTTTAGTTTATTTTCAGCCCGCCAACAGGAAGGATCCCAATGCAGAGATTTCCCTTCATTATCTGTTCTGTAAACGCAGCAAGACTTGGGAAGAAATCTCTCCAATGTGATCTCAGTCCCCATCCTAGACCGTTGTCACCGAATGCCGTGTCCCCATCAGAAGATTTCCCCTCTATCCCTTTTCTATTTCTCTACTCTATCCAGTGACCCCAGTGTATATAGTATATACAGTATGTGGGGGGCATTCAGTACATTATATTCCTCTACAGTGCCTGCATTATATAGCTCTATTATAATACTTACCTAAAGCATCTTTTCCCGCTCTCTCCGGTGTTGATCTCTCTTGGATGATATTCAGAGGTTCAACTCTATTTTTCATATCAGGCCGCCTATCTGCCCTTTGCTCACCCCTTTGTGGGGCAGTAACCAAGGGCTGTGCGGCTGGCTGGGGGTCCTCGGCCGAGGATCCCGCCCCTTTCTCTAATGATCCCTCTTGGTTGGTGTACAGAGGGTGAGCTTTGCTTTTTTTCTTTAAAAGCCGTCTAATTGCCCCAAACAGACCCCTTCGTGGGGCAGTAACCGGGGTCTGTGCGGCTGGCTGGTGGTCTTCCATTGGAAGTCCAGCTGTCTCCTGTGCTGGCTGATCTTGGATTATTTGCACAGGTAGATCTCGGTTTGGTTTAAACCACTTCATCTCTCAATATATGATAAGATTGAAGAGCAACACAAAACGCTTCCTTCTCTCTCAGAGTCTAAACACTCTCTGAGCTTCCAACTGCCAACTCTCCTTTTTATAGCCCTCACAGGTCACATGACTTTGGCTTGCTGCCAATTTCTGGGAGTAGCTGGGGATGTCACCATGGCAACAGCGGGTAAACACCAGCTTGGGCCGTTCTATTTTTAGATCACCAACTGAAAAATTCAAATCTGCTGGCAGGAAAACAAACCAGGCAAACAGCGATTTTTTTTTTTTTAATGAGAATTTCTGCGGCTGAAAATAAGGATTTGTAACCACTTGAAAGCATTTTTCTGACACTCTTGTTTAAATGTAGAAATCAGCATTTTTTTGGGTAGAAAGTTACTTAAAACCCTCAAACACTATAATATATATATTTATTTATTTATTTATTTATTTCTATTAGAGGCCCTGGAGAATAAAATGGTGGTCCTTGTAATGTTTTATGTCACACGGTATTTGTGTAGCGGTTTTTCAAACACAGCTTTTTTTTTTTTTTTTTAAATGCATTTTAATTAATTCTAATGCAAAAACACGATACAGGTGCATCTCATAAAATTATAATATCATCAAAAAGTTAATTTATTTCAGCAATTTAATTCAAAAACTGAATTTCATATATTTTATAAAGATGTGATACACACAGAGTGATATATTTCACACATTTCTTTCTTTTAGTTTTGATGATTAAGGCTTACAGCTAGTGACACCCCAAAATTCAGTATCTCAGAAAATTTGAATATTACATAAGACTACTGTAATAAAAAAAAGGGATTTTTAATACAGAAATGTTGGATTAGTGAAAAGTCTGTCCATGTACAGTACAGTATGCATTACACAGTGTAGTAAGACAACATTTCTGTATTAAAAATCCCTTTTTTTTTATTAGTCTTATATAAAATATTCAAATTTTCTGAGATACTGAATTTTGGGGTGTCTCTCGCTGTAAGCCATAATCATCAAAATTAAAAGAAATAAATGCTTGTAATTTATCACTTTGTGTGTAAGACATCTATATAAAATATAGGAGTTCACATTGTATGTTACAACCCATCACTGGGACAATGTATACAATTGATGTACTTTAATAGGTTTTTCACTTTATTTTATTTGAGCACTGCAATCCTTTTTGTATATTTGACATTTTAGTGTATACAGTAAACCCCCCTCCATTGCGGGGGTTACGTTCCGGACCCAGCCGCGAAAAGTGAAATTCCGCGAAATAGAAAAACCCTATTAAAATGCATTGTAGGCATGTTTATTTTACTGTCACTGTACGTGTAAAAGCATTTTAAGGTCTTTAAACACACTTTTAAAACAATAGAAACTCATTTAAACACATAAAAGATACTAAGAGACAGAGCAAGAGCTATGGAAAACACAAAAATATTTCATTTATAATGATTTATATAGTAAAATAACATTACAAAAAAAAACGCGAATTACCGGGACCGCAAAAACTGAACCGCGATGGAGCGGGGTTTACTGTATATTGTGCACTTTTTTGCTAGCAGCTTTTCACTTGGATCATAAGCGCTGATTCACAATCTTACATTTTGACAATGATGGGGGTGACAGTTATTGGGACAGCAGCTCTGTCAGCCTGCCATGGGCAATGCTTTAGTTGACAGTTGGGCTGCCTGTCAGGTCTGTGCATCTCCTCCACACCTGATACCTGTCACCTTCAAACCTGATTGGCTGCCCAATGGTCAACTGAAGAGTCAGGCAACTGTCACATTCTGGCTGTTAATTGCAAGCCAGTTTAGTTTATTTTCAGCCCGCCAACAGGAAGGATCCCAATGCAGAGATTTCCCTTCATTATCTGTTCTGTAAACGCAGCAAGACTTGGGAAGAAATCTCTCCAATGTGATCTCAGTCCCCATCCTAGACCGTTGTCACCGAATGCCGTGTCCCCATCAGAAGATTTCCCCTCTATCCCTTTTCTATTTCTCTACTCTATCCAGTGACCCCAGTGTATATAGTATATACAGTATGTGGGGGGCATTCAGTACATTATATTCCTCTACAGTGCCTGCATTATATATCTCTATTATAATACTTACCTAAAGCATCTTTTCCCGCTCTCTCCGGTGTTGATCTCTCTTGGATGATATTCAGAGGTTCAACGCTATTTTTCATATCAGGCCGCCTATCTGCCCTTTGCTCACCCCTTTGTGGGGCAGTAACCAAGGGCTGTGCGGCTGGCTGGGGGTCCTCGGCCGAGGATCCCGTCCCTTTCTCTAATGATCCCTCTTGGTTGGTGTACAGAGGGTGAGCTTTGCTTTTTTTCTTTAAAAGCCGTCTAATTGCCCCAAACAGACCCCTTCGTGGGGCAGTAACCGGGGTCTGTGCGGCTGGCTGGTGGTCTTCCATTGGAAGTCCAGCTGTCTCCTGTGCTGGCTGATCTTGGATTATTTGCACAGGTAGATCTCGGTTTGGTTTAAACCACTTCATCTCTCAATATATGATAAGACTGAAGAGCAACACAAAACGCTTCCTTCTCTCTCAGAGTCTAAACACTCTCTGAGCTTCCAACTGCCAACTCTCCTTTTTATAGCCCTCACAGGTCACATGACTTTGGCTTGCTGCCAATTTCTGGGAGTAGCTGGGGATGTCACCATGGCAACAGCGGGTAAACACCAGCTTGGGCCGTTCTATTTTTAGATCACCAACTGAAAAATTCAAATCTGCTGGCAGGAAAACAAACCAGGCAAACAGCTATTTTTTTTTTTTTAATGAGAATTTCTGAGGCTGAAAATAAGGATTTGTAACCACTTGAAAGCATTTTTCTGACACTCTTGTTTAAATGTAGAAATCAGCATTTTTTTGGGTAGAAAGTTACTTAAAACCCTCAAACACTATAATATATATATTTATTTATTTATTTATTTCTATTAGAGGCCCTAGAGAATAAAATGGTGGTCCTTGTAATGTTTTATGTCACACGGTATTTGTGTAGCGGTTTTTCAAACACAGCAGCTTTTTTTTTTTTTTTTTTTTTTTAAATGCATTTTAATTAATTCTAATGCAAAAAAAAAAAAACACTATACAGGTGCATCTCATAAACTTATAATATCATCAAAAAGTTAATTTATTGCAGTAATTTAATTCAAAAACTGAATTTCATATATTTTATAAAGATGTGATACACACAGAGTGATATATTTCACGCATTTCTTTCTTTTAGTTTTGATGATTAAGGCTTACAGCTAGTGACACCCCAAAATTCAGTATCTCAGAAAATTTGAATATTACATAAGACTACTGTAATAAAAAAAAGGGATTTTTAATACAGAAATGTTGGATTAGTGAAAAGTCTGTCCATGTACAGTACAGTATGCATTACACAGTGTAGTAAGACAACATTTCTGTATTAAAAATCCCTTTTTTTTATTAGTCTTATATAAAATATTCAAATTTTCTGAGAAACTAAATTTTGGGGTGTCACTCGCTGTAAGCCATAATCATCAAAATTAAAAGAAATAAATGCTTGTAATTTATCACTTTGTGTGTAAGACATCTATATAAAATATAGGAGTTTACCTTTTTGAATTGAATTACTGAAATAAATTGACATTTTGATTATTATAATGTTATGAGATGCACCTGTATGACCCAATTTTTTGGTAAAATATAAAAGATGTTACAGCGAGTAAATAGAAACCTAACATGTTACGCTTTAAAATTGCGCACGTTTGTGAAATGGAGACAAACTACAATTCTTTAAAAATCTCCATAAGCGATGCTTTAATAAATGTTACATGTTAGCAGTTTAGAGTTACAGAGGAGTTCTGGTGCTTAGAATTATTGTTCTCTCTCTAATGATCACATGTGTGGTGCAAACACCGTTTACATATCCGTGTGTGACTGATGTATGCGTTCCCTTCTGCATGCAAGCAGATTGCGATTTTTCTACACCGTCCCTTTCACTACTTCCCGCAAACTGACGTACCTGTCCCTGTCCCTATAGAGATTTTTAACCGCTTCCCCACCAGCCCTATTTCGGACACTTTTTGTTCACAAGTTAAAATCAGTATTTTTTCCTAGAAAACTACTTAAAACCCCCAAACATTATATATATTTTTTTAGCAAAGACTCTGGAGAATAAAATGGCGGTCATTGCAATATTTTTTGTCACGCGGTATTTGCGCAGCGGTCTTTAAAACGCCATTTTTTGGGGAAAATTTTTGAAAAATCACATTTAACTGCATTTAAAAAATACTAAACAGTAAAGTTAGCCCATTTTTTTTGTATATTGTGAAAGATGATGTCACGCCGAGTAAATAGATAAATTAAATTTATTTAACGGTTACCAGTTTAGAGTTAGAGTGTAGCTCTTTTTATAAAATTATTGCTCACGCTCTGGCGATCGCGGCGATACCTCATATGTGTGGTTTGAACAGCGATTTCATTCGTGGCTCGACTTGCGTATACGTTTTTTTTGTGCGCGAGCTAACGGTGACTGGGGCGGCTAATTTATTTTTTTTTCCTATTTATTTTTTCTTTTTTTTTAACTTTATTACAGGTTTTTTTAAAAAAAAAAATCTGATCACTTTTATTGCTGTCACAAGCAATGTAAACATCCCTTGTGACACCAATATGTAGTGACAGGTACACTTTATGGAGGGATCGAGGGTCTAAAAGACCCTAGACCCCTCCACTACACTTCCCTGTATGCAAAATGCCAAAAACTGCATTTTTGCATACAGCCGTTTTTCAAATCTGCCGCCTTTTGCAGCACAGTAACCCGGAAGTGACGTCATGGACGCCGCCTCCGGGTTACGTCATCGGAGACATGATCGAAGCCGTTTCCGGCATTCATCGGGACTCCATCCAGCTGGCGGACGTGCCGGCTGGGTGCTCGGGGCTCCCGGTGGGACGGGAGCCCCGAGCAAAGCCACGGAAGCCCTCCCGGGTAACGATCGAGCGGCTCCCGAGCCGCATCGGTCATTACCGACGGAAAGCCGACCGTCGGCTTCAAACCACGGTACCGGGATGATGCCTCTAGCTAGAGTCAGCCGACGTAGGTCTACGTGGCTAGACGTTAAGTGGTTAAAAGGACAGTGTAAAAATAAAAGATTAATAGATAGGAAAATAAAAAATGAAAGTGGTGGTGGGGGGGGGGGGGGGGGGGGGGGGTTTAAGCACTGCGCTCCTGGGTTATAGCAAAAAAGCACTCTTCAAATATACACGGTAGGCACATAAATAGATGAATAAATTAAAATGAAAAATAAATGACATATAATTCCAAATATAAATAGTAGACACATAAATGTGATATAAATAGATAAAAATTCAAAATAAATAACATCTGATTCCACTATAATAATAAAAGTGCTTCAAAAAATGTCCTTCTATTCAAAGTACATATGTGCAACAGCCAAGTTAAATGTGCCACCAATGAAATAAAGTGCATGTGTGATAGCCCATCTATAGGTATTATGTGCAAATAATGCAGGGAAGTGCAAACAAATAAATATTACATAAAGTGCAGAGTAGAAGAGCCGGTTCACACTGCCACCACTTGTCAGGCGACTTGGTCAAGTAGCGCTCCATTCTGTGCAATGGAACCGTTCTAATCAGAGCGACTCAAGTCGCTCCGCCTTAGAAAAAGGTTCCTGCACTACTTGGGGGCGACTTCGGAGCGGCTTGCATTGACTTCTATTAGAGAAGTAGTTTGCAAGCCGCGATGAAGTCGTGCTGCACGAGGAGGGTTCTAAGTCGCGGTGACTTTGAGTTGCCCCAGTGTGAACCGACTCTTATGCCCCGTACACACGTTCAGATAATCGGACGACTTATCGTTCGCATTTTGTTGCATGATATTAACATCGAATTCAACAATGCGTACTTAGCGTATGATTTTTGTTGTACGATTCTGGAAAAGCTTCCTGGTTGCTTAGCTACGTATCAGATGGTGCAAAACAAAAACAACGGCAGCCAGGCTTTTTCTGTGCTATTTTAGTGTTTCTGAGCATGCGCGGTCTTTGTCGATCGATTTTTAGCGGACGCCTAGTTTTCTAATGAAACGATTGTCGTTCGCGAGGCTGTCGTACCACAGAAGTTTTCCTGTTTGTCCCTTCGGATTTTGTTGGATGAACTGTCGTGATCGACTGTGGAAAGCTGTGTACTAACGATCAGATTATGGTGCGATCGGGTCGAAAGCGAGTTTTGTTGTGCGATTATCGGAACGCGTGTACGGGGCATTAGTGCTGATTGTTTTCAAAATAAATTTAAGTTTATTTAACCACTTGCCTACAGTGCACTTTCACCCCCTTCCTGCCCAGACCGATTTTCAGCTTTCAGCGCTCTCACACTTTGACTGAGAATTACTCAGTCATGCAACACTGTACCCATACAAAAATTGTGTCCTTTTTTTCACACAAATAGAGCTTTCTTTTGATGGTATTTGATCAATACTGGGTTTTTTATTTTTTGTGCTATAAATAAAAAAAGACTGAAAATATCGTGAAAAAACGCATTTTTCTTTGTTTCTGTCATAAAATTTTGCAAATTAGTAATTTTTCTTCACAAATTTTGGCCAAAATTTATACTGCTACTTATCTTTGGTAAAAAAAAACCAAACAAGTGTATATTATTTGGTCTTTGTGAAAGTTATAGAGTCCACAAGCTATGGTGCGAATCATTGAAAATTGATCACACTTGATCACATCTGATGTACTGAAGGCCTATCTCATTTCTTGAGACAATAAAAGGTCAGGAAAGTACAAATACCCCCCAAATGACCCCTTTTTGGAAAGTAGACATTCCAAGGTATTTAATAAGGGGCATGATGAGTTTTTTGAAGTTGTAATTTTTTCCCACAATGCTTTCCAAAATGAAGATTTATTTTTTTTTATTTTTATTTTTTTATAAATTGCCGTATTAACAGGTTATTTCTCTCACACAGCACATGTATACTTTCAACTACACCCCAAAACACATTCTACTACTCCTCCTGAGTATGGCGATACCACATATGTGAGACTTTTTCACAGCCTGGCCACATACAGAGGCCTAACATCCAAGTAGCAGCGTCCGGCATTCTAGGAGCACAAATTACACATATCATTTCCTGACAACCTATCGCACTTTTGAAGGCCCTGGAGCACCAGGACAATGGAAACCCCCATAAAATGACCCAATTTTGGAAAGAAAACAGCCCAACGTATAATTTTTGAGGCATAATGAGTCTTTTGAATATGTCATTTTTTTCCACAAGTTTTTGGAAAATGTGGAAAGAAAATGAAAACACATTTTTTTTACACAAAGCTGTCCATTTATGCAATATTTCTAACACATCGCATATACATAGCAAAACTTGCACCCCAAAATACATTCTGCTATTCCTCCTGAGTATGGCGATACCACATGTGTAACACTTTTTCACAGCCTGGCCACATACATAGGCCTCACATCCAAGTAGCGCTTTACACAAAGTTGTCCATTTATCCACTTTAAGACTGGGCCTATTTTTGACACTTGGTGTTTACAAGCTAAAATCATTTTTTTTGCTAGAAAACTACTTTGAACCCCCAAACATTATGTATATTTTTTTTAGCAGAGACCCTAGAGAATAAAATGGAGATCGTTGCAATATTTTTTATCACACCATGGTTACTGTTAGGGCTACAAGATTGTGGAATTGTCTACCACAAGAGGTGGTTTCTGCGGGTAGTATGGTGACTTTCAAAAGACTCTTAGACTTACATCTCAAGGATCAGGAGATAAAGGGCTATGTTAGATGATTACAGTCACACACACCTACACAGGTTGAACTGGATGGACTATTGTCTTTATTCAACCTCACCTACTATGTAACTATGTAACTATGTAACCATATTTGCGCAGCAGTCTTCCAAATGCGATTTTTTTGAAAAGAATTCACTTTTTTGAACTAAAAAATAAGAAAACAGTAAATTTAGCCCAATTTTTTTCCATAATGTGAAAGATAATGTTACGCCGAGTAATTAGATACCCAACATGTCATGCTTCAAAATTGCGCATGCTCACAGAATGGTGCCAAACATTGGTACTTAAAAATCCCCATAGGCAACATTTTAAAAATTTCTGCAGGTTACTAGCTTAGAGTTACAGAGGAGGTCTAGGGCTCAAATTATTGCACTCGCTCTAACAATCGCGGCGATACCTCACATGTATGGTTTTAACACCGTTTACATATGTGGGCGGGACTTGTGTATGCGCTTGCTTCTGCGCGCGAGCTAACGGGGACAGGGCGCTTTAATTTTTTTTTTTTTTTTTCCTATTTATTTTATTTATTATTTTTTTATTTTTACACAGTTTAAAAAAAAAAAATGTTTTGATCATTTTTATTCCTATTACAAGGAATGTAAACATCCCTTGTAATAGAAATAGGCATGACAGATCCTCTTTATTGTGAGATCTGGGGTCAAAAAGACCTCACACCTCACAACTACACTAAAAAAGAAAAAAAAAAAAAAATTGTTGAAAGAGGAAAAAAAAAAGCAAAAAAAAAGCGGCCCTTTAAACCGGTTGCTAGGCAACGTCTTTTGACGTAGCTCCGGTCCTCCAAGACTATAGAGTTGAATGAGGGCCATTTTGCCCTCACTCGATTTCCTGTCTCTGAGGATCCGGGACCGGATAGTTTTCCCCGCTGCTGGCGGGTCCGGTAAGCTGGGAAAACGTCTGGGACGTGGCAGGAGGGGGGGGGGGGCACCTCTTCCCCTGCACCGTAAGGGTAATTCCGCGGCGAATCCGCCACTGGGACCACCCTTATCTGAAAGCCGACCGCCCGCCGTTTCAAAAAATACCGGGGTTATGGGGGCTATCTTGCTGCCATAACCCCAGTATTTAGCTTTTAATGGCCGACGCATATAGTCGTTAGGCGGTCAGTAAGTGATTGCATGTATATGGCAAACAGGTGACGATGACTGACGGGGTGACAGGTGACGATGACTGATGGGGTGACAGGTGACAATGACTGATGGGGTGACAGGTGACGATGACTGATGGGGTGACAGGTGACGATGACTGATGGGGTGACAGGTGACGATGATTGATGAGGTGACAGGTGATGATGATTGATGAGGTGACAGGTGACGATGATTGATGGGGTGACAGGTGACGATTGATGGGGTGACAGATGACAATCACTGACGGGGTGACATGTGACGATGATTGATGGGGTGACAAGTGACGATCACTGATGGGGTGTCAAGTGACGATGACTGATGGGGTGAAAGGTGACGATGACTGATGGGGTGACAGGTGACGGTGATTGATGGGGTGACAGGTGACGGGCGATGGTCACTGATGGGTGACAGGTGACGGGCGATGGTGCACGGCGGTACTGATGGCAGTCTCTGGTGACCGGTGAACTTTAGGCTACGTTCACATGTGAGCGTAGCGATCACGGGCAGAATCACAGTGATTCTGCCCGTGATCCAGAAATCATTGCAAATCGCTGGACGCCTGTGCGTTGCCCGTGATTTGCAATAGCACCCCAAATGCTGTGCGATGTTGCTGCGATTTCCGCCTGCCGAATCGCGGTAACATCGCGCAAACAACGCATGACGCTCCAAAGAAACTCTTGTACCTTTTTTGGGCGTCATGCGATGTTTGCGTGATGTTACCGTGATTCGGCAGGCGGAAATGGCGGCAACATCGCACAGCGTTTGGGGTGCTATTGCAAATCAGGGGCAACGCACAGGCGTCCCGCTATTTGCAATGATTTCCGGATCGCGGGCAGAATCGCTGTGATTCTGCCTGCGATTGCTATGCTCACATGTGAACGTTATGGTTGTCAATTTCTGGGCACTGATGAGGTGACTGTTGGGTGACAGGTGACATTGGGGGGGGGGCTGAGGACTGTGTGGGGACCTTTATTAGTGTGATTTTTACTTTGTGACATGTGTACAGATCAGTAACTCACTATTTCTAGCTCTGCTCTCCTCATACTGGAAGCTGTATGAGGAGAGAAGAGCTAGTAACACTGAGTTACTGCTCTTTGTTTACATTTTGTGATCGGCTGTGAATGGATTCACAGCCGATCACATAGTAAACAGTCACTGTCAGTGACTGTTTACTACCGCCGGTGACAGCTGTGTTCCTACGGAACACAGTGCCACCGACATGACCGCGCTGCGCGCTCCCGATCGCGCATGCGCGGTCATCTTGTGGGCGCCTTCATTGTGATCGGCTGTGTCATTGGAACACAGCCGATCACGTGGGAAACAGCCACGCCCATTGGCTGTTTCCCCCCTGCCGGTGACGGGGGGTGTCCCGGGGACACCCCGACCCCGGCAGTGCAGGGCGGCGCGCACGCGATCGCGCGCCTGCCCTGCTTAAAGTGCCGCCGTCATATGACGGCGGCCCAGGATAATGGTCGCACCGCTCCGCCGTCATATGACGGCGGGCGGGCGGCAAGCGGTTAAGAAAAGTTTACAGACGGGTATGGTGCCAGCAGATTGGAAAAAGGCCAACGTAGTACCAATATTTAAAAAAGGGCCGAGACATATCCCGGGTAACTATAGGCCGGTCAGCCTAACATCTGTAGTCTGCAAGATTTTGGAGGGGATGTTAAGGGACCACATACAAGACTTTAGTAATGAAAACGGTATTATAAGTAGTAATTAGCATGGATTTATGAAAAATCATTTGTGCCAAACCAATCTATTAACCTTCTACGATGAAGTGAGCTGCCACCTAGATAAAGGTAAGCCTGTGGATGTGGTGTATCTGGACTTTGCAAAGGCCTTTGACACCGTTCCCCACAAACACTTACTGTACAAACTAAGGAAGGTAGGTATGGACCATAAGGTGAGTACCTGGATAGAGAACTGGCTCCAGGGGAGAGTACAGAGGGTGGTGATTAACGGGGAGTACTCGGATTGGGCGGGTGTGGAAAGTGGGGTCCCCCAAGGTTCTGTCCTGGGACCAATTCTGTTTAATTTGTTCATAAATGATCTAGAGGAGGGGATATCGAGTACAATCTCAGTATTTGCAGATGATACTAAACTAAGCATGCCAATATCTTCTATGCAGGATGTGGAAACCTTGCAAGCGGACCTGAACAAAATAACGGGGTGGGCAACTACATGGCAGATGAGATTTAATGTTGAAAAATGTAAAGTAATGCACTTGGGGGCCGGAAACCAGAAAGCAAGCTACTCACTAGGGGGGGAACCTCTGGGTGAGTCTAGGATGGAAAAGGACTTGGGGGTACTGGTAGATAACAGGCTTGGCAGTGGCATGCAATGCCAAGCCGCCGCAAGCAAAGCCAACAGAATACTGGGATGTATAAAAAAGGGGATTCACTCCAGAAATAAAGAGATTATTCTCCCACTCTACAAGACTCTGGTCCGGCCACATCTGGAGTATGCTGTCCAGTTCTGGGCACCGGTCCTCAGGAAGGATGTGCGGGAATTGGAAAGAGTCCAGAGAAGGGCAACAAAAATAATTAGGGGAATGGAGGACATCAGCTATGAGGAAAGACTACAAGCACTGAACTTATTCTCTCTGGAGAAGAGACGATTGAGGGGGGATATGATATCAATATACAAATACTGTACTGGCGACCCTAGCATAAAGAACAAACTATTTAAAGTAAGGAAATACAATAAGACACGTGGCCACTCACTAAAACTAGAGGAAAGGCGGTTTAACCTTAAAATATGCAGGGGGTTCTTCACTGTAAGAGCAGTAAGGATGTGGAATTCTCTTCCACAAGCAGTCGTATCAGCAGGGAGCATTGATAGTTTCAAAAAACTATTAGATGGGCACCTTAGAGACCACAACATACAGGGGTATACAATGTACGGTTAAAAGCAAACACACACACACATCATAGGTTGAACTGGATGGACTGATGTCTTTTTTCAACCTCACTAAGTATGTAACTATAAATAAATCATATAATGTGTAAAGATATGGTGAAACCTTAGTGCTTGAGGCTCCATTCACATTAGGTTGCTCCGACTTAGGGGGCGACCTGTGAAGTCGCGTGCAGCACGACTTCGGTGCGACTTGCACGGACTTCACATAATGATCCGATCCTATTATAACGGCTCCTGTACTACCCAGTGGGAGCCTGAGGACCGCGACTTGTCAGGCTGACACGTCGCGGTCCAAGTCGTACCAGTGTGAATGCGGTCTGAATGTCCAATAGTAAAACTCTTGAAAAAAATCCTTCACAAGTTTATGTCTTTAAATATATGTGGTAAATTTCTCCGCCTCCAATTTTGTGATCCAAAACTAAAATGAAAGCGCCCCGCCCCCGTTAGCCCGTGCACAGAAGCGAACGCATACGCAAGTCACGCCCACATATGTAAATGGGGTTCAAACCACACATGTGAGGTATCGCCGCGATCGTTAGAGTGAGAGCAATAATTCCATCCCCCGACCTCCTCTGTAACTCTAAACTGGTAATCTGTAGACATTTTTAAACGCCGCCTATGGAGATTTTTAAGTAGCAATGTTTGTCGCCATTCTTCGAGCGTGCGCAATTTTGAAGCATGACACATTGGGTATCTATTTACTCGGCGTAACATTATCTTTCCCATTATAGAAAAAAATTGGGCTAACTTTACTGTTTTCTTATTTTTTTAATTCAAAAAATGTATTTTTTCCATAAACAATTGCATTTGTAAGACCTCCACGCAAATACGGTGTGATAAAAAATATTGCAACGATCTCCATTTTATTTTCTAGGGTCTCTGCTAATAAATATATATAATGTTTGGGGGTTTCAAGTAGTTTTCTAGCAAAAAAATCAGATTTTTAACTTGTAAACAACAAATGTCAGAAAAAGGGGCGGTCCAGAAGTGGTTACTGTAAAAGTATAAATGTACTGTGTGCTTTGCACTGTGCAGTATTGTGGCTGTTTTCATTTTCTCTAGGGGGGTGACAAGGGGTCCCGCCACAAGGTGCGTCCAGCGGCAATCACTGCAGGTAATAGCTAGCTGTGCAGAGAGCCGCGAATAGATGTGGCCACCGGTGACCCGCCTAAATCGCCGGTGTAAATGTAGCCTTAACCACTTTAAGACCGGAAGGATTTGCCCCCTTCCTGACCAGGCCCTGTTTTGTGATTCGGCACTGCGTTACTTTAAAGGACAATTGCGCGATCGTGCGATGATGTACCCAAATAAAATTGATGTCTTTTTTCCCCACAAATAGAGCTTTCTTTTGGTGGTTTTTTAATTTTTTGCGCTATAAACAAAAAAAGAGCGACAATTTTGAAAAATAAAGAAAACAATATTTTTCACATTCTGCTATATGACATTCTCAAAAAAAAATAAAAAATCTAATTTTTTTTTAACATTTTAGGCCAATTTGTTTTCTGCTACATATTTTTGGTAAAAAAAAAAAAAATCGCAATAAGCGTATTTTGATTGGTTTGCGCAAAAGTTATGGCGTCTACAAACTACAGGATAGATTTATGTCATTTTTATCGATTTTTTTTTTTTTTGCTAGTAATGGCGGCAATCTGCGATTTTTTGCGGGACTGCGACATTGCGGCGGACAGATCGGACCCCTGACTGACATGTTGGACACTTTTGGGGGGACCAGTGACATTACTACAGTAATCAGTGCTAAAAATATGCATTGGTACTGTAATAATGACACTGGCAGGGAAGGGGTTAACATTGTGGGTGATCAAGGGGTAAAATGTGAGCCTAGGGGAGTGATTCTAACTGTGGGGGGCGTGCCTTGTGAAATGACCATAGAGACATGTGATCCTATATAGAAGGAGCTCTATGATCATTCCAGAGAGAAGAATGGTCGGCTGTGTTTACAATAGCTGACCGTTCTTCTCTCTCAGCGGGGAGCGATCGAGGGTGTCAGGAGGCAATCGGAGCCGCCTGCCCGCTGCATCGTCTTCCCCGCCTTCCTAGAGCGAGCGCTGTACATGTATGGCGATTCGTCTGGGAGCGGCTGCCTGCCGCAGTACATCTGCGGCGGGTGGTCGTAAACTGGTTAAACTGAATGCACAATAGTGTGTTGAAACCATGTTTTTCATTGCATAAAAATCAGACATGCGGCACCCCAATGTATCTGTATGGTGGGAACGGGGAACATAGAGAATATTTGTTTTTCTGCATCCTAGCTTTGAGTCTGCATTAACCGCCTAAGGACCTCCCCAGGTACATATACTGCCGCAGGGCAGCCCTTAAGCGCCAGATTATGTACCTGTATTTTTTTCTTTGGCTCTGGGGCGTGTGCGCACACTGCTGGAGCCCCGCTACCGCTGTGATTGGACACAGAGCGAGCCAATCAGTGGCTCTGGTGGATCGGTTAGCCATGAGAAACCTGGCAATCATTCCTGAGAGAGGCAGAACGGCGGTCTGCCCATGTAAACAAGGCAGATCACCATTCTACAAGTAAGAAAGACAGAGATCTTGTGCTTCTGCTAAGTAGGAACACAAATCTCTGTCTTCCTTCAGTTAAACCATCCCCCGCCCAGTAAGAAAGCACTGCCTTGGAGCACATTTAATCCTTCGATCGCCCCTGATGTTATAACCTTCCCTGCCAGTGTCATTAGAACAGTGACAGTGCATTTTTTTTTGCATTGATCACTGTATCGGTGTCATTGGTGCCCAGAAAGTGTCACTAAAGCCCCATACACACGTACCGATCGTCGGCCGAAAAGCTTCGGCCGACGGCCGATCTGCCGATTGTAGACTTGTTAGTATGATGCCTCCGACAGCGCACATTCGGCCGAAAAGAATCTGTCATGCAAGCATTAAAATTTTTGTATGCCGACACCAGAGCGGCCGATTGTTCGCCAGTCAGTACAGATTTCGGCCGACAGACCGCAGATTTGCAAGACTGGGCATGCTCAGAAAAGGAAAAACACAGGGAAAGATAACCATTACATGACATCACTTCTGCAGTCGGCTGTAGTCGGCGGACAATATTCTTGTGCAGTCTTTTGCACTTTTCAACAGACACCGACAGCCCTGGACAAAAGACGGCCGATCGTTCGCCGACGATCGGTACGTGTGTACGGGGCTTTAGTGTCAGATTTTTCCGCCGCAATGTCGCAGTCCTGCTAAAAATCTCTTATCACTGCCATTACTATTAAAAAAAATAAAAAGTCCATAACTCTATCCCCTAGTTAGTAGACGCGATAACTTTTGTGCAAACCAATCAATATAGGCTTACTGGGATTTTTTTTTTTTTTACCAGAAGTATGTAGCAGAATACATATCGGAATAAATTGATGAAGAAATTAAATTTTTTACATTTTATTATTGGATGTTTTATAGCAGAAAGTAAAAATAGTTTTTTCAGAATTGTCGCTCTATTTTTTTGTTTATAGCGCAAAAAAAAGAAAATTGCAGAGGTGATCAAATACCATCAAAAGAAATCTCTATTTGTGGGGAAAAAAGGACATCAATTTTATTTGTGTTCAGCAGTGCGCGACCGCGCAATTGTCAGTTAATACAGTGCCGTATTGCAAAAAAAGGCCTGGTCTGGAAAGTGGGTGAACCTTCCCGGAGCTGAAGTGGTTAATCAATGATAATCAATGCCCCTGGTGTAACCAAACCCTAATTGTTGATTCTCCATTACTGAGAACCCATACAGGGAGCATGAAACCATCATTTGGAATGGTAATGACTAGAGCAGAGCAGAGATCCACTGCTGACTCTGATCCACCATGAAAGCAGTTTAATTAGAAAACTTTATTCCGAAAGCAATATCTCTTATTAAAAAACAGAATATAAAGAGAAAGCAGGACTTTAAAGGGCTAAAAAAGGGGAGGGGGATGTCTATGAATAAAGCACAATTAGGTATAAAAACAGCATTTTATTGAATCGAAAATTAAAACCTATACATATACATAGTATAATAAAATAAAGAATTGCTCCATATCAAGATGTTGATACAAAAATACCACGTAGATAACCGTGGTCACAAATGGAGTGTAGTCTGGCGGTCCCCGGTAAGCCAACGCATTTCACACTTGGGGCTTCCTCAGGACCAAAGAAAAGACCACAGAGAGGGGGTGAAGTATTCTCACTGGGGGTGTAATGCTATACAGAAGGGGGGGTGAACATTGAGGAGTAAATCACAGAGGGGTGGGGGGGGGGAGTATTCTCACTGGGGGTGTAATGCTAAACGGGAGGCAAGACGTCTCCAAAGGTTGACTGAAAACAGGGGGCGCTCTTCTTTTTTTATGATTATATGGGACTTATTTCATGTCTATTCATTTGTATTGCAGCTGTTGGATTGCTTCCTGATTTTCTCCATCATGGATCTTATCCCTCTCACATTAAAGGTAAATACTTTATTCTACTCCAGAATCACTGAAGTCAATGTTTTGTTTAAAGCTGAATTCCAGGTATGATTTATCGTTACATAGTTCCAGCTTGGAGGAATGTATATACTGTATATAATGTATGTACTGTATATAACATACATGGCTGATGCCCCTGGAAATTGGAAATAACTGAAATAGACACCGACACTCCAGTCAGTGATCTTCACTTGCTTCCAGGTTTTGTGCCAAGCGGCTGGCGTGCTGCATTCTGAACACAGGAGGCCGGCCACGGGTACAAAGCATTCTCTGAATGGTGCCTGTGCTGATCGGCCATTTTCCTGTGTTCAGAAAGCATCAGGTCAGCCACTCAGCACGGTATTCAGAAGCAAGTGGAGATGACTGGAGTAGTGGTTCCTTCACAAAATGCAAAGCATTCTCTGAATGGTGCCCATGCTGAGCAGTCGACCTCCTGTGTTCAGTAAGCAGAGGTGCAGCTGCTCAGCACAGGACCCAGAGGCAAGTGGAGATCACTGGAGTAGCAGTGTGATAGTGGTGCCTACTTCAGTGATTTCCAGCTTCCAGGGGCATCGGCCAGGTACGGTATATACAGGATCTCCAAAAAGTAAGTACACCCCTCAAATTTTTAGAATATTTGATTCTATCTTTTCATGTGACAAAACTGAAGAAATTACACTTTGCTACAATGTAAAGTAGTGAGTGTACAGCTTGTATAACAGTGTAAATTTGCTGTCCCCTCAAAATAACTCAACACACAGCCATTAATGTCTAAACCACTGGTAACAAAAGTGAGTACACCCCTAAGTGAAAATGTTCAAATTGGGCCCAAAGTGTCAATATATTGTGTGGCCACCATTATTGTCCATCACTGCCTTAACCCTCTTGGGCATGGAGTTCACCAGAGCTTCACAGGTTGTCACTGGAGTCCTCTTCCCCTCCTCCATGATGACATCACAGAGCTGGTGGATGTTAGAGACCTTGCGCTCCTCCACTTTCTGTTTGAGGATTCCCCACAGATGCTCAATAGGGTTTAGGTCTGGAGACATGCTTGGCCAGTCCATCACCTTTACCCTCAGCTTCTTTAGCAAGGCAGTGGTTGTCTTGGAGTTGTTTGGGGTCGTTATGTTGGAACACTGCCCTGTGGCCCAGTCTCTGAAGGGAGGGGATCATGCTCTGCTTCAGTATGTCACAGTACATGTTGGCATTCATGGTTCCCTCAATGAACTGTAGCTCCCCAGTGCCGGCAGCCCCAGACCATGACACTCCCACCACCATGCTTGACTGTAGACAAGACACACTTGACTTTGTACTCCTCACCTGGTTGCCACCACACACGCTTGACACCATCTGAACCAAATAAGTTTATCTTGGTCTCATCAAACCACAGGAGATGGTTCCAGTAATCCATGTCCTTAGTCTGCTTGTCTTCAGCAAACTGTTTGCGGGCTTTCTTGTGCATCATCTTTAGAAGAGGCTTCCTTCTGGGATGACAGCAATGCTGACCAATTTGATGCAGTGTGCGGCGTATGGTCTGAGCACTGACAGGCTGATCCCCCCCACCCCTTCAACCTCTGCAGCACTGCTGGCAGCACTCATACCTCTATTTCCCAAAGACAACCTCTGTATATGACGCTGAGCACGTGCACTCAACTCCTTTGGTCGACCATGGCGAGGCCTTCTCTGAGTGGAACCTGTCCTGTTAAACCGCTGTATGGTCTTGGCCACCATGCTGCAGCTCAGTTTCCGGGTCTTGGCAATCTTCTTATAGCCTAGGCCATCTTTATGTAGAGCAACAATTCTTTTTTTTTTCAGATCCTCAGAGAGTTCTTTGCCATGAGGTTCCATGTTGAACTTCCAGTGACCAGTAGAGATGAGCTCGGGCATGTTCAAGTTCTTATGTGCCCAATCCCGCCAGGAGGTCGAAACTGCACTCCACTAATCACAGGCAGTGAGACATTTCCCGATATGTGCAACTGCGGATCGGGAAATGTCTCACTGCCTGTGATTAGCGGAGTGCAGTGTCGGCTTCCTGGCGGGATCGAGCACGTACGAACCTGAACACGCCCAAGCTCATCCCTGGTGACCAGTATGAGAGAGCGATAACACCAAATTTAACACACCTGCTGCTCCCAATTCACACCTGAGACCTTACATAGTTACATAGTTACATAGTTAGTGAGGTTGAAAAAAGACATCAGTCCATCCAGTTCAACCTATGATGCGTGTGTGTGTTTGCTTTTAACCGTACATTGTATACCCCTGTATGTTGTGGTCTTTAAGGTGTCTATCTAATAGTTTTTTGAAACTATCAATGCTCCCTGCTGATACGACTGCTTGTGGAAGAGAATTCCACATCCTTACCGTTCTTACAGTGAAGAACCCCTTACGCACTTTAAGGTTAAACCGCCTTTCCTCTAGTTTTAGTGAGTGGCCACGTGTCTTATTGTATCTCCTTTCTCTGAATAGTTTGTTCCTTATGCTCGGGTCACCAGTACAGTATTTGTACATTGATATCATATCCCCCCTCAATCGTCTTTTCTCCAGAGAGAAAAGGTTCAGTGCTTGTAGTCTTTCCTCATAGCTGATGTCCTCCATTCCCCTAATTATTTTTGTTGCCCTTCTCTGGACTTTCTCCAGTTCCAGCACATCCTTCCTGAGGACCGGTGCCCAGAACTGGACAGCATACTCCAGATGTGGCCGGACCAGAGTCTTGTAGAGTGGGAGAATAATCTCTTTATTTCTGGAGTGAATCCCCTTTTTTATACATCCCAGTATTCTGTTGGCTTTGCTTGCGGCGGCTTGGCATTGCATGCCACTGCCAAGCTTGTTGTCTACCAGTACCCCCAAGTCCTTTTCCATCCTAGACTCACCCAGAGGTTCCCCCCCCTAGTGAGTAGCTTGCTTTCTGGTTTCTGGCCCCCAAGTACATTACTTTACATTTATAAACATTAAACCTCATCTGCCATGTAGTTGCCCACCCCGTTATTTTGTTCAGGTCTGCTTGCAAGGTTTCCACATCCTGCATAGAAGATATTGGCATGCCTAGTTTAGTATCATCTGCAAATACTGAGATTGTACTCGATATCCCCTCCTCTAGATCATTTATGAACAAATTAAACAGGATTGGTCCCAGGACAGAACCCTGGGGGACCCCACTTTCCACACCCGCCCAATCCGAGTCCACACCCGCCCAAGACCTTGTAACACTGAGTCACATAACACCGGGGAGGGAAAATAGCTAATTGGGCCCAATTTGGACATTGTCACTTAGGGGTGTACTAGCTTTTGTTGCCAGTGGTTTAGACATTAATGGCTGTGTATTGAGTTATTTTGAGGGGACAGCAAAGTTACACTGTTATACAAGCTGTACACTCACTACTTTACATTGTAGCAAAGTGTAATTTCTTTTTTTTTTTCACATGAAAAGATAGAATAAAATATTTACAAAAATGTGAGGGGTGTACTTACTTTTGTCAGATACTGTACATAGATTGGTCCAAGTTAGAACAATGTAAAAATATGCCATGTCCGTAATTTATCTGTAAAACTCAGTTAAACTCTGTAAGGAGTTAATGGAATAAAGTTTTTATTGTTGAATAGGGAGGAGCTGAACACACGATGGCGCTAGAGTACTGTATACAAAGCATTCAGTGTCTGGAGGAGAAGGGAGGGAGCTGGCTTACAACTTTCCAGCTAAAATCAGAAAAATGTGAGTAAACACTCGCTGTACGAATATTGTATTTTTGTTTTTTATTACATACTATAGATCCATCTGTCAAGATTAGGAGAATTCGAATTTCTCTTACGTCCTCAGACAGTCACAGCCCACTCATACAGTCTTCACCAATGGGGTATTGACTTCATCTCCACAGGAGTAACTAGGCATAAGACTTGTTAAAAAACAAAGCATCTACATAGACACACCCATGGGGGCTGTCCCACTGGTCCAATACCCCCCTGCAATCAGCCATCCCAACTCAGTTTTTCTTCTGCCTAGTTAAGGAGTAAGATAGGCTTCCCTGTGCTGGGACTTCAGTCTCAGCCTTCTTCATCGGGACAGGTTTCGGGGGTTCTATTCGAATCTGTTCACCGTGCCCAGAAAGGAGGGCAAGGTGAGTCCGATTCTGGACTTAAAAGCTCTGAACCCCTTTGTACGCCTTCGGAAGTTCTGCATGGAATCCCTCCGCTCGGTGGTAGCCTCCCTGAGTCCAGGCGAGTTCCTGGCCTCTATCGACCTAAAGGATGTGTATCTGCACATCCCCATTTTGGAGGGTCATCAGAGTTACCTCCGATTCGCCATCGCGGAGGAACACTATCAGTTTGTGGCGTTACCTTTCGGTCTCGCTTCGGCTCCAAGGGTGTTTACCAAAGTGCTGGCTCCAGTTCTGGGCCTGTTGCGGGCTCAGGGCATTGCGGTCTTGGGATATCTGGACGATCTCCTGTTAAGATCGAGTGCCAGCCAGAGCCTGCAGTGCGATCTGTCCACTACAGTTCAGACGCTTCAGGAGTTCGGATGGACCATTAACGTACAGAAGTCGACTTTGTCTCCTTCAGTTCGTCTCCCATATTTGGGAATGATTCTGGACTCTGCTCAAGTGAAGGTGTTTCTGCCGGAGGACAAGCTCCGGACCCTACAGAACGAGGTCAGTGCCCTCCGGGACAACGAATCCTCGTCACTCAGGACCTGTATGCGGGCCCTGGGGTTGATGGTGTCAGCCTTCGAGGCGATACCGTTCGCTCAGTTTCACACAAGGTCTCTCCAAGCGGAGATCCTGAACACCGCGATTATAGGCCAGGTATCTGCACTGGCAGTCCTTTTCCAGCGCCCTGTGGCGTCTGATTCTTTGATTCGCACTTTCATTCAAGGTGTGCGTCACTTGGTCCCTCCTCGAAGGGAACCCTTACCTCCATGGGACTTGAACTTGGTCCTGTCCGTATTGCAACGTTCCCCCGTTTGAAAACAATCTGTATAAACAAACTGTATCATCCCATTTCACCACAGGATTTCACCTGGTGACTTTTCCAGTGCCCTGCCTGTGCTTTTCCAGTTATTTGTGCCTGGAAAATAAAGAAAGACCATGGCGTCCAAAAAGCGTTTTTTTGCGCAAAAGCGCTTTTAGACGAACTGGAAAACAGCGACAGTGAAACGAAGTTACTTCAAGAACTGAGCGATCGTGATTGGTGGGAAAATTCGCCATCAGGTACAGAAAGTGAGGACAGCGAGGATTCTGATGTCTCTTTCTGGCACATAGATGTGGAATTCGGGAAGAATAGAAAATGATTCCTCAGAATTTCCAACGGAGCGATGTGCCAGAAAGAGACATCAGAATCCTCGTTGTCCTCACTTTCCGTACCTGATGACCAATTTTCCCACCAATCGCTATCGCTCAGTTCTTCAAGAAACTCAGTTTCGCTGTCGCTGTTTTCCAGTTCATCTAAAAGCGATTTTGCGCAAAAAAAACGCTTTTTGGACGCCATGGTCGTTCTCTATTTTCCAGGCACAAAGAACTGGAAAAGCACAGGCAGGGCACTGGAAAAGTCACCAGGTGAAATCCTGTGGTGAAATGGGATGATACAGTGTAATCCCATCACAGCTTTCTATCATCTCATTTGGTGGATTTACAGTTTTGAAATTGCCGCCAATTCTACCCCCCTGCGTTGCAACGCTAGCAGGGAATGGACCCGGAAGACAGGTGACGGCATCGACCGAGCACACAGCGGGAGGACAGCGGGAGGACGGCGGGGGAGGTAAGTTTTAAAATATAAAACAACAGATTTCCATGCAAAACAATGTAGGGCTTTTAGCACAGAAATCCGGACATAATCAGACCGCCAGGGAGGATAAACGAGACTTTACAATCACCTTAAATATTTTACATAAAAATCTATGCTGCAGATTTGTGAAATCTATAAAGTATGTTTGCCTCCAGGTAATGATCGCTGTCACTCTGATTTCATGCAGAAATATAGAAGTGATTCTGAACTTCCTGTCTTGCAGATAAGTGTCACCTCGATCAGTGGCGGCGGTGGTGGGGAGGGGGTGGGATCAGTGGCGGCACCGTGGTGGGGAGGGGTGTGTGATCAGTGGCGGCAGTAGTGGGAAGTGATCAGTGGCGGCGGTGGTGGGGAGGGGGAGGGTGTGATCAGAGGTGGTGATGGTGTGGAAGGGGGGCGTGAGATTAGTGGCATCCATGGTGAAGGGGGTGGGATCAATGGCGGTGGTGAGGGG
The DNA here is from genome assembly GCF_965119305.1 of Pelophylax lessonae. Lineage (NCBI taxonomy): Eukaryota > Metazoa > Chordata > Amphibia > Anura > Ranidae > Pelophylax > Pelophylax lessonae. Next base: position 49,180,836 of record NC_138780.1, on the reverse strand, counting down.
GGTGTGGATGGTGGGGTGGGATCAATGGCGGTGGTGAGGGGGGGTGATGGTTGTGAGGGGGGGTGATGGTTGTGAGGGGGGGGTGATGGTTGGGAGGGGGTGGGATGAATGGCGGTGGTGAAGAGGTGATGGTGGAGAGGGATCAGTGGGGGCGATGGGGGGGGTGGAGGAGGGGTGGGATGTGGTGTCATCCTCCCCCACCACCACCACCTCTGTCTTACTGATCCCATCCCCCCACCACCGCAGATCTCATCCCTACACCCCCCCCAACACTTCTGTTGTAGATAGGGATGAGATCTGTTCTGTGCCAGGCATGGGTCTGGGATCATTAAGAGGCAGCATTCCAGCAAGGGTGGAGTTTGGGATCAAAAAGGCAAGTTAGTTCACTTACAATTAGCACTTAGAAGTCGCGTCGGTCAGTCAGCTTCCCCCACAGTGACTCAGGAACTCCAGGCAGGCACACTTCTTCTAGTAGGCACAGCAGCATGTAGTCTCTTCGCACTCGCAGAGGGGAGAACTCCTCCTCCCCTGCATTCTATTGGTGTCACAGCCTCACTGCATCAGCTCTGATTGGAGGAAAGGCAGGGCTGGGGGCGGTGCAGGCAGCACAGCAGCAGATTGTAGCTTTACCCAGAAAACTGGCCGCTGTAGACACCTCTCCCCCCGCCCCCCACGCACAACGATCGTCTCTCAGTCTCAGCCAGACAGCCACTAGCGAACACGAACAGTCAGGTGGACAGACGGGCCCCCTCACGCCGCGGCCGCGGTAAGAGAACGGGGGCTGGCGGGCCCCCCCTCAGGTAGCGGAACTCCAGGGCCCGGTCGCAACCGCGACCGCTGCGACCCTGATAGTTCCGCTACTGGGAGATACCCATTACTCTGTTTACCCCTGTAGGGGTACTACCCTCTGGTGAGTGCAGGATCAATAGGAGGGGAGCACCTATTCCTTCATTGAGCAACCCCACTTCTACAGATTACCTGGGATCCACTTTTTCTTACACCCTTTGGATTTTACTCGCACCTGTTTGTGGATTTGATTGGGATAACATTTTTATATATATTAGGCTCCATTCACATGTAGGCGTTTTGGGGCGTTTTTGGGGAGTTTTTCTGCTCCAGGATCAGCTCTCAAAACGCCCAACAAGACAAATCCTATTCATTTCAATGGCCCCTGTTCACATCTGAGCGTTTTGACGCTGTGAGCAAAACGCCCAACACTCAAAAAAGTACATGGGCTTCTTTTTGGGCAGATTTCAGGCGTTTTCCATTGGTCTCTATTCAATCTAAAAATGCCTGCACAAAAAACGCCTGTAAATCGCAGTAAAATCGCGGTAAAAAAAACGCGCGAAAACTCTACGCTCAGGTGTGAATGTAGCCTAATTTTACATATTTATTGCTACGGATATATAATGGATTTTTATGGGACATTGCCTGAGGCTATCTAATATATTTATATTTATACTTATTTTTTGGAGAATTCTATTCACTCTAAGCACCTTATATGCACTTTATGTGAGCACTATCTTTAATATAGGTATTTTATTTGATCACTATCAATTTTAATAACATTTCAATTGGTTTAGTATTTAATTTATTGATCACTTTCATCACTGTGCAATTTAATATTTGGTTTTAGAGTATTTATTGCTAATTTGGTGTGTTACTTGTTACTATAAATTTACCAGCACTTATTACTATTTTCAGTGATCACATACACATAATTATCACTTTTAGATCACTTGGTTACATAAATTATTTACTAATCAACTTACTATTTATTCAATTTGGATCATCCACACATAGTGATTACCAAGAGTACTTGAATTTTTTAGTAATTATTTATTTAATTTAATTTATACACATCGCACTTGATATACTTCTGGCACTTTATACCACACTCCATATTTTTATTATATATACTGACCTACTAACAAATTTATATAGATATTTATATCCCTTACCCATCTTTATCAATAATATATTTTTTGGCAGCGCCAATTACCTCCACACCCACCCATACATATCAGATATAGCTTTGCTATATTTTGAGGTAGGCTGCAGCCAGTCGTTTTATATATTTTTACCCATAAGCGCAGAAATCTCTCACCAATATAAAAAAGTTATAAACCAGTTAGGGCCGGTTCACATTAGTGCGATCACAGAGATCGCATGTTTATTCGGAGCTCACTGCTCCTAAATCACATGCGATCTCTGTGCAGTGCGAATTTCAGCCATACATTTTGTAGGGCTGAATTCGCACCCCAATCGCACTAAAACGCGCACAGGACCCTTTTTTTTTTTTTTATCCGCAGCATAATCGGATCGCATGGTGGTTCACAGTAGTGCGATCCGATTCTGTGCGAACTTGCAGATCGCACTGCGATATTCGATCACAACTGGGGGTGTCGTTAACTTTTAATTGACACCGCTGCATATCGCATATGGCAGTGTGAACTGCCTGAGGTACGGATGCGATGCGGGATCACGCTTTATATTCACAGCATTCCCGCATCGCACAAATGTGAACCGGCACTTAGTTCGCCTTTATAACATATCCAGCATACAGGTCCACAATCCCCTCTATGTTGTCCCCGTCATGCAGGCACTCATGGGGGCAGGTAGGGATGTGCCATGTTTTGGGAGGAAAGAGGAGTCCACATAGCGTAATTCCATAAAACAACTCACTCATTTATTAACCGGTTGCCGACCGCCGCAAGTACATATACTGCGGCGGTCAGCCCCGGCCAGGCAAAGTGACGTACCGGTACGTCACTAGCCTGTAACTTACTTGTGAGCCAATAGCGGGCGCGCACGCACCCGCGGAGGCGCGCGCCCGCCCCGGCTCGTTCCCTCGGAAGTCCGTGCGTGTGACCGGGGACCCGATGTCCGCCGGTCACTAGCGATCGTCCCCGGTGAAGGGAGAAAGGCAGGCGGCTGATGTAAACAAGCCGCCTGTCATTCTCCCCTGTGTAGGAATGGTGATCATATGGCTCTACTATGTAGGACCGTTGATCTCTGTTCTTACACCAGTAGCCATGTCCAATCACAGTTAGAAGCACGCCCCTAGGGACACACTTAACCCCTCCTTCCCCAATACAGTTAACCCCTTCCCTGCCAGTGTCATTTTGCAGTAACAGTGCATATGTATAGCACTGATTATTGTAGAAATGTCACTGGTAACCCCAAAAGTGTCAAATGTCAGTCAAGGGTCCGATTTGTCCGCCGCAATTTCGCAGTACCGCAAAAAAAAACGCAGATCGCCGCCATTACGCGTTAAAAAAACCCACCAAAAATGAAAGAAATCTTTCCCTTAGTTAGTAAAAGCAATAACTTTTGCGCAAACCAATCAAAAGACGCTTTTTGCGATTTTTTTTTTTTTTTTTTACCAAACATATGTAGCATAAAACAAATTGGCCTAAAAATGTTAAAAAATTTTGATTTTTACATTTTTTTTGGGGAATTTCATATAAAAAAATGTGAAAAATATTGCTATTTTTGCAAAATTGTTGCTCTTTTTTGTTTATAGCGCAAAAAGTAAAAATCGCACAGGTGATCGAATACCACCAAAAGAAAGCTCTGTTTGTGGGAAAAAAAGGACGTCAAATTCGTTTAGGTACAGCGTCGCACAACCGCGCAATTGTCCGTTAAAATCACGCAGTGCCGAATCGCAAAAAAAACCCTGGTTGGAATGGGGGTAAAATCTTCCGGGGCTTAAGTGGTTAAAAGTAGATAAACTCACATTTACCAAGTGTCTCCCCAACACCAAGGGTTCCAGCATGTGCGTTGAAAGCTGAATATTGGCCTGGGCAGGAAAGGGATGAAAGGGGGTTATGGTGTCACACACGGGGGAGACACGTCTTAAATGGGAGTTTTATTTACTTTTAATAAATGAGTGAGTTTTTCTTTTTTATTTATATATGATTATTTTTCATTTTTTTTACTAATCATTAGAAGTTTTGATTATTATTCATTAAGATTACTGCACTTTCATTTTCTGTTGGAGATAATTGGATATTATAATACTTTAAAATAGAGAAGAGAAGATTTGCGCTGATTTAGGTTTATGATCTATTTTTTTTATCGTCACATTCCTGCAGCCAATTAGCAGCAACTACACATCACACATCGTATTCCCCAATAACAGCTTAGAGCCACTGATTGATTTTGGCGCCAGATCCTTTTTTTTTTTTTTTTTTTTGCACATACCTTGTGCTACATAGTTTAAAGCGGTAGTATCCCGCTTTTTGACACTTTTACCTACAGGTAAGCCTATAATAAGGCTTACCTGTAGGTACAAATAATATCTCCTAAACCGGCACGGTTTAGGAGATATTTGCAGTGCAAGCAGTCGCTCGCGCGAGCGGCGCTTGCGCTCTGAAGGTCCGGGGGGACCTTCAATTTTGTTTGCCGGGAGCTTGCCGGAAAATCACTCCCGCGCGCATGCGCGGGAGTGACGTCATCGCGGCTCCGGCCAATCATCGTGCCTGAGCCGTCTCTTCCTGCCAATCACCGCGCTGGAGCCGCCGAACCCGGAAGAGACGGCGAGGGATCATGGCAGCGCCCGCAGCGATGTCCGGGGGTCCGTGTCGGGGCTTCATTCTAAGGTAAGTTACACATAATGAGCTAGTATGTGATGCATACTAGCTCATTATGCCTTTGTCTTGCAGGTTTTTTTTTTTTTAGGGTTTACAACCGCTTTAAGGTAAAACTAAAAGACAATGTAACATGTATGGCCAGCCTTAGGCAGTGAAACTATTCAAATCACCTGTGTGAAATAATGGAAAGCCTGAAAACATGACCTGTTGTGGGTATTTGAGGACTGGAGTTGAGAAACATTGCCTTAGTGCAGTGATGGGGAACCTTGGCACCCCCAGACGTTTTAGAACTACATTTCCCATGATGCTCAGCTACACTGCAGAGTGCATGAGCATCATGGGAAATGTAGTTACAAAATATCTGGGGTGCCAAGGTTCCCCATCACTGTCTTAGGGTGTTTGAATCGCGCATGTCCCCCCCCCCCCCCAATCACCCCCGATGTCTGTGGGTCCCCAAAGGAACAGTAAGACAAAAGGTACTGTAATAATAGATTGCTAGTTCTTAGGGTTGCAGTGACGGGTGTTTTGTTTCTGCAGTTTGGCGCTGTCTCTTGCGGTGGAGCGTGCGCTCAGACAGGAGGACTTTCTCCCCATTTCCCTGGAGATGTACGCACAGCTCTTCTACCTCTTTCTGGATGGCAGCCCTCTTCTCCATCCCCTGCAGGTCTGTGTTACGGATTGGACAGTAATGTAGAAGATGGGAATTTTTGCTGAGATGTTAAAGTGAATTTTTCTTTGTTTTTGTGTTTAGAACGATCCGCAGACTGTCTTCACCAGGGGGCGCCAGTTTCTTCCCAGCTGCATTCTGAAGGGCCAACACACAAGTTCTGCATTCAGGAGTCGCCTGCCCCAGGTATCCCAGTCCTCATCGTTTTTTGTTGGGGTTCGGTAATATCTGCATTCTTTATGTAATGTTTCTAGCAATGAGAATCTCTGCCTTTAGGCTTCATGCACGCAGGATGTTTTTTTTTTTTTTTTTTACCCTTCTAGAAGCCAACAGCGTTTTTGCAGAAAAAAATGGCTGCCATTTGTAAAAGTGTCTAAAGCGTTTACAAGCATATACAGGCTTCAGGCTAAATAATAAAAAATAAATACAAATAAAAATAATCAAGATAAAGTAGGAATAAAAATAGATATAAAAAAAAAAAATAAAAAATATAGCAATAAAATAAAAATTTAAATAAAAATGGAAATTTTGAGTAAAATAAAATTACAAATACCATCAAAAGAAAATAAAAAAATAAATAGAAAATAATAAATAATGGATCTTTGTGACTGGTAAGTATCTTGCGACTGGTGAGTATCTTTGCGACTGGTAAGTATCTTTGCGACTGGTGAGTATCTTTGAGACTGGTGAGTATCTTGCGACTGGTGAGTATCTTTGCGACTGGTGAGTATCTTTGCGACTGGTGAGTATCTTTGCAAATGGTGAGTATCCTTGCGACTGGTGAGTATTTTGTGACTGGTGAGTATCTTTGCGTCTGTTGGATCTTTGCGACTGATGAGTATCTTACCGTCTGTTGGATCTTTGCGACTGGTGAGTATCTTAGCGACTGGTGAGGACCCCAGGTTTAGTACCAGGGGAGACAGAGGTAGTGTAGGTAAGGAAGAGCAGGTCGTTAATATATCCCCATAGAGTAGTGGGTAATAATGTCCGACAGGATTGCGGATGCCACTCAGTGCACTTCTTGCTGCATGTATGCGTTCCTTGATGAACCAATCGAGGGCGAATACTGCTGTGCAAGATGTGAGCGACTTGTTGCTCTGGTAGACCAGATCCTGGACCTACAGAACACAGTGGCAACACTGCGTGGCATCAACAACCTGGAAAGGAGCTTGGACATTACCTATCAGGCGCTGGCAGGGGCCAGCATAGAGGAGGGAGGAATAGAGGGGACGCAAGCAGCAGAGGTACGCAGCTGGGTGACTGTTAGGAAGGGTAGAGGGAGGAGTGCCAGGGAGGCCAATCCTGAGTTGATAGACCCTAACAAATTTGCCGAGTTGCAGGTTGAGGGGGATATCAAATCAGGTGTGGCAGAGCTGGAGCATGCGCCCTCCCCCAGCTGCCAGGGGAGGGACGGCTCCAGGAAGAAGGGGGGCTGTAACTCAGGAAAGGTTAGAAAGGTTGTGGTAGTTGGGGACTCAATTATCAAGAGGACAGAGAGGGCAATCTGTAAAAAAGATCTCGTGAACCGAACAGTATGTTGTTTACCGGGCGCCCGAGTTCGGCACATCGCAGATCTGGCAGACAGATTGATGTGGGGGGCTGGGGATGACCCAGCGGTCATGGTGCATGTGGGCACTAATGACAAAGTTAAAGGTAGGTGGAGGATCCTTAAGAACGATTTCAGGGACTTAGGTAATAGATTGAGGAAAAGGACCTCCAAGGTGGTTTTCTCTGAAATACTGCCTGTACCTCGAGCCACACAGGAGAGGCAGAAGGAGATTAGGGAACTTAACAAGTGGCTGAGGAATTGGTGTAGGAAGGAGGGGTTTGGGTTCCTGGAGAACTGGGCTGACTTCTCAGTCGGCTACCGGCTCTTTAGTAAGGATGGGCTGCACCTTAATGGGGACGGTACAGCTCTTTTGGGGAGAAAGATGGCCACCAAGTTGGAGGGGCTTTTAAACTAGGAGACGGGGGGGAGGGCTCAGAAGTAGAATCAGTCAGGAGGGAGCAGAGGACTGAAGGCAGTTGTAGGGTCAGCAGCGACAGTAGGTCCACAACGCCAATCGGTAGGTCTGTGCGGGAAAACCTCAGACCAAACAGGAATAAACATAACCACCAATTGCGCTCAACTTCCGTAAAACTAAGAGGGGTATATGCTAATGCCAGGAGCCTAGCTAATAAGATGGATGAGTTGGACATGTTAGTACATGAGGAGGACATAGACCTTGTGGGAATAACAGAGACTTGGTTCGACCCCTCACATGACTGGCTGGCCAATATCCAAGGGTATTCGGTGTACCGGAAGGACAGGGTAGGAAAAAGAGGGGGAGGGGTATGTCTCTATGTCAAGAACAATATAAAGGTGATAGAAAGGAGTGACATTACGGAAGGGATGAGTATGGAGTTAGAATCTGTGTGGGTTGAACTCCATAGGGAAGGAGAAAAGGGGAAAGTAATTGTGGGGGTTTGCTATAGGCCACCTAACCAAGGGGAGGAGGTAGAGCTGGAATCCTTAGCACTAATGAGTAAAGTGGCAAAATTGGGATCAGTCATCATATTGGGGGACTTCAATTATCCTGACATTGACTGGGATGAGGGGACTGCACACTCACAGAAGGCCCGCCTATTCACAGAAACCTTACTGGATAATTACATGTCACAGTTGGTGGATTCTCCGACTAGAGAAAATGCAGTCCTGGATCTATTGATCACTAATGACCCAGACATAATCTCGGAGGTAGTAGTTCAGGACAACCTGGGCTCTAGCGATCACAGGATGATCACATTTAGTATAAATAACAATATAACAAGGCAAGTGGGGAACATAAGAACCCTAAACTTCAGAAGGGCAAACTTTCCAAAATTGTACTCATTGATGGAAAGGGTAAACTGGGACCAAACCCTGGGATCCCTGACCACAGAGGAAAAATGGGAATGCTTTAGGAACATATTAGGCAAAGGCATCTTGCAGTGCATTCCTATGGGAAATAAATTTAGAAGAGACAAAGCCAAACCTGGCTGGCTAAACCGTAGCGTTAAAAAACTTATTAGGGGAAAAAAATTGGCCTTCAAGAAATATAAATCAGAGGGCACTGTATTGGCTTTCGAGCAATACAAGGAGGCAAATAAGAAAAGTAAACACGAAATCAAAATGGCTAAAATCAACTTTGAGAGACAAATAGCGGAGGATAGTAAAAAAAACCCAAAGAAATTCTTTAAATATATCAACAGCAAAAAAACTAGGGCAGAGCATATTGCACACATAATTAGCGATGATGGGAGGATGGTTACAGAGGACACTGAAAAAGCAACCGTGCTGAATGCTTTTTTCTCGTCAGTCTTTACACAGGAAACGGAGGGGTACACTGACCATGACTGTATGGTTAGTAGTAATACACAGGACTTGCCACTATGGCTAACAGAGATTGAAATCAGGGAAAGGCTGGATAAACTTAACACAAACAAATCACCAGGCCCGGATGGCGTACATCCGAGAGTACTCAAGGAACTCAGTAAGGTTATATCCAGACCACTGTTCCTGATCTTTGCTGACAGTATTAGGACAGGAGATGTACCAGGGGATTGGAAGAAAGCTAACGTGATTCCGATATTCAAAAAGGGCCAGAGGCATATCCCGGGAAATTATAGGCCTGTCAGTTTGACATCAATAGTATGTAAACTTCTGGAGGGGATGATAAGGGACTATATCGTAGAGTTTGCTAAAGACAACAACATCATCAGCAGTAATCAGCACGGGTTTACAAATGGGCGTTTTTGTCAAACCAATCTCTTAGCATTCTACGAGGAGGTGAGCTGTGAGCTAGATAGGGGCAGACCAGTGGATGTGGTGTACTTGGATTTCGCTAAGGCGTTTGATACAGTTCCCCACAAGCGCTTAATTTATAAAATAAGGTCTGCAGGTATCGACAGCAGAGTTTGCTCTTGGATACAGAATTGGCTTAAAGGGCGTGTCCAAAGGGTGGTAATAAACAGCGCATACTCAGACTGGTCTGAGGTTGTAAGCGGGGTGCCCCAGGGCTCAGTCCTGGGACCAACCTTGTTCAATTTATTCATAAACAGCATTGAGGACAGGATCAGTAGTGCGTTATCAGTTTTTGCAGATGACACAAAATTGGCCAGGGCAATAACTGCACAGCATGAAGCAGATATCCTACAGAATGACCTGGACAAAATTACAGAGTGGGCAACGACATGGCAAATGAGGTTTAACGTGGAGAAGTGTAAGGTTTTGCACTTGGGGACTAAAAACATAAAAACACAATACACGTTAGGAGGGGAACCCTTGGGGGAATCAAAAATGGAGAAGGATCTGGGAGTCTTGGTTGATGATAGATTAGGCAACAGCATGCAATGTCAAGCGGCAGCTGCCAAAGCCAGCAGAATATTAGCATGCATAAAGAAAGGGATGTATTCCAGAGATAAGACTATAATCCTTCCACTTTATAAAACTCTGGTCCGACCGCATCTGGAGTATTCTGTCCAGTTCTGGTCGCCAGTCCTCAGGAGGGATGTGTTGGAGCTGGAGAGAGTCCAGAGAAGGGCAACTAAACTAATTAGGGGATTGGAGGACCTTGACTATGAAGAGCGTCTACAATCGCTCGATTTATTCTCCCTGGAGAAGAGACTTCTGAGGGGGGACATGATAGCAATTTATAAATATCTTAATGGGGATCCAAGCTTAGAAAAAAAGCTGTTCATTCGAAGGGATTGCATGAGGACTCGAGGGCATACAATGCGATTAGAGGAGAAGCGTTTTAACCACAGGCAACGTGGGGGGTTCTTTACTGTTAGGGCTACAAGATTGTGGAATTCTCTACCACAAGAGGTGGTTTCTGCGGGTAGTATGGTGGCTTTCAAAAGACTCTTAGACTAAAGGCCCGTACACACGTACCGATCGTCGGCATACAAACGTCGGTGGACGAAGGATCTGCCGATTGTACGCGTGTTAGTATGGTGCCTCCGACAGATGTCTGCGCACAATCCGCGGACAAAAGTCTTTCTTGCAAACATGAAAATTTTTGTATGCCGACACCAGAACGGACGATTGTTCGCCTGTCAGTACACAATTCGGCCGACAGACCGCAGATTTGCAAGACTGGGCATGCTCAGAAAATAGAAAACACAGGGAAAGTTAACCATTACATGACATCACTTCTGCAGTCGGCGGACAAAATTCTTGTGCTGTCCTTGTGCTGTCTTTGCACTTTTCAGCAGACACCGACATCCCGGGGAGAAAAGAGGAACATTTGTATGCCGACCATCGGTACGTGTGTACGGGGCTTTACATCTCAAGGATCAGAACATTCAGGGGTATGTGAGATGATTACAGCCACACACACCTACACAGGTTGAACTGGATGGACTATTGTCTTTATTCAACCTCACCTACTATGTAACTATGTAAAAAAATATATACACAAAAAATGAAATAAACAAATGAAAATAAAATAAAAAGGAATTAAAATTAGCATTTTTACCAATTAGATAAGAAACAATTCAGATCTAGCTTTAGCTTTGCATTTTGTGCAAATAAAGATACATTTTTCAGTACTTCGCCATGAGAACTATTTTGTTTTATTGAGTCTGGAGGATATTAAAGCCGCCCCCAAGAGTATTATTGGTAAGACCAGATCTTAACGCCAAGAGGCCTGATATCCACAACACCAGATACAAGTTTGGTTGACCCCCCAGACTGAAAAGCTGAGGGTCCATTCTCTGTGGTGAGTGAGGATATGAGAGGGGAGTGCGGAACTCTTCACAGCATGATTACATGAAACACTTCCGCACCTTATTAATGGAGTTTGGAGCACTTTATATGAGAACTTTTGAAAGACTTTGTATATGATTTTTATATATACTTATCCTTTATCACCATCTATGCAATACAATATAAATAAAACAGTCTGCCAAGCGAAGACCTCCCATTACTTCATTGTTAGTCGGTGAGTATAACACGTTTGTTCTTTTTTCTTTAGTATTACTTTGATATTATTGTTCTCTGCAGATTGTGGACTCCTGGGAAGAGAAGGACCCTGAGCTGGCCAGCTTGCTTAGGAACGTCCTGCAGAGTCTGGAGGATGACTGTATGTTCAATGAGCCCCATCTATTCTAAAGAAGTCTGCCTCTAATGAGAGCTCAGGGGGCAGCGGAGACAGAGATGTAGTTTGTGCAGGGGGCAGCGGAAGCAGAGATGTTGTTGTGCAGGGGGCAGTGGAGGCAGAGATGTAGTTTGTGCAGGGGGCAGCGGAGGCAGAGATGTTGTTGTGCAGGGGGCAGTGGAGGCAGAGATGTTGTTGTGCAGGGGGCAGTGGAGGCAGATATGTTGTTTGTGCAGGGGGCAGTGGAGGCAGAGATGTTGTTTGTGCAGGGGGCAGTGGAGGCAGAGATGTTGTTGTGCAGGGGGCAGCGGAGGCAGAGATGTTGTTTGTGCAGGGGGCAGTGGAGGCAGAGATGTTGTTTGTGCTGGGGGCAGCGGAGGCAGAGATGTTGTTGTGCAGGGGGCAGCGGAGGCAGAGATGTGGTTTGTGCAGGGGGCAGTGGAGGCAGAGATGTTGTTTGTGCAGGGGGCAGTGGAGGCAGAGATGTTGTTGTGCAGGGGGCAGCGGAGGCAGAGATGTTGTTGTGCAGGGGGCAGCGGAGGCAGAGATGTAGTTTGTGCAGGGGGCAGTGGAGGCAGAGATGTTGTTTGTGCAGGGGGCAGTGGAGGCAGAGATGTTGTTTGTGCAGGGGGCAGCGGAGGCAGAGATGTTGTTGTGCAGGGGGCAGTGGAGGCAGAGATGTTGTTTGTGCAGGGGGCAGCGGAGGCAGAGATGTTGTTTGTGCAGGGGGCAGCGGAGGCAGAGATGTAGTTTGTGCAGGGGGCAGCGGAGGCAGAGATGTTGTTTGTGCAGGGGGCAGTGGAGGCAGAGATGTTGTTTGTGCAGGGGGCAGTGGAGGCAGAGATGTTGTTTGTGCAGGGGGCAGTGAAGGCAGAGATGTTGTTTGTGCAGGGGGCAGTGGAGGCAGAGATGTTGTTTGTGCAGGGGGCAGCGGAGGCAGAGATGTGGTTTGTGTTGGAAGTATACAAAGCGATCGATGGCCGGCAGTATAGAAAGTGATCGATGGCAGGCAGTATAGAAAGCGATCGATGGCCAGAAGTATAGAAAGCGATCGATGGCTGGAAGTATAGAAAGCGATCGATGGTCGGAAGTATAGAAAGCAATCGATGGCAGGAAGTATAGAAAGCGATCGATGGGCGGAGTCATTGCAAGGAGCAGCTGACACTGTTTACTGTGTAAATAATTTATTCAAAGGCTTTCATATCAGATAATGCCATAAATTATCCACCTACCTATCTAGTTGTATGTTATGACGTAACCCAGAGAGGAGGAAACACTGCTCTGCAGTCTCCAGTTCATGGAGGAGGAAGCACTGAACACTTCGGGGGAGGGGGAGCGCCACCATAAAATAAGACTTTGCTTTATGTTCACTGTGTGAAATCGCAGGATTTGGTGGATTTGCGTTGTGCTTTGTACAGCAAAACAATTAAAAATCGTATAAAAAAAAAAAGTTTGTGTTCCATTTTTTTTTTCTCTCCAATCCTCAGCTGGGCAATTGTCGGGCCAGTTCTGGTTTCACAGCTTCCATCGTCCCTGAGGGGGTGTCGGGTTCAGTTTCGGGGGCTTGGCCGGGCTCTGGGTGAGGGGGTGGACCATAGACATGTGCACGTTGAGATTGTGCGCCTTCTCAAAACGTTTCCAGCACTGGTCACATGCGAACTCCAGGTCGGCCTCAGCCTTGTGCTTGGTCATGTGATACTTGAGTGACGCGCGCTGTCTGCACTGGAAGCCGCACACTTCACATCTGATGGGGGGAGGGGAATGTGTTAGATAACGCCGTCACATGACCATTCAGAAGATGCAAACAGCTATGCTTACTTATAGACAACGCATGACAAATATGGAGTTCCAGGTAGGAGGAGCCAGAAGATGGACAGAACATTCTCTTTGCTAAAACTCTGTTTTTAGGCTTTTTTTTCCCTCCTATCTATAGGCATTTTTTTTTTTCAAAGCATTTATTAGCTACTTGCTGACCACCCACAGCAGGCTGGCTCGGCTGCAACATTGGTCGCCACTGGGCAGCGGGGATGCCGATGCATGGGGTTGGCAGCTGCGATCGCTCTCTGCTAAGAGAGAAGAACGGTCGGATGTTGTAAACACAACTAATCGTTCTTCTCTCTGCAATGATCACAGAGTGCCTTCTATATAGGATCACAGGTCTCTATGATCATTTCACAAGCCCCTCCCCCCACAGTTAGTAAACACTCCCCTAGGCTCACACTTAACCCTTTGATCACCCACTAGGTTAACCCCTTCCCTACCAGTGTCCTTAGTACAGTAACTGAGCATATTTTTAGCACTGATTACTGATTCTAGGACAATATCCCCCATGGACAACATCCCGGACAATATCCTCCCTGGACAATATCCCCCTAGACCAGTGATGGCGAAGCTAGGCACCCCAGATGTTTTGGAACTACATTTCCCATGATGCTCATCTACACTGCAGAGTGCATTAGCATCATGGGAAATGTAGTTCCAAAACATCTGGGGTGCCAAGGTTCGCCATCACTGCCCTAGACCAGTGGTCCTCAACCCTGGCCCTCAGGGCCCACTAACAGGCCAGGTTTGCAAGATAACTGATATACATCTCAGGTGATATAATTTGCTGCTCAGTGATTGCAGTACTCTAGTCTGCATCTACCCAAGGTAATACTTAAGATCTGGCCTGTTAGTGGGCCCTGAGGACCGGAGTTGAGGACCACTGCCCTAGACAATATCCCCCCTCTAACCCTAACCCTCTAACCCTAACCCTATGTCCAGGGGGATGTTGTCCCAGGGGGATATTCAAACAGTTCCACATTACACCACTTGTTTCTAAATGCCCCACCCCGGATCCAGCTCGGATCTAGGTTACCAGGTGGCGCATCTTTGGGGAAATTGTATAAAAATTTAATAATATAAAGTTGGTAGTAGCAGGGGCAAAATTGGCAAATGCTGCATTATGGAGCTCTGGAGGACCACCCGAGGCAAGATAAGAAATCTGCCCAGGAAGAGTTCCGTATCCCTGAATCCCCGAATGGTGAAGGTGCGTCTGCCCGGTCTGTCCACACCACTTTTCTGGGGACTTTATGGCTGCATAATCCTGGTAGATACTCCCGGCCAGTCATAGAGTTTCAGGACCGGCTCTACTTATGCTTTGACCAGGAGAAGCAGACAAAATCCCGGTCTCCTCCATGGGCCATAATCAGGTGGGTAGAAGGCTAGCCCATAGTCCCCTCCAAAAGCCCCTGGCCCAGTTGGGTCTGTCACAGGTGGCTTCTGGGGTGCTTATGAACATCGGTAATCCCACTGTTCCCAATATAGGGGAGAGTGAAAAGTGTAGATACAGTACATGTATATTATGGTCCATACGGTAAGGTGAACCTATTATCTTGTCCAGTATGGTATTACTGTAAGATAAACATGAAAATACTAAGTCATGTGATATGCTCACTAAAATACACCATAACGCCATCTCAAATTTCTCTTATTCGCTGTAGAGCCGATAAGATCCCTGAAAACATGCTGAGCTCGTATCTAGATGCCTGTGAACTAGAGAAGCATCGGAAGCTGGAAGGTGAGGATCCCGAGTGTTCGAGTGTCGTCAGGATGATGGTTAACCGGTCAGATTAGCTGCATTTTGTTTAATTACTTCACTTCAAAGTTGAGATCCGCGTAATAATTGAACATGACGCATTGTGATATGAAATTCAACAAACCCATCTATATTTTGTACCTAAAGCTGAAGTCTAGGCAAAGCAAACTATAATAACTCAAAGCTTTCAGACTGATGTTTTGTATGTGGTTGGAATAAAAAATAAAAGTTACATTGTAGAGGTAAAATATAAAACATTTAAACATAATAAAATAATGATATCCGGAGTTCAATGTTAAGTAGGGATTGGGTGGGAGGGAATGGGTCGGGGGGTTGTTATACCGTCCCGCCGTGTTAGGGACTGGTGATTGTCATTGTTTGTATTTTTCTTGTTGCAAAATCAATAAAAAGAATTTTTCAAAAAAAAAAAAAAAGTAGGCATTGGGTAATTCAGCCTTCTGTGCTCCACCCGTAACTGAAATGTAAAACTCACACAGACTTTATAGGTGCAAAAACTGTACTTGTTTACACCCAATACAAACATTTTATTCCTGCTTCCAATGGGGTCCATAATACATTAAAAGAGAAGTGTGGGAATCAAACTAAATAAACTTACATACTCCCCTAGATGGCTGCAACAGGGATCTGATGCTGCTGCTGTCCCCTGCCGGCTCTACACCGAGAACCAATCGATCAAAGACTGACTGTTCTCGGCTCCGCTCTGAGCACAGATCGCTGACTGTCAGACACTGCTCTGTGCTTTTCCCCTCTTACTGTTTTAGTTTCTTTTAAATGCAGTGAAATTTATTTTTTCCAAAAAATCTGCTTTTGAAAGACCGCTGCGAGACTTTGCTAAAAAAAATATATATATATTATGTTTGGGGGTTCTAAATACATTTTTAGCTAAAAATACTGATTTTAACTTGTAAACAATATGTGTCAGAAATAGGCCCGGTCCTTAAGTGGTTAAATAATGGTGCGCTAATTCAACTTGTGAAAAATTGGCATGTGGAAAAATATATGCTGCACTATTATGTAGCGATAATCACTAATGTACCTAATGCTAATGAATTACTCTACGCAATATAAGCGAATACAAAAGGTGTGATTATAGTGTAAACTACTTATTAAATATATTAATATACAGTGATAAAAAAAGTGGAAAAGTCCCAAACAAATATTAATAAATCAGGCACAAATATGCTCCAGTATGTGCCCTGCAGCAAATATCCAGTGATTTGTTCACCACCACCGCCACCTCTAGGTAAATTGCCTAGGAGAAGACCACACTGGTCAAGTCACCGCCCCCCCCCTTCCACAAATTAAAAATCAGCAGCTACACACACTGTACACACACTGTACACACACTGTACACATACTGTAAACACACTGTACACATACTGTAAACACATTGTCTGGTTGCTTATGATAAAAGGACATCAAGAGCTCGCCTCCTCAACGCTTACTTCCTGGTTTACGAGACACCGGAAGTGACGTCAATGGCTCCTTCTGACGCGTTGCGTCACTGGACACATGACTTTCTCAAGTCACAGTTCAAATATTCACACTTACTTACATCATTCCACACATAGCAGCACACTTCTTTTTATATAGCCCCTTGTAAGTGCACTTCTGCGATCCACAAGAGTAGTACAGCCAAAAGAGGTTTGGCCATACGTCTTTAAACGGATCAGAACCCAGTCCATGTTTGTGTGGGGGTATACTTTATGTTCTTGACTACCGAACGCTGTGAAGTCTCACATCTCATGTAAGGAATTAATACGGTGATTGATACTTGATGTTTGCTTTGGATCTCCCACCCAACATGGAGACATTTTTTTATTTGTTTAAACTGAATTTCTGATCTATTAGGCAATGAAGAGATGGATGTGTCCTTGAATGAGGAGCCTATGGCGAGGTTACAGGCAGCACTTTGGGAGCTGAGACCATATATCATGGATGGCAAGCGATATGATGGTGGGTGATAAGCTGCCTACTTAAAGTACAACTATAGGCAATATTTAAAAATGACTACTTTTGAAAAAATTTTAATTTGCCCATTCCAGGGCAAAATGACCATGTCTGCTGATAATGCACCCCCAGCCCTATTTACTAGGGATCGACCGATATATCGAGGGCTGGTATGCACTTTCCCCGATATATTGCTGATATTTCGGAAAGTGCTTGTACCAGAGTGATGTCTGCAGCTAGAGGCATCACCCCGGTACCGGCGTCCATAGCCGACGGTCGGCTGTCTTGTAATGACAACTGATGCGCCTGAGAAGCCGCTCGGCTGTGATTACAAGGAGTGGTAGGGGAAGCCCCCCCCCCCCTCCCGCTGGACAGCCAAACTTGGCATTTTGAATGCTTTTAAGTCAGAGCAGGGGTTTGGGGTCTTTTAGGCCCCCAGATCCCTCCACAAGAGTACCTGTCAAGTGATAAAAAAAAAAAAATGTTTTAAATGTACGAAAATATCGGCCGATACCTATATGCAATGGCCAAAATATCGGCATCGGCAATGGAAAACCCATATTGGTCGATCCCTACTATTTACTTACTCTCTTGCTCTGGCTGGCGGTGTTCTCACTGGGGAGGGCCTCCCTCTCCATTTGCCTTGGTGACAGTTATGACTGAGAGAAAGTGATGGGAAATTTAGCTTATTAGTGTTGTCACCAGTAGTGTTGAGCGAACACGGACTGTATTATTCGTGTTCGTACCGAATAATTGGATTTTTGTTACCCGAACACGGACCAGAAAACTTTACTGTATGTTCGGGTAAAAATCTGTGTTCGGTCATTTTATTTCCGGGTTTGTATGTATTGGCGCGCTTTTAATGGTGGGCTTTCAACAGCCAATCAACAAGCGTTTAACTGGTGTGCCTTAAGCCATCCCAGCCATGCCTACAAATGTATTAGTAGCTGTGATTGGCCATCTGAAGCATGTGACCAAGTCTTTATAAGTTCGAGACCGAGCGCCGCTGCGTCATTATGCTGTAGTACAGGGACAGAGCACACATCATACGTGCTGGCTGCTGATTAGGGACAGACAGGCAAAAAATCATATTGTGTCCGAAAAGAATTGAGGGACAGGTTGGAGTGCTGCAGGCAGGGCGAGATATAGGCATTTTAGGGCGAGGCTGGAGATATTTAGGGTCAGTGTTCAACAATCAATTTTGCTGTGTGTGGGGTGGGGGGGGTTTGCAGTGCCGGCAGTGACCGATCTTATCGATGCTTTTAGGGAGAGTCTGGAGATAGGCAGGTGTCAGTGGTCCACATCGATTTTGCTGTGTGTGGGGTGGTGTGAACACAATCTTTTTGCCCACTGAGGAGGAGGGAGAAAAAAGTATTTTTTATCAGTCAGTTGTGTGCAGCGTTTTTCCTTCAGTGCTGCTGTGCTGACTGTGATAATACACTGCTGTGTTCACACATGTGCTATTATTGAGTGATTTCAAAAGTTATACACTTTTTTCTATTCCACTATTCAATATACACCCTTGGGTTAAAAAAATTAAATTGTGGCATAGTCTGTACTAATCTAGTTAAAAATTACAAACTTAAAAGGGGAATTTTCTTTTTTTTTCCCTCCATAGCCTGCAGCAGAGCTAACTGATATAAGACACTGCTGTTCACATGTGCTATTGATAAATCACCAATTTTATATCATATTTTCTATTTCGCTATTCAATCTACACCTTTGGGTAAAAACAATTAAATTGCGGGATAGTCTGTATCGGTACGTGTGAGATACACCTTTCCAATTTTTGGGGCGCATCTCATACTGCCGAGGATTTGAGGGTGCTGCCTGTTCCGAACTCCTCCTACTCCTCATCCTGCCTTTGGGGGTACAAAAAATAGTAATTTGGGCCTAGTCTGGGTCTCTACGTGTGAGATACATACACCTTTTGATATCATATTTTCTATTCCGCTATTCAATCTACACCTTTGGGTAAAAACAATTAAATTGCGGGATAGTCTTTATCGGTACGTGTGAGATACACCTTTCCAATTTTTGGGGCGCATCTCATACTGCCGACTATTTGAGGGTGCTGCCTGTTCCGAACTCCTCCTACTCCTCATCCTGCCTTTGGGGGTACAAAAAATAGTAATTTGGGCCTAGTCTGGGTCTCTACGTGTGAGATACATACACCTTTTGATATCATATTTTCTATTCCGCTATTCAATCTACACCTTTGGGTAAAAACAATTAAATTGCGGGATAGTCTGTATCAGTACGTGTGAGATACACCTTTCCAATTTTTGGGGCGCATCTCATACTGCCGAGGATTTGAGGGTGCTGCCTGTTCCGAACTCCTCCTACTCCTCATCCTGCCTTTGGGGGTACAAAAAATAGTAATTTGGGCCTAGTCTGTGTCTCTACGTGTGAGATACATACACCTTTTGATATCATATTTTCTATTCCGCTATTCAATCTACACCTTTGGGTAAAAACAATTAAATTGCGGGATAGTCTGTGTCGGTACGTGTGAGATACACCTTTCCAATTTTTGGGGCGCATCTCATACTGCCGAGGATTTGAGGGTGCTTCAGTGTGCCTCCTGCCTGTTCCGAACTCCTCCTACTCCTCATCCTGCAGTTTACCTCTTTCATATGGCCATGTATAATGCCTACGTCATCTGTCAAAAGATTACTGCCCTCATCTACCAGCAAGGATCCCCCCAGGGAAGCATTCTATCTCATTGTGAGTTGACTTTATGAGCAGCATTTTACCGAAAACATTCACCCCACAGTATCAGGAAGAAGACGCTAAAAGAAATGTTGTGTATGCAGCAGAGAAGGAGTTAGAAGAGACACTAGTTATCAGCTATCAATGTCCCTCCCAACCTGGCCTATGCATCAGGGAATGCTTCAGATGTTATTACACATCCCTAAGATATTAGTTCCCCTTTTTTTTAACAGCCTGCCATTTCCCTGTTTCAAATACCTATGCAGAACATTTGCCTTCTACCTCAATTGACCACGTTTCTACCTTCCATATTAATTGACCCTGGTGTGTTTAACGATGATGTTTCTGCCTAATGTTTTGATTGTTTCTAAACTATGTTTCTACCTTCCACATTAACTGACCCTGGACTGTTTACCAACGATACTGCTGCCTGCTGTCTGGATTGTTTCTCATGCACTGAACTCAGCCTGGTAATCAACAATGTTTTTTGCCTGCTGTTTGGACTGATTATTTGCCCTGCTACTGTAGTACACAGGGGTCTCACATATGTGAGGGGCTTTAGACGAGTGTTTTGAGTAGAGAAAAACAGTTTTTGTTTTTCTCTGGGTTTTGTAATTCCTAGAACCAGGGCTGTCTTACCGAATGGGCACGCTGGGCAGTTGCCCAGAGGCCCCACCTGTCCAGCGACCCAGCCCCAGCCATGCGTTAGTCCCGACTCCCGTGTGCATCTTGCCGCTGAACTTAGCAGGTGGCAAGCACCTGTCGACCCTGAGCTGCTGTCAGGTCACTTGGGCCATGGAGGGGGAACAACTGCAGGAATGCCTGTCCGCCTCCACGGGAACAGGCACACACAGGACAGTCGAGTGTGACTTCTATCCATGTGTGTGTTCATTGGACCCAGCCGCCGAATTTGGAAGCTGTCATTACCCTGACACTGCTGTACCATTAAATATCACCTTATCGATAATTTGCATTTTTATTCTCGTGGGGGATTGTGTAGGCAGGGCCCCAGTGCACTGCATTGCCCGGGGTCCTATAATGCTCTTAAGATGGCACTGCCTAGAACAGGGTCTGGAGACCGGAGGCTTCAAAAAGATTTGGGTAGCAGAAGCCTTTACCCCTGTCCTCATTTTTTCCTGACCAAGGCCCTAAGCTTGATGTTCCTGCATGTTGCACGGACCAATACTTTTGCTGTGTTGCCCCTATCTCTGCCTGTAATGAGCCAGGACTTTATGGACCATGTTCCCCCTGCTGCCTGGATTGCTGCTGGCTTTTGCTGCTGCTGACCATGTCCCTGCCTGCTACCTGGACCACTGCTTTGGCTGTGCTGGGAGTATCTCTGACTTCTGCCTGCACTGAATAAGTACAGTATTCCCACCTGCTGCCTGGATGATTCCTGCCCACGTCCCTGCCTGCTGCCTGGACTGATGCTATCCTCTGTGGACCACTGCACTACTAAAACCACAGGTAATCTTTTGTTTACCTGTTGCTCAGCAGAAGATATTTTGGGGTGTAATTGGTATGTACATGCTATGTGTTAGAAATATGAAGGGTTTTCAAAAATGCAATAGGTTGTCAGGAACTTATATGTGTAATTTATGTCCCTAGAACACCTGATGGTACTCCTTGGATGCTGCGCCTCTCTATGTGGCTTGGTGTGTTTGCTTTCCAAAATGGGGTCATTTTGTGGGCTTTTCCATTGTCCTTGTGCTCCAGGGCCTTCAAATGTGTGATAGGTAGCCAGGAAATTACATGTGTAATTTATGCTTTTAGAATGCCTGAAGGTGCTACTTGGACGTTGGACCTCTATGTGGCCAGACTGTGTAAAAGTCTCACACATGTGTTATCGCCATACTTAGGACAAGTAGCATAATGTATTTTGGGGTGTAATTTTTGCTATATATATGCTATGTGTTAGAAATATCTTATAAATTCTCAAGGCATTTTGCCTTGACTTTCTGGACAGCACTATAGCTACACCATTTTCTCAGTTCTCTTGGAACCCCCACACTATTTTAATGCCAGTTGATGCCATTTGAAGCCTACTGCTTTGACTGTAGTGCTCTTCCCCGTACTCTCTCAAAAATGTACTCCCTGTTGATCTCTCCTTCTGAAAAGACTTTCAACTGCCTTGCCTAATCAAGAGGGAGATAGATCTCAATACTGTAGGTCCCCTTACTCCTGATCAATGCACGGTTCACTCTGAAGTCTTCTATATGTAGTAAACTAACTGAGATGCGCTGTTTTTGGCTGAGATATTATCCTGAAAATTATTAGATAACAGATGCAATAAACAATGTGCAATAAGCACAATAAAACAATAGTGAATGTTCAAAGGGCAAAGTGTCACTAGATAAGTGAAACTCTTGTTGCCTAGAATGGTGTAACAAGTGAATTACATCAAAAACATTTTTTTTTTTGTGAATAAGTAGCCACGATCTGTTCACAAAAAATGAGAAATAATAAATGGTGCAAAAAGTTCATAAATAGTCCAATGTTCCACAATTCAATGTGTTTAGTGAAAAGATGATGCTCCAACTTTCCCACATGCAAATACAACAAACTGTTTGTAGTGCAGCTAAAATAATACACAATGGAAAGTTTGTCACCACTGTGCCCTATATGTGAAAATAGGCCGCTTACCAGATACTGCCAAGAAATCATATGCTTGTGAGTGGAAGCGCCTCTGAAGACAAGTGGTTAGCAAGCTCTAGGGAATGTATCCAGGCTTATAGTACTCCTTAATCTCTTTAATCACATCAAGTGGTTAAAAAAGATAATGAATGACGCTCATAGTGCATTAGTGCGTATAAAGCTGGTTTATTAAATACAAATTGCACTTTAAGGACAATGAATTCGAGCGATATGAGATAAAATATTGAATGGCCGCCTGCAGTGTGGCCCGCACAAGATGACGTCACTTTGCTAGCTCCAATCCAACACGTTTCCTCTCAGAAGGCATCGACTGGGAGAAAGGCTAGCGAGCGACGTCTCTCACTAACAATTTATTGAAGAAGAACAGTAATGTAATGTAATGTAAAGTAGTGAGTGTACAGCTTGTATAACAGTGTAAATTTGCTGTCCCCTTAAAATAACTCAACACACAGCCATTAATGTCTAAACCGCTGGCAACAAAAATGAGTACACCCCTAAGTGAAAATGTCCAAATTGGGCCCAATCAGACATTTTTCCTCCCCCGGTGTCATGTGACTCCTTAGTGTTACAAGGTCTCAGATGTGAATGGGGAGCAGGTGTGGTAAATTTGGTGTTATCGCTCTCACTCTCTCATACTGGTCACTGGAAGTTCAACATGGCACCTCATGGCAAAGAACTCTCTGAGGATCTTAAAAGAAGAATTGTTGCTCTACATAAAGATGGCCTAGGCTATAAGAAGATTGCCAAGACCCGTAAACTGAGCTGCAGCACAGTGGTTAAGACCATAAAGCGGTTTAACAGGACAGGTTCCACTCAGTGCTCAGACTATATGCCGCACGCTGCATCAAATTGGTCTGCATGGCTGTCGTCCCAGAAGGAAGTCTCTTCTAAAAATGATGCACAAGAAAGCTTGCAAACAGTTTGCTGAAGACAGGCAGACTAAGGACATGGATTACTGGAACCATGTCCTGTGGTCTAATGAGACCAAGATAAATGTATTTGGTTCAGATGGTGTAAAGCGTGTGTGGCGGCAACCAGGTGAGGAGTACAAAGACAAGTGTGTCTTGCCTACAGTCAAGCATGGTGGTAGGAGTGTCATGGTCTGTGGCTGCATGAGTGCTGCTGGCACAGTGGAGCTACAGTTCATTGCGGGAACCATGAATGCCAACATGTACTGTGACATACTGAAGCAGAGCATGATCCCCTCTCTTCGGAGACTGGGCCGCAGGGCAGTATTCCAACATGATAACAACCCCAAACACACCTCCAAAATGACCACTGCCTTGCTAAAGTAGCTGAGGGTAAAGGTGATGGACAGGCCAAGCATGTCTCCAGACCCAAACCCTATTGAGCATCTGTGGGGAATCCTCATATGGAAGGTGGAGGAGCGCAAGGTCTCTAACATCCACCAGCTCCGTGATGTCATCATGGAGGAGTTGAAGAGGACTCCAGTGGCAACCTGTAAAGCTCTGGGGAACTCCATGCCCATGAGGGTTTAGGTAGTGCTGGGCCCATTTTGGACTTTTTTACTTAGGGGTGTACTCCCTTTTGTTGCCAGCTGTTTAGACATCAATGGCTGTGTGTTGAGTTATTTTTAGGGGATAGCAAATTTACACTGTTATACAAGATGTACACTCACTACTTTACATTGTAGCAAAGTGTATGAAAAGATATAATAAAATATTTCCAAAAATGTGAGGGGTGTACTCATTTTTCTGAGATACTGTATATATATATATATATATATATATATATATATATATACAGTGCATTGCGAAAGTATTCGGCCCCCTTGAACTTTTTGACCTTTTGCCACATTTCAGGCTTCAAACATAAAGATATAAAACTGTAATTTTTTGTGAAGAATCAACAAGTGGGACACAATCATGAAGTGGAACGAAATTTATTGGATATTTCAAACTTTGTTAACAAATAAAAAACTGAAAAATTGTGCAGCAAACTCTCTCCAGAAGTCCAGTGAGGATCTCTGAATGATCCAATGTTGACCTAAATGACTAATGATGATAAATAGAATCATCAACAATCAGAAAATAGCACCTGCACTGTGATAGTCTCAGAGGTCCGTTTAAAGCGCAGAGAGCATCATGAAGAACAAGGAACACACCAGGCAGGTCTGAGATACTGTTGTGGAGAAGTTTAAAGCCGGATTTGGATACAAAAAGATTTGCCAAGCTTTAAACACCCCAAGGAGCACTGTGCAAGTGATAATATTGAAATGGAAGGAATATCAGACCACTGCAAATCTACGAAGACCTGGCCATCCCTCTAAACTTTCAGCTCATACAAGGAGAAGACTGATCAGAGATGCAGCCAAGAGGCCCATGATCACTCTGGATGAACTGCAGAGATCTACAGCTGAGGTGGGAGACTCTGTCCATAGGACAACAATCAGTCGTATACTGCACAAATCTGGCCTTTATGGAAGAGTGGCAAGAAGAAAGCCATTTCTTAAAGATATCCATAAAAAGTGTTGTATAAAGTTTGCCACAAGCCACCTGGGAGACACACCAAACATGTGGAAGAAGGTGCTCTGGTCAGATGAAACCAAAATCGAACATTTTGGCAACAATGAAAAATGTTATGTTTGGCGTAAAAGCAACACAGCTCATCACCCTGAACACACCATCCCCACTGTCAAACATGGTGGTGTCAGCATCATGGTTTGGGCCTGATTTTCTTCAGCAGGGACAGGGATGATGGTTAAAATTGATGGGAAGAGGGATGGAGCCAAATACAGGACCATTTTGGAAGAAAACCTGATGGAGTCTGCAAAAGACCTGAGACTGGGATGGAGATTTGTCTTCCAACAAGACAATGATCCAAAACATAAAGCAAAATCTACAATGGAATGGTTCACAAATAAACATATCCAGGTATTAGAATGGCCAAGTCCAAGTCCAGACCTGAATCCAATTGAGAATCTGTGGAAAGAACTGAAAACTGCTGTTCACAAACGCTCTCCATCCAACCTCACTGAGCTCGAGCTACTTTGCAAGGAGGAATGGGCAAAAATTTCAGTCTCTCGATGTGCAAAACTGATAGAGACATACCCCAAGTGACTTACAGCTGTAATCGCAGCAAAAGGTGGCGCTACAAAGTATTAACTTAAGGGGGCTGAATAATTTTGCACGCCCAATTTTTCAGTTTTTTATTTGTTAAAAAAGTTTGAAATATCCAATAAATTTCGTTCCACGTCATGATTGTGTCTTACTTGTTGTTGATTCTTCACAAAAAATTACTTTTGCAATGCACCGTATATATATATATATATATATATATATATAAATAAAAAGAATAGTAGCGCAAAAAGTCACTCAGAAGTGACTAAAAAATTGTATTGCATAAACAATACAACCATAAATAAAGGGTGTTGCTAAAACACTCAAATGAGGATAAAAAGTCCTTTAAAAGTCCATAGACCGTCCAGGAATGAGTGATGTTACTAATGGATCACCTTTTCAACCACCACCAAGTGTCACACCGAGGGGTCAGTAGAAGTGGCAACTCACCAGATAGAGTGGCTCAGGTGTTCTCACACACGAGCACAATGAGCAGGAATCAAAGATGTTGGTGATGGATGTCAACAAACGACCTTTATATATCCCCGCTGCATACACTAAATCAGACCTCCTTTCCACAGACTCCACTCAGCATAATGGTCACATGTAAGGCAAAATGACTCCAATAGTGAAGTACTATAAAACTCAGCTTTATTAAAAAAAGAAAATTGCACTCACATATGTAGGAATAAGTCAAGCTTCCATATAGTAATGCACAGCGGCCAGGCAAGGATCCTCACACGTGTAGTCTCCTGGGTTGTCTCCACGCCAACCCCGATACTTCCGGGTGGGTCCTCTACCGTACCACGTGATGTCGGATGCGTCGTCTGGTCACGCCCCAACGCGTTTCGTCATTTCCGACTTCAACTGGGGGCGTGACCAGACGTCACCATCCACCATCTAAATACCTCCGCTGGAACGCACCGCGACCAATCGGCATAGCGGTCAGCCGGCCGGAAGAGAACCACCGCTTCCGACGGCGGAAGTAACCAAACACATCCAGATTACGTATATCCCCTGCATGAAAACAGAGGCCGTGACACTGCAAAGAAATTCAACAGCGCCGGAAGTGTCCAGCCAAACATACAGCGGACACACAGATGCTCATATAGAAATACAGTTCAATAGTAGCAATTACCATAATTGAAGCATTATTCTAAGGATCTACCCTATGCCGATATTAGGTCTGCAGAGCGTTACCAACCGCATACACCACATAATACAATATCAGCAATTGAGCACATAACACATGACATCAAAAATCATGAATAACATATAGAAATAAATAAATCAATACATGTATGCATGGAATAGCCCATGTCAAACAAAATAGCACACATATATAAAAATACTACAAGATCACACCCTTACAAATTGTAGTAAAGCTGTAGTAAAAATACATACAAAAATTTCAAAAATAATAATGATAAATAATAATGATAAAAATGGTCCACAACCCGACAGCACAGTAGGACTCCCAAACATGAAGAGTGACCCCAAAGCGAAGTAGAATGTATATATCATGAATCACTAATGTAGCAATTCAGATCCAATTCTATATTTAACCCCGTCGGGGCGAGGGCCTGGGTGAGGAAGATCCACTTCGTCTCGCGCTTGGACAATTCTCTCACCCAATTAGCATCCCGCCACGACGGGGTCACACGCTCTATACCCCAAAAATGGAGACTCCTGGGGTCCCTCTGGTGAAATTTGCGAAAGTGTGCGGACACATTGTGTTCTCGCAAACCTTTCAAGATGTTGGTGATATGCTCACCTATTCTCACCTTTAGGGCCCGCTTAGTGCGACCTATATATACTAAGTTGCAGGGACACATCAATCCATAGACCACATGTGTGGTGTCACATGTGATCAAACTTTTTATTTTAAAAGTTTTATCAATAGCCGGAACTATGAAGGATTCTCTTCTCCTGAAATTGGTCAGTGTAAAAGAGCAAGCCCTACATCTACCACAGGTGAAGGAACCCCTCATGTCCGGGAAGAAAGAGACATTCGGGGGGTCTAATACCTTTTTGACGATCTGATCTCCAAAGTTCGGAGCGCGTCGATAAATAAATGATGGCT
This sequence comes from Pelophylax lessonae, assembly GCF_965119305.1. NCBI lineage: Eukaryota > Metazoa > Chordata > Amphibia > Anura > Ranidae > Pelophylax > Pelophylax lessonae. The sequence continues at coordinate 49,153,377 of NC_138780.1, read as the reverse complement.
TAGCTGGAAGAACTGGACCTAGTGTTCTATCCATTTGTAAAATGGGCCAATGCTGTCTGAAGATCTCCTCTAACTTTTTATAGTTGTTGGAGAAATCCGACAGAAAGCTCCATTGTTTGGGATCGTCATTGGTATTAACAGATTTTGCTGAAGGCCTTAGAGGTCTGGGAGCATTCTTGATTTTAATAATCTCCCTATCCAGACAAGATTCATCATATCCTTTAGCAATGAATCTGTCCTTCAAGACCTCTGCCTGTTCCATATAGTCAGTAACAGAGGTGCAGTTACGCCTGACACGGACAAATTGGCCTCTAGGAATATTCCTAAGCCAGTTAGGATGGTGTCCGCTCTGGATCGCCAAGTAACTGTTCCTATCTGTGGTCTTGAAAAAAACTTTAGTAGTGAGTCTCTCACCCTCTCTCTTGATGATGACATCTAGAAAGTTAATTTCCTTAAGACTATGATGGAAATCTAACTTAATATTATTCCGATTGGAGTTAAGATGTTCCATAAAACCAATCAGGCCTTCTTCCGATCCCTGCCAGATGAAAACAATATCATCTATGAAGCGCCTGTATAGTATTAGCTCCTGCCGATCTTGATTGAAAACAAACTTGTCCTCCCACTCCGACATGAACAAGTTTGCCAGGCTAGGGGCGAACTTAGCGCCCATGGCAACACCTGTTTTTTGGCTAAAGAAATCACCCTGATGCCAAAAATAGTTATGGCTCAGACAGAAATCTAAAGCCCTGCCAATGAACACTTTCTGTTCCCTAGGTAGATCGTCCCTTTGGCTAAGAGCCCAATTTAGGGATAACAGGGCATCCTCGTGCTGGATGATGGTGTACAGGGATGACACGTCGGCCATGACAAGAAAGACCGGCGAGCCATCCCCCAGCACAACACCATCCAGCACGAGGAGAAGATCAGCAGTGTCTTTCAAAAAAGGCCTTGGTCTTGACCACACTCTTTTGTAAGAACTGGTAAAAGTACTGGCCCAAACGTGCACTCACCGATCCAATCCCATTGACAATTGGGCGTGGAGGTGGGTTGGTTGCGTCCTTGTGGACTTTTGGTAGCGTATACAGGATAGGGATGCGGCATGCACTAGGTATTAAATAGTTGCGTTCTTTTTTAGTTAGAACACCATCCCTAAAACCTGATTCTACCAAACATTTTAAATCTGCCACAAAGTTATTCGTGGGATCTCGAGACAATCTAGTATATGTAGAGGTATCACTCAGCATAGTTTTAATTTGGTCATGGTAAAAACTTTTATCCATGACTACCACTCCACCCCCCTTGTCGGCAGGGCGGATGATAATCTCTTTGCGAGATTCCAACGAATCAAGGCCTTCATGTATATGCTTATACTTTTTGTTGACCTCATACCCAGGTTCCAGGGATTGTAGATCACGCAAAACTAAACTCTTAAATACTTCCACATAGTGATTGTTACTCACCGGTGGGTTGAAAGTAGATTTATTGCGCAATCCACTATTAACCATCCCTCCACTGTTCCTATTGCTGATAGATGTAATGGGATTGTTTAAAAAGTGCTTCTTTAGATTCATCTTTCTTATGTATTTATGTATGTCAATATACGTATTAAACTTATTGACAGGTTTTTTGGGGGCGCATTTAAGCCCTTGGTCCAGAATATGAAGTTCGCTTTTAGTTAAACTTACACTGCTGATATTAAATATTCCCTCGTTTACCAGTCTCTCCTTCTTTTTTTGGAACTGTATCCTTCTTCCGGCCCGTACTCCTCTTCGGGGCGCGTGTTTTCTCGATACAGTTGCCTGTCGGGTTGTGGATATTTGTATGGTCGACTCCGACCCCTCCTCCTGCCCCTGCCCCACCCCAAAAAAGGCTGCCTGGGTGGGTTAAGGGGAGTTTTTGGACCAGTGTCCTCTGCCCCTCCATTGGATCTATTGGCAAGGGCCTGGTATTGGTTATGGGTTGGGATCCCTGTTCCCTGAAAGTTCCCTCTTGACACACCCCTCTTAGTTTTATTACCCCTATTAGTCCCCTTAATAGGGGGTCCTGTCCACTCTAGTGCAGGTCTAATAGGAAAATGTGATACACCCGCCCTAGGGCGCACCACTGGGGTCTGAGTTAAAGGGACAGGCACTTGGCCACCAACCGCTCCATTACTCACAGCCTCCATAGGTTCCTCTCTTGTCGGGGCTTCTGCAGGAATAGGTCCTGGTAATGTTGCTTGCCAGCAAAAAACCTGACCATTTTTAAAATCCTGCCGGTCCCCAAAAGGGAGGTGCCGAGTCAACACTCCTTATCACACCCGAATACCAGAGTTGCCCGCCCTGTGCCTTGGTGTCATCTATCTATACTTTGGTTGTATTATGTTCACCTCAGGGTGAGTGCATGTCCTTTTATTATTTATTAAATGTTTTAAACGTTATCACGCTATGGGCTTGTTTCCGTTTTATTTTATGCATACTTTGCTAAAAGAGGATCCAGCCCATTCCAGTTGATTTGGAATCCATCCCAGATGGTTCGCTTCCTCTGAGCAAGTTGGTTTGGACTATCTAGCAGCTGCCTTGCAGGATATGGGTGGTAGTAGTCCCTTAACTACTTCCTTCCTCTGGTAAGAGGCTTCATGTGGTGGAGGTTTCACGGATTGTCTGTGTTTTATATATATATACACCTGGGTGGACGACCATATGAGCATCATTTTATCTACTTGTCATTTCTTTAGAACTGTATTGATGGTCTTATCCCTTTGTCATAGCCTTTTGTGCTACACAAGGTTTATGGACTTTAGTTCTCTATATGAGTTCACAGTTCTGTACATTTAGCGCGACTCTTGTTTTATATATATATATATATATATATAGTTGCCACCAAAGAAAAAGGTCACACACGTTGGACCGCCTTTAGCTTTGATTACGGCACGCATTGTTGTGGCATTGTTTTGATAAGCTTCTGCAATGTCACAAGATTTATTTCCATCCAATGTTGCTTTCATTTTTCACCAAGATCTTGTATTGATGATGGGAGAGTCGGACCACTGTGCAAAGCCTTCTTCTGCACATCCCAAAGATTCTCAATGGGGTTAAGCTCTGGATTCTGTGGTGGCCAATCCATGTGTGAAAATTATGTATCATGCTCCCTGAATCACTCTTTCACAATTTGAGCCCGATGAATCTTGGCATTGCCATCTTGGAATATGCCCGTGCCATCAGGGAAGAAAAAATCCATTGATGGAATAACCTGGTCATTCAGTATATTCAGGTAATCAGCTAACCTCATTCTTTTGGCACATGCAATCCAATATCCAATATGATAGTTACTGCATGCTTAGTTTAGTTAGTTGCTTAGTTAATTCCAGGTGACGACTTTTTTTTTGGCCAGGCAGTGTATATATACACATACATACACATATACACACACACACACACACACATACAAGTAAAAATAAGAGTGATAATGAAATGACAAAAAAAGAAAATTACAACAAGCAATTAAAAATTAGCAAAAAATACAGCAAAACCATTAAATGAGGAACTTAAGTGGCCTGCACAAAGTCCTGACCTCAACCTGATAGAACACCTTTGGTATGAATTAGAGCAGAGACTGTGAGCCAGGCCTTCTCATTCTGAACCTCACAAATGCGCTTCTGGTAGAATGGTCAAACATTCCCATAGACACACTCCTAAACCTTGTGGACAGCCTTCCCAGAAGAGTTGAAGCTGATATAGCTGAAAAGGGTGGGCCAACTCAATATTGAACCCTACAGACTAAGACTGGAAAGCCATTAAAGTTTATGTACGTGTAAAAGCATGTGTCTCAAAATTTTTGGTAACATAGTGTATGCTCCTAGAACGCCTGAAGTTAGGCCTCTGTATTTGGCCAGGCTGTGTAAAAGTCTCAAACATGTGGTATCGACATACTCAGGATGAGTAGCAGAATGCATTTTGGGGTGTTATTTTTGCCATGTACATGCTATGTTTTAGATTTTACACAAAATTGACAACTTTGTGTAAAAAAATAATAAGTTTTTTATTTTCTTTCCACCTTTTCCAAAAACATGTGGAAAAAATGAGATGTTCAAAAGACCCATAATGCCTCATAGGATATACGTTGGGGATTTGCTTTCAAAAATGGGGTCATATTGTGGGTAATTCTATTGTTCTGGTGCTCAAGGGCCTTCAATATGTGATAGGTAGTCAGTGTGTAATTTATGCTCCTAGAATGCCGGGAGGTGCTACTTGGATGTCGGGCATCGGTATGTGGCCAGTCTGTGAAAAAGTCTCACATATGTGGTATCGCCATACTCAAGAGGAGTAGCAAAATATGTTTTAGGGTGTAATTGCAAGTATGCCTATGCCATGTTTGAGAAATAACTTGTTAATTTGACAATTTTGTGTTATTAAAAAAAAAAACATTTCTTCATTTTCCCAAGAATACAACTTCAAAAAACTCACCATGCCTCTTACTAAGCACCTTGGACTGTCTGCTTTCCAAAAAGGGGTCATTTGGGGGGGTATTTGTACTGTCCTGACATTTCAGGGCCTCAAGAAATGAGAGAGACAGTCAGTACATCAGGATTAATCAATTTTCAATGATACGTAGCATTGCTTGTAGACTCTATAACTTTCACACAGACCAAATAATATATGTCACTAATTTGGATTATTTTTGCCAAGGATATGTAGCCATATACATTTTGGCCCAAATTTATGAAGAAAAATTATTGCATAATTTTATAAAATAATCTGGAAAAAATTTTGTTTGTTTTCAAAACCTTCAAAATGCAAAAAAATTTGTTTAGGTAGAGTGTCATTGAAAGAGTGAGCGCAATGAAAGCTGAAAATTGGTCTGGGCAGGAAGGGGGTAAAAAATGCCCTGTATTGAAGTGGGTAATAATACATTTAATAGAACATAATATTACATCAGAGGTAACTAGCAAATTAACTTACAGAAACTGTCATTATTGTTTTGTTTCCTATGAACTAATTATACACGAGGGACCTATGCCGATTATTAAAAACAATTAAGAGTCTGAGTTTGAATAGAATAGTAAATAAAAGGGCATGATAATTGTACTGGATAATGTTTACCCAACAGAAGGCACAACATCAACATTATAGATATAGAGTATTATTATGTTAGTATGATTATAGAATTAAAGAGATAACACAAATTTTATTCTAAAACTAATTTTTAATCAAGCCTGGGATCTGAAGTATAGTAAGTACAAATGTGTATCTCTAAATGGATGTTTGAATATTTTACATGTATAACTTCACAACTGTTTTACCATATTGTTTAGTTATAGAAGTGACATTGTGATAAATCTTTAGCACACACTGCTTTTGTTGCATCTGTTACATACACAGAGCAATTTACTGACTGTAAAGGTAACCCTAACCTTCCCCTTAACCCTACAGATACCCTAGACTTAACACATACATTTAAAGTGAATCAGTGCTTTGACAATGCAGGGAAACCCAACAGGCTCAGTTAATTGCAAACCTCCCCGAAATTTGAATATAACATCTAACATTAACCTTAACCACTTTACCACCGGAGGATTTTGCTGTCTTACGTCCAGGCCACTTTTTGCGATTCGGCACTGTGCGACTTTAACTGACAATTGCGCGGGCGTGCGACGCTGTACCCAAACGAAATTTACGTCCTTTTTTTCCCACAAACAGAGCTTTCTTTTGGTGGTATTTGATCAGCTGTGTGATTTTTACTTTTTGCGCTATAAACAAAAAAACGAGCATACATTTTGAAAAAATAACAATATTTTTCACATTTTTTTATATGAAATCTCCCCCCCCCCAAAAAAAAATGTAAAAATCAAAATTTCTTAAAATTTTTGGCCAATTTGTTTTCCGCTACCTATGTTTGGTGAAAAAAATCACAATAAGCGTATTTTGATTTTGCGCAAAAGTTATTGCGTTTACTAACTAAGGGAAAGATTTCTGTCATTTTTGATGTGTTTTTTTTTTCACGAGTAATGGCGGCGATCTGCAATTTTTTTTGCGGGACTGCGACATTGCGGCGGACAGATCGGACCCTTGACTGACATTTTTGACACTTTTGGGGGTACCAGTGACATTACTACAGTAATCAGTGCTATAAATATGCATTGTTACTGTAAAAATGACACTGGCAGGGAAGGGGTTAATTTTATTGGAGAGGGAGGGGGTTAATGTATGCCTGGTGCTTACTGACGTGTGTGTGGGGGGAGGTGACTGAGTGACACAGGCACAGATCGCAGGTTCAGCTATGCTGAACCCTGTAATCTGTCCCTGCCTGTCACTTAGGAGATCCGCCCGCTTTGTTTACACAAGCGGGCGGATCTACAGACTCGATTCCCCAACGATCGGGGAAGAGCGGCGGTGATCACGCCGCTCCTCCCCTGGCCCAACTCCCGCTGTTACTGAATACAGCGGGAGCGAGCCTCTGGCGGCGCGCGCGCGCCGCCCACAAGGGGAGGAGTCCAGCGACGTAGGTCTACGTCGCTGGATGGGAACGAGCCACTTTGCCGCAGTACAGTCAACGTGACTGGTCAGCAAGTGGTTAAACTTTATGTGATATTTGTACTGTCAAAGCGCCTGTTTTTATTGTCCTAAAGCCAATCCACTCACCAGCCGTCAGGGTTCTAGTCCTTCCCTACGCCATAAAAACCAACAAAAAATGTTGGCTACATATACACATAAATTAAATCTTATATTACAGTATTCAGCTGATCATGTCATTATTTGTACAGTTCATTAAAAAAATATCATCCCTTGTTGATACCTTGCATCCATTTTATTACAGGTTGAAATAAATGTGTAATGAGAATCAAACCATGGTGACTGAATTCCTACTCTTGGGATTCCAGGGTCTTCAGAACTTTAGAATTCTCCTTTTTATTTTCATACTTGTAATTTATATAGTAATACTTGTTGGAAACGTTCTTATCGTTCTACTGGTGTCATTGGATCATCGGCTCCAAGTTCCTATGTTTTACTTCCTCAAACATCTGGCACTTGTAGACCTCATGTTCACCACCAACATTGTACCCAATATGTTGTATGTCATCCTGATGGTTGGGGGGAAAATAACCATAGCTGGGTGTTTTTTCCAGTACTGTACACATTCCCTGTATGTTTATACTCAGTCTATAGTTCTTGCTGCTATGTCTCTTGACAGATTCATGGCCATCTGCCACCCTTTACGCTATTCTTCTTTCATGACTCCTAAATTGTGTTTTCATTTGGCTTTCTGGTCATGGGCAGCTGGTGTCTTCTTAAGCCCAAGCGAATTCTATTTGATCTTTAATCTACAGTTCTGTCAGTCGAATGTCATTGATCATTTCTTCTGTGACTTAGCTCCTTTCCTCAGTCTAGCGTCAGCAAACCAAGATTTAATTGAATGGCATGATTTCTCCATTTCCTTCCTTCTTATATTTATACCATTCTTATTTATCATTTTATCCTATATCTGTATTTTTATCACCATTCTGAAAATTTCAACCTCTGTTGGAAGGAAGAAGGCCTTCTCTACTTGCAGCTCCCATCTGATTACTGTCTGCACTCACTGTGGTATTTTGGTTACTGTGTATATTTTTACAGCAAGAGGTCCCTTTCATCCAGAAAATAAATGGAGATCTCTCTTGTATACTATCCTTACACCTTTCATTAACCCTCTTTTATATAGCATTAGGAACCAAGAGTTTAGGAAAGCAACAAGAGGTTTTATATGTTCAGATAAAGGAAAATGTTAATTTCAGTAATAAATGATGATGTATACAAATATAATGAAGTAATTAAGTAAAGTATTTTACCATGGCTTGCAATTTTTATTTTCATAAGTGGAATTAATACAATAACTATGAGCTTACTATTACAAACAGCAGTGTGCTTCTGGTCAAGTTTGGACATTTTTCAAGTACTTAAGCAATTGATGTCAATGTCAGGAGCACAAGAGAGAAAGAAACAGGGTCAAAATCTAGAGGTATGGGCTTTTTATAGGTCCTACATGACTTCAAACGTAGACATGGAATCACACCAAAATGTACAGTCAAAGTAGTACTGTTATGTAACGGTATCAGCCAAATGATCAGACCAGTGGTGATGTGCAATTTCTACTTTACTTAACAATGTGGAACGTAGATTACACAGGAGATCATGTGAACAGGGGTTTGCAGTACAAAACAGCAATATGAGGAAGGGAGAAACATGTGAAAACAATTATATTGCAGTTCTAGTAATGGCCACTAGATGGCAGCAGAGTGTTCTGAGTTCAGTTTACAGATAGGATAAAGATCTGAAGATTTCTCATGTGTTCCCAGAGATTGATCGTTCATTCAGCAGACTGGGAGCTGTGGGGATTTCTTGTTGGCACAGACTTCACACAGGCACCGCTGATGCTGACTTTGGTCAGGAGGCTCTGGGGGCCGTAGATAGGACCAACCCACTGCTTGGACAGCTTCTCCACATGGACTGTAACAGAGTCCTCTCCAGTGACTGGGGCTCGGATAGATGCTGCGTGCTCTTGTGCTCACTGCTGGTGGCCCACACACCAGACCGATCGAATGAGGACCCAGCACCTGGGGACAGCTCACTTGCCCAGTCACTGCTGTCCCATCAGGCAGGATCTCTCTGAGCACAGGAAGCTGGGCGGAGCTGGCATTTATACTCCCTGGGCATGTCCTGGAACTCAGGGGATGCTGGGAGCCCAGAGGATTGTGGGGAATTGAGTTAAAGGGACTTGCACCTGCATCTGGATAAAGGGGCACACCACTACACTACTTTGTTTTCAACAGGGACAGTTTCAGAGGGAAATGGGAAGCACAATGTGAATATATTGAAACATCCAAGCCGCCGTGACTAAATTAAACATTTTTTATATATAATTAGAAAACGTGATCCGGATCTTTTTCCGGTTGGTTCAGAAGGCAGTAACTACTAAAAGGTGCGGGAACCTCTCATGGTGTAAACTTTTTTTTTTTATTATTTATTAAAATAAAATATTACAAAGTGCCATGGAAAAAACAAAAAAAGTATTCACATTAGTCTATTATCAACCAAGCAAAATGGATGCCATCTGTAGCCAGGCGTGCGTTCCACCTAGTGACCGGAAGTGACGCACCAGAACCTCCGCCTAAGACGTTTCGTCATCAATAGGCGGCGTCTTCAGAAGCAGATGTCTGAAGACGTCCCCTATTGATGAAGAAACCTGTTAAGCAGAGGTTCTAGTGGATCACTTCTGGTCTGTAGGTGGAACGCACGCCTGGCTACAGGCTGCATCCATCTTCTTGCTTACAAACCCAATTCCAAAAAAGTTGGGACACTGTACAAATTGTGAATAAAAACAGAATGCAATGATGTGGAAGTTTCAAATTTCAATATTTTATTCAGAATACATAACTGATGACATATCAAATGTATAATTTAAAGGGAAAAATAAGTTGATTTTTAATTTCATGGCATCAACACATCTCAAAAAAGTTGGAACAAGGCCATGTTTACCACTGTGTGGCATCCCCTCTTCTTTTTATAACAGTCTGCAAACGTCTGGGGACTGAGGAGACAAGTTGTTTAAGTTTAGGAATAGCAATGTTGTCCCATTGTTGTCTAATACAGGCTTCTAGTTGCTCAACTGTCTTAGGTCTTCTTTGTTGCATCTTCCTCTTTATGATGCGCCAAATATTTTCTATGGGTGAAAGATCTGGACTGCAGGCTGGCCATTTCAGTACCCGGATCCTTCTTCTATGCAGCCATGATGTTGTAATTGATGCAGTATGTGGTCTGGCATTGTCATGTTGGAAAATGCAAGGTCTTCCCTGAAAGAGACGATGTCTGGATGGGAGCATATGTTGTTCTAGAACTTGGATATACCTTTCAGCATTGATGGTGCCTTTCCAGATGTGTAATCTGCCCATGCCACACGCACTCATGCAACCCCATACCATCAGAGATGCAAGCTTCTGAACTGAGCACTGATAACAACTTGGGTTGTCCTTGTCCTCTTTAGTCCGGATGACATGGCGTCACAGTTTTCCAAAAAGAACTTCAAATTTTGATTCGTCTGACCACAGAACAGTTTTCCACTTTGCCACAGTCCATTTTAAATGAGCCTTGGCCCAGAAAAAAATGCCTGCGCTTCTGGATCATGTTTAGATATGACTTCTTTTTTGGCCTATCGAGTTTAAGCCGGCAACAGCGAATGGCACGGTGGATTGTGTTCACCCACAATGTTTTCTGGATGTATTCCTGAGCCCATGTTGTGATTTCCATTACAGTAGCATTCCTGTATGTGATGCAGTGCCGTCTAAGGGCCCGAAGATCACAGGTATCCAGTATGGTTTTCCGGCCTTGACCCTTAAGCACAGAGATTGTTCCAGCTTCTCTGAATCTTTGGATGATATTATGCACTGTAGATGATGATAACTTCAAACTCTTTGGAATTTTTTTGAGAAACTCCTTTCTGATATTGCTCCACTATTTTTCACCGCAGCATTGGGGGAATTGGTAAACCTCTGCCCATCTTGACTTCTGAGAGACACTGCCACTCTGAGAGGCTCTTTTTATACCCAATCATGTTGACAATTGACCTAATAAGTTGCAAATTGGTCCTATAGCTGTTCCTTATATGTACATTTAACTTTTCCGGCCTCTTATTGCTACCTGTCCCAACTTTTTTGGAATGTGTAGCTCTCATGAAAAATGAGCCAATATTTGGCATGACATTTCAAAATGTCTCACTTTCAACATTTTATATATTATCTATATTATATTGTGAATAAAATATAAGTTTATGAGATTCGTAAATTAGTCCATTCCTTTTTTACTCACAATTTGTACAGTATCCCAACTTTTTTGGAATTGGGTTTGTAGTTGATAACAGACCGATGTGAATAACTTTTTTGGTGTTTCCGTGGTGCTTTTTAATATTTTAGCTAACTTTTTAATAAATAAAAAGAAAGGTTTTACACTATGAGAGGTTTCCTCTCCTTTATTATTTACTCCCTGCCTACTGAACCAACTGGAGAAAGATCAGGATCACATCAAGGAGGGGACTGGATCCAAGCCAGGAGCTGTTTGGAAGGTCAGGATATGTCCCATAGTGACCAGCAAAGCAGTCATGACTTCTTTGCTGTATATTAAGGGGGTCATTGGAGTCTGGGGAGTGTGGTGCATGTCACATGAGCATGAGGCGGAATAATACTATAAAAGTATAATTTTGGGAGTTGGTGTTTAAAGCACTCAAGTTTTGCACATCCACAAAGACTGTCTTATTTGTTTATTTTATGTTTTTTTTCTCAATAATTTTACTATAGGAGTTTTATTATCACAAGGGTGTTTTTGGAGGTTTGACATTAGTGGATCTGTAATATCATATGACTAAATAGCACATATGGTATATATACTTTCGGGAAGCACAATGTTGCTTTCCCAGTTTATAGACCTTGCGTATATCCTACTGCTGACAACAAATGGCAAACTGATAAACTGTATCAAGCTACCTAAAGATTTGTGAGGCAGCAAGATTAGGACAGATGCCGTTAAAAGTCACTATACAAGTAGATCACAGATAGGATAAACACATGTACCTGCTATATACACTATATTACCAAAAGTACTGGGACACCTACCTTTACACACTCATGAACTTTATTGGCACCCCAGTTTTAGTCCGTAGGGTTCAATATTTAGTTGGCCCACCCTTTGCAGCTTTAACAGCTTCAACTCTTCTAGGAAGGCTGTCCACAAGTGAAATGTTTGCCCATTCTTCCAGAACTACATTTGTAAAGGTCAGGCACTGATGTGGAGGAGAAGGCCTGGCTTGCAGTCTCTGCTCTATTTCATCCAAAAGGTTTTTTTATCAGGTTGAGGTCAGGATTCTGTACAGGCCAGTCAAGTTCCTCCACCCCAAACTTGTTCATCCAAATCTTTATGGACCTTGTTTGTGCAATGGTGTGCAGTCATGTTGGAATAGGAATGGGCCATCCCCAAACTGTTCCCAAAAAGTTGGGAGCATGAAATTGTCCAAAATGTCTTGCAATGCTGATGCCTTAAGAGTACCCTTCACTGGAACTAAGGGTCAAAGCCCAACCGTTGAAAAACAACCCCACACCATAATCCCCCTCCACCAAATGATTTAGACCAGTGCACAAAGACATGGATGAGCGAGTTTGGGGTGGAGGAACATGACTGGCATGTACAGAGTCCTGACCTCAACCAGATAGAACACCTTTGGGAGGAATTAGTGGGGAGACTGCAAGCCAGGCCTTCTTGTCCACATCAGTGCCTGACCTTACAAATGCGCTTCTGAAAGAATGGTCAAACATTCTCATAGACACACTCCTGAACCTTATAGACAGCCTTCACAGAAGAGTTGAAACGGTAATAGCTGCAAAGGGTGGGCCAACTCAATATTGAACCCTACGGACTAAGACTGGGATGCCATTAAAGTTCATGTGCATGTAAAGGCACTCTTCTTTTCTACAATGTAAAGTAGTGAGTCTACAGCTTGTATAACAGTGTAAATTTGCTGTCCCCTCACAATAACTCAACATACAGCCATTGATGTCTAAATCGCTGGCAACAAAAGTGAGATACTATATATATATTGTAAGGGATTAGCTCGGTGGTAGGCGTGGATGACCCCTTTTGGGGTGCGTTTTCACAGAGAGATAGCCGACAAGTGCTTGCAAACAAACAGTGTGGTTTATTAAATGGTGTTTTCTTCACCAGGCTGTATGCAGCAAAACATCCAAAATAAAATAAAACACAAAATAAATCCTTGCCTCTGTGGGCGGCTACCTTCTCACAGCTGGAACCTACCTAAGAAGTCTTTCCAACCTACTGTTGGGCCGACACTGCTGATCCTACAGCAGACACTCAAATGTCCATTTGTTTGCTTTTCACACAGCACAAACATTGTCCATTGAACATGTCCCTTTGTTTTCTTTCACATCAACAGTTGTTCATTTATAACAGGATCCTTTACTCTTCAGATTCTTCACATTGAACACAGTTCATTTAACAGGTCCCTTTACTCTTCACACTCTTCACATGGAACACTTTGTCTTCTCACCTTTGAGACGTCTTCACTCGTGGTTACCCTCCTTAGCTTCACATCGCTGTAGGGGGTCTTCTCCCATGCTCACCAGCTTGTCGGGAGGCACACATCCGACTGTCCCCCTCTCCCAGCCCACACGGCGACAGGCGGCAGCAGTCCTTCTCCCATGCCCACACGGCGTCGGGAGGTACACATATGTCTGTCCTCCTCTTCCCAGCTCACACAGCGACAGGAGGCAGCACTCAATAGATTTTCTCTGGACAAATTATAGAGTCCTTGATCTCCTCATTCTGAACAGCTGAATGGTTTTCAACTTCCTGCTGGCTCTCTCTGCAGCCAACACCCTATAGTATCAGTGAACTTTCAAAGCAGGTGGGAATGTGTCTCCTCTCAGTGACTACATTCCCAGATTTACCTGACTTCCTGTCACATACCCCCCCCTCTTGTTTCAACCCTAGGGTTGGGACACATATTTCCAGGCACGCATGTGTCAGGCACTGCTGACTCACTGATAAGCCTCCTATTATCCTCAAGCTTCCGGATGAAACTGTTTTGTCATCTTCATTGACAGATTTCTCATAAATGCCACACAGTTTGTCTCTCATCTCATATACACATTCTTCAACTGCATTTTTGGCATCATTTTGCTCCTTCTCGTTTCTGTCATCTTCATTGACAGCTTTCTCATAAATGTCAGACAGCTTGTCCCTCATAACCGTCTGTCCAATCCACCATGGAGGACCGTGATCCATAGGCAACTCAATTGGGCTAGTCTTAATGTCTTCAACATTCTTAAGACGCCTCTCTCTGCAATCCATAAATGTTTTCCACAAAACTTTGAGAACCTTTGCTTCACTAAGCTTTGTTCCAAGTAGGGACTCTTGACATCCCTCTGTGACTTGAGTTGCCTCTCCATACATCTGTACACAATCATTGACTTTTTGTTGTAAAAGGGAATGATCTTCCTTCTTGAGCTTTGCTTGCTCTAAGATGCTGTGCAGAGGATTTTCCAATTGAGACAACAGGCTGTCACACATTTCTTCAAAGTGACCCCTGTTCCTTTTCCCAGAGATATCAATATCATTCAAACATTTCATATTCATAGGCAGATCTGAAGCATTTGCACTCATCAACTTCTTAAACTTTTCGCCCTCCTGAGCGAGTCGCAGTAAAGGCCTACTATTTGATTTGATATTCAGTTTATATTTCTTGCCAAACTCTTCACAGAAGTAGCCAACCAGAACATCATCAACTTTCCTTCCACCAACATCGGGGTTAAAGGCAACAACACAGTTGAACCCAGCGATCTGGGTGGTATCCATTATAGACCTCCTCTCTGCATCAGTGAAGAAGCATGGAACTGCAACACATTCTTTTACAGGTTTCTTCAATGCACTTTCTGCTGAACTATTTGACCGCTCAAGGTCACCTAGTTCCTTTTCTCTATCTGAATTCCACATGGAATGCATCTCAAGATCACGATCAAACTTCTGCCACCCGTCTTTCACCAGTTCCATTTTGGAAACACTCCCTGAAAGGCACTTATTCATTTGCTTCACGTTTTCACCAACAGCCTTAGTTTTCTCCACTAGGTTTTCAGCCTGAACTGAGAAATCATCACATTTCTTACTCAGCTCCTTTGTTTGCTGAAGTTCTAATGATACATTTTCCAATGCTTGAAGTTTTTGAAGGAACGGTTTATTCCAAAGGGGTGATTCAAGCCACATGTCGTCACATTTCTGAGGCTCACTCAGGACAGACCCCAAAACACTGATCCTTTTAAAAACTGCATCAGGCACACTATCCCCTCTTTGGGACAGATCCTCTGTTGCCTGGAATTCCTCTTCCAGTTCCTGCAACGGAATCTTCATCTCTTCTAGTTGCTGTTCTAAGGCTCGCTTAGACTTTTCTAGCTCCTGAACGCTTTTCACAACATCATCCTTGGAGCTGACCAATTCTTCCATTTCTGTACGCAGCTGTTTAACACTTTCTAGTTCAGCCTTACACTCTAGAGCTTCCTCCAAAGAGCGAGCCAAGAACAGGGCTTTGCTCTCGTTATCACGCGCCTCCGTTTCTGCACGTGCGCGTTCTTCTGCATATTTTGCAGACACATTCTTCTCTTCACCAAGCATCTGATCAAACTTCTTTTTCACATCTTCAACACACTGTAATGAACCAACGCTTTCTTCCATGCGTTTTTTCATAACCGCTATCTGAGCTTGCAATGTTGCGACTTGCTCTGATAGGTTTTTCTTTGCTTCCGCCTCCTCTTTTAATTGTTCCAGGAAGCCATTTTTCTCATCTTCCATTTGTTTGAGCTTTGTGCTAAAACTCAGCCTTTGACACCTCTCTTCCTGTAAGAGTTCCTGCGTGTCTTGCAGCTGCGATTCCAAGATAGAAAAATCTTCCGCAATTTCTCTAGATTTGCTGTCTGCTTGAGAAAGCTGATTTGTAACATTGTCCAACTCAACCTGCAGTCGGTTTGCCTTCTCTGACAGCTTAGCACACAATCGGTCACCTTCTGACACCTTGACTTGCGATTCCAGAAGCTGTGCCTCTACTTTTTCCCTCTTATGTTCACAATCTCCTTTTCCCTGCATAAGAGCCTTCACCTCATTGGCTAGCATCTGGGAATAAGAATGTAATTCTGCCACACAGGCTTCTTTCTCCTTTAACTGCTGCTGGACACGTTGGGCTTCCCCTTTCCAACTTTCACAGTCCGCACGCCATTCATCTACCACATTGCTCAAAGTAGTGAGCTCATACACAGTACTCAGTAATTTAGCCTCTCTTTCACTTTTCTCTTTGTCGCTGAGAGACAATGTCGCTTTCAGAGCAACATTCTGTTCCTGCGACTCCTGCAGGTCTATTTTTGTAGCTCCCAAAGACTGAAGACTTTTTTCCAGCTGATTACGCAACTCCAACATATCAGCCATACTTTGCTTCTGCAAAGTCTGAATTTCACTTTCCTTTTCCATGAGGATGGTATCTTTCTCCATTATAGTCTCTCTGCGTTTTTGCAACTCGACCAAAAGAAGAGCAGTGGATTCTTCCCACTGTAACACATGAGACTTGAGTAGTTCATTCATTTCCTGCAAGTTTCTATGCTCCATTTTAAGCAATTCCAAGGCTTGTTCCTTTTTTTCCATTTTCCGTTGCAAGGCATCCAACTCAGCCCTGCACACATACTCGGTTTCCTCCATACCGATGGCCTCCATTGGCTGCTGGCGTCTCTGTTTCCAGCCTGCCATGCTCTCTTGATGAGCCTTTTGTTGAGCTGCAAAGCTCTGCTGAAAATCCGCATTTGCCTGCTGTTGAGCTGCATTTGCTTGCTGTTGAGCTGCATTTGATATAATCAGATGTTTCAACATCTCCTCCATTTTGAGTTTACTTTTCATCTGAGCACACTGCGTCTCCATAGCAGTTTCATCAGTGTTGCTAGGGACAACAACCTTCCTCTTTAGTAGACTCTCTTTAGGCATGGATGGGGCTGGTTCAGACGGCAACATCCCCTCCATCCATAGAATCCGGTCTCTCATTTCATCTATCTTTGCATTCTTCAGGCGTTTTGAACGCCCCATCTTCAATAACTCCACAAACAAATTTTTCACAGTCCAGCAAAAATTTTTCAGACCACTGTCTCTTTAACACATGTAGTTTTTCTCTCTCTCTTGCAAGATCTCTTTTCCTGCACACACAGTTTGTGCAGTCACTTGCACCAGACACAACAAAGTTCATCAAATAATTTTGAGACCGCTGTCTCTTTAAAACACTTTTTTTTTTTTCTGTCAGGATCTTCTCTCCTGCACACATAGATTGTGCAATCTCATGCACCAGATAAAGTTCATCAAACATTTGCACTTCCTTGCAGGGATCTCTGCTTATGCCCGCATCCTCCACCATATGTAAGGGATTAGCTCGGTGGTAGGCGTGGATGACCCCTTTTGGGGTGCGTTTTCACAGAGAGATAGCCGACAAGTGCTTGCAAACAAACAGTGTGGTTTATTAAATGGTGTTTTCTTCACCAGGCTGTATGCAGCAAAACATCCAAAATAAAATAAAACACAAAATAAATCCTTGCCTCTGTGGGCGGCTACCTTCTCACAGCTGGAACCTACCTAAGAAGTCTTTCCAACCTACTGTTGGGCCGACACTGCTGATCCTACAGCAGACACTCAAATGTCCATTTGTTTGCTTTTCACACAGCACAAACATTGTCCATTGAACATGTCCCTTTGTTTTCTTTCACATCAACAGTTGTTCATTTATAACAGGATCCTTTACTCTTCAGATTCTTCACATTGAACACAGTTCATTTAACAGGTCCCTTTACTCTTCACACTCTTCACATGGAACACTTTGTCTTCTCACCTTTGAGACGTCTTCACTCGTGGTTACCCTCCTTAGCTTCACATCGCTGTAGGGGGTCTTCTCCCATGCTCACCAGCTTGTCGGGAGGCACACATCCGACTGTCCCCCTCTCCCAGCCCACACGGCGACAGGCGGCAGCAGTCCTTCTCCCATGCCCACACGGCGTCGGGAGGTACACATATGTCTGTCCTCCTCTTCCCAGCTCACACAGCGACAGGAGGCAGCACTCAATAGATTTTCTCTGGACAAATTATAGAGTCCTTGATCTCCTCATTCTGAACAGCTGAATGGTTTTCAACTTCCTGCTGGCTCTCTCTGCAGCCAACACCCTATAGTATCAGTGAACTTTCAAAGCAGGTGGGAATGTGTCTCCTCTCAGTGACTACATTCCCAGATTTACCTGACTTCCTGTCACAATATATATATATATATTTATTTGTATACTGCTTTTAAGAGCACATTTCTAGAAGACACAGGCAAAGTAAGGGGAAGGGGAACAGAAGCCAAAGCATGAAAGCAGAATAGGAAGATCTTAAACCCAACATGAGAGTTAGAATCCCAGACAACACAATAACATGAGTTGTTTGGAAGACTAGGGCATATACACTAGTCAGAATGTCTAGCAACTATAAGAAAGAGAAGAATCCTTTATTACTGTTATCTAGTGTGGAGACAAGACATAGGTGAGAAAAAGTGGGAGTACGGACTATAGCTAGTTACAGAGTAAGGAACTTAAGCTGCCCATACATAGCTCAGTTTTTTTCATTCACCCAGTGGACCGAATGAAAAAACTGAACCGATTCCCCAACACATTCAAGGTGGATTCAAGAATCCTCACCGTTGTGTCATTGTATTCCGATGGAGGAGTCAACTGGACTCCTCCGCTGTCAGAATACAATGATCAGTGCTGCATCACTGATCGAACCAAGGTCTTCAAGCAAGCCTGTTCATAAGCAGTTGACCAATAGATTGACTACTCTTGAACAGGACCAACCATAAATGGATCAAAATTCATCCGGTTCAAATTTTGATCCATCCATTGCCAACTTTAGAGCCCATAAACAAACACCATTTGCCGCTAGCCCCACAAAAGACATAAATGCTCATCTTGGCCAGGTGTGTGTCTCGAATCAGTGTAAAGCAGGGCCGGAGTGGGACTAATTTTCAGCCCTGGAGTTTCATGCCTTAGACCGGCCCACTTTAGTTCACGACTGACTATATTAAAATAATGTAATTAAAACCTCAGAATATAAGTTTGCAATGGCTGCGGACATGGTACAGGAGAATGCAGTGCTGCGGACATGGTACAGGAGAATGCAGGGCTGTGGTAATGGTACAGGAGAATGTAGTGCTGCAGACATGGTACAGGAGAATGCAGTGCTGCGGACATGGTACAGGAGAATGCAGGGCTGCGGACATGGTACAGGAGAATGCAGGGCTGCAGTCATGGTACAGGAGAATGCAGTGCTGCGGAAATGGTACAGGAGATGCAGTGCTGCGAACATGGTACAGGAGAATGCAGGGCTGCGGACATGGTACAGGAGAATGCAGTGCTGCGGGCATGGTACAGGAGAATGCAGGGCCGCGGACATGGTACAGGAGAATGCAGTGCTGCGGGCATGGTACAGGATAATGCAGTGCTGCGGGCATGGTACAGGAGAATGCAGGGCTGCGGACATGGTACAGGAGAATGCAGGGCTGTGCGGGCATGGTACAGGAGAATGTGGGGCTGTGCAGACATGGTACAGGAGAATGCGGGGCTGTGCGGACATGGTACAGGAGAATGCGGGGCTGTGCGGACATGGTACAGGAGATGCGGTGCTGTGGGCATGGTACAGGAGAATGCGGGGCTGTGCGGACATGGTACAGTAGAATTCGGGGCTGTGCGGCCATGGTACAGGAGAATGCGGGGCTGTGCGGGCATTTTACAGGAGAATGCGGGGCTGTGCGGACATGGTACAGGAGATGCGGTGCTGTGGGCATGGTACAGGTGTACCATGCCCACAGCACTGCATCTCTTGTAGTATGCCTGCAGCCCCGCATAATGGCTGGCAGTGGAGGAGTCTCACCTGTTCCTGAGGCCACATTGATTTAAAATTGGCGCCGCCCGGTGCCAACACGTCATTGCGCATGCGCCACCGTCGGCACTCGGGAAAGCTTGCATACGTTCGGCTATTCTCGGGAATAGACGAACGTGTACGGCCTTTTCCGAGCGTCGGCAGCGCATGCGCCGTGACATGTTGGCGCCGTGCGGCACCATTTTTAAATCAAGCAACCCAGTGGAATGGCCCCCGGACCGACCGGACCACCAAGTGAAGTCCCGGTGCTCCCGATTGGCCAATCCGGGCCTGCCCTGAGTAGATCATATGATTAAAAAAAAAACTTCCAAGCTTTGAAAATCCCATGGAGCACTGTTGAAGCCATCAACTGAAAATGGAAAGAGTATGGCACAACTGCAAATTAACCAAGACATGGCCGTCCACCTAAACTGACAGGATGGGCAAGGAGAGCATTAATCAGAGAAGCAGCCAAGAGGCTCATGGTAACTCAACTAATAGTAAGTAAATGGAGGAGCTGCAGAGATCCACAGCTCAGGTGCATAAATCAGTCTACAGGACAACTATTAGTTATGCGCTCCACAAATCTGGCCTTTATGGAAGAGTGGCAAAAAGAAAGTCGTTGTTGAAAGGAAGCCATAAGAAGTCTTATTTGATGTTTGCGAGAAGACATTTGGGGGACACAGGAAACGTGGAAAAAGGTACTCTGGTCAGATGGTCAAATTTTAGTCAG
Source organism: Pelophylax lessonae (assembly GCF_965119305.1). Classification (NCBI taxonomy): domain Eukaryota; kingdom Metazoa; phylum Chordata; class Amphibia; order Anura; family Ranidae; genus Pelophylax; species Pelophylax lessonae. The sequence continues at coordinate 49,133,166 of NC_138780.1, read as the reverse complement.
AGGCTAAAATTGAACTTTTTGGCCTAAAAGCAAAACGCTTTGTGTGGTGGAAAACTAACACTGCACATCATCCTAAACGCACCATCCCCACTGTGAAACATGGTGGTGGCAGCATCATATTGTGGGGATGCTTTTCTTTAGCAGAGAAAGGGAGGCTGGTCAGAGTTGATGAGAAGATGGATGAAGCCAAATATAGGTCAATCTCAGAAGAAAACTTGTTAGAGTCTGCAAAAGACTTGAGATTGGAGATTCCAGCAGGACAACAACCCCATACATAAAGCCAAAAATACAATGTAATGGTTTAGATAAAAGAATATTCATGTGTTAGAATGGCCCAGTCAAAGTCCAAGCTTAAATCCAATTAAGAATCTGTGGCAAGACTTGAAAATTGCTGTTCACAGATGCTCTCCATCCAATCTAACAAAGCTTGGCCTATTTCGCAAAGAATGGGCAAAAATGTCCTTCTCTAGATGTGCAAACTGGTAGAGACATCCCCAAGAAGACTTGCAGCTGTAATTGTAACGAAATGTGGTTCTACAAAGTACTGACTCAGGGGGGCTGAACAAAAATGTGCCCCACACTTTTCAGATATTTATTTGGAAAACAATTTGATAACCATTTATCATTTTTCTTCCACTTTACAATTATGTGCCACTTTGTGTTGGTCTATCACATAAATTCCCAATAAAATACATTTACGTTTTTGGTTGTAACATGACAAAATGTGGGAAATTTCATGGGGACTTTTTCAAGGCACTGTAAATACCACCAAAAGAAAGCTCTATCTATCTCAAAACAAAGATAAAAATTTCATACAGTGTTGCATGCCTGAGTAATTGTCATTAAAAATGCGACAGAGCTGAAAGCTGAAAATTGGCCTGGACTGGAAGGGGGTATAAGTGTCCAGACTTGAAGTTGTTAAGAAAATATCTTTTGGGTTACGACGACCATTTGTTATGCATCCTGCCACTGATATGTAGTATGGAGCATTTTGATTTTATTTTTAAATTCTCAGTTGAGAGAGCTTTATAATAACTATGTAGGATAGGCAGGTGACACTCCCTCCATGTTTCCCTCCTCGTTGGGCACCAAGCAAGAGTCACATATGGGGCCTACCTTGGGGTGGGTTCTTCTGGGCAACACTAAGAGGAGGATTGGGTCACTGCCTTGCACGTAGAGTACAATTACATTTGTACTATTGACTATTCTCCATTTAACCACTTAAGCCCCGGAGGATTTGGCTGCTAAAGGACCAGGGGTTTTTTTGCGATTTTTTACTGCGTGACTTTAACGGACAATTGCGCGGTCGTGCGACGCTGTACCTAAACGAATTTGACGTCCTTTTTTTCCCACAAACAGAGCTTTCTTTTGGTGGTATTTGATCACCTGTGCGATTTTTTGATCACGCGCTATAAACAAAAAAAGAGCGTAAATTTTGCAAAAATAACAATATTTTTCACATTTTTTTATATGAAATTCCCCCAAAAAAAAAGTAAAAATCAAAATTTTTTAACATTTTTCGGCCAATTTGTTTTATGCTACCTATGTTTGGTAAAAAAAATCGCAAAAAGCGTATTTTGATTGGTTTGCGCAAAAGTTATCGCGTTTACTAACAAAGGGAAAGATTTTTGTCATTTTTGGTGTTTTTTTTTTAACGCGTAATGGCGGCGATCTGCGATTTTTTTTTCGGTACTGCGACATTGCGGCGGACAGATCGGACCCTTGACTGACATTTTTGACACTTTTGGGGGTACCAGTGACATTACTGCAGTAATCAGTGCTATACATATGCACTGTTACTGCAAAAATGACACTGGCAGGGAAGGGGTTAACTTTATTGGACAGGGAGGGGTTAAGTGTGTCCTAGGGGCGTGATTCTAACTGTGTAGGGACATTTCTATTGGTGTAAAAGCAAAGATCAACCGTTCTACATAGTAGAACGGACAGATCTTCACTTTTACACAGGGAGAACTGACAGGCAGCTTGTTTACACAAGCTGCTCTGTCTTTCTCCCTTCACAGGAGCGATCGCAGTGTGACTGGCGGACATCGAGTCCGCTGGTCACACGCACTGACTTGTCTGTGAACGAGCCGCGGCGGGCGCGCGCCCGCCCGCGATAGGCTCGCAAGTCAGTGACAGGCGAGTGACGTACCGATACGTCACTCTGCCTGGCCGGGGTTGACCGCCGCAGTATATAGTCGTGCGGCGGTCGGCAACCGGTTAAAGAGGAAGTAAACCCTCCTCTGCAACTTTTACCTATAGGTAAGCCTATGATAAGGCTTACCTATAGGTACTGTAAATATCTCCTAAACATGTACCGTTTAGGAGATATTTACCTTACATGCAGCCAGTGACATCACTGGCGCATGCGCTCTGAAGGAACGGCCGCTGGTGCCGTTTCTTCAGAGCCCCGTGCCGTGACCGTCAGATCCCGCGCGGGAGTGACGTCACCGCGGCTCCGGCCAATCAGATGGCCGGATGCCGCGATCCCGGAAGACAGGCGACTGGACATGTCGCCCGTCATAGAGCTAAGCAGGCGGCACGGCGGGGGCTCGTTCTAAGGTAAGTATTTCATAATGAGCTAGTATGCGGTGCATACTAGCTCATTATGTGTTTCTCTTTCAGGTTGCAAAAAAAAAAATTGTATGGGTTTACAACCTCTTTTACTCTCTTCATGTTAATTTACACCTTCACTATAACTAGACATATGCAGAACGAAAAAAATATGCTTTGTTTAGTTTCAGATGGATTTGTTAAAGTGGTAGTAAACTCGTTTTTTAAGATATTACCTCCAGGTAAGCTTATTTCCCCTCCCCTTTATACCCGTGCCGCTCCTTCAGAGCTGTGTGCTGCGGTCGAGACGCCTGCACATGCCGTCATCGCGGTTCCACCAGTCAGAAGGTCCCTGAATCTGGAAGGAAGACAGGGTGAAGACGGAAGACTCCGCGGTGGTGACAGCGCTGCATAGGAGCACATTATAATATTGCCTTGTGGGGTGAAACTTTTTTTTTTTTTTTTAGACTTTACTACTGCTTTAACAAGTTCTGGACTGGAAGGATTTCCCCCCTTAAAGACCAGGCCATGTTTTGCGATTCCGCACTGCGCTACTTTACCGGAAAAGTGTGCGGTCATGTGACACTGTACCGAAATAAAATTGATGTCTTTTTTCCCACAAACAGAGCTTTCTTTTGGTGGTATTTGATCACCTTAGGGATTTTTTTTTCTTGCGCTATAAATAAAAAAAAGAGCGACAATTCTCAAAAAAAACCCACTATTTTTTACTTTCTGTAACCACTTGCCGACCGCTCACATGGAGCGTACTGCGGCAAAGTGGCTCGTTATCGTCCAGCGACGTAGGTCTACGTCGCTGGACTCCTTCCCTTGTGGGCGGCGCGCGCGCCGCCGGAGGCTCGCTCCCGCTGTATTCAGACACAGCGGGAGTCGGGCCATGGGAGGAGCGGCGGGGATCACCGCCACTCTTCCCCGATCGTCGGGGATCGAGTGAGGAGATCTATTAAGTGACAGGCAGGGACAGATTACAGGATTCAGCATGAACCTGCGATCTGTGCCTGTGTCACACAGTCCCCTCCCCCCACACACGTCAGTAAGCACCAGGCATACATTAACCCCTTGATCACCAATAAAAGTTAACCCCTTCCCTGCCAGTGTCATTTTTACAGTAACAGTGCATATTTATAGCACTGATTACTGTAGTAATGTCACTGGTACCCCCAAAAGTGTAAAAAATGTCAGTTAGGGGTCCGATCTGTCCGCCGCAATGTCGCAGTCCCACAAAAAAAAATTGCAGATCGCCGCCATTACTAGTTAAAAAAAAAACAATAAAAATGACAAATTTCCCGTAGTTAGTAGCTGCTATGACTTTTGCGCAAACAAATCAAAATACGCTTTTTGCGACTTTTTTACCAAACAGATGTAGCAGAAAACAAATTGGCCTAAAATGTTAAATTTTGATTTTTACATTTTTTTGGGGGGAATTTCATAAAAAGAAATGTGAAAAATATTGTTATTTTTGCAAAATTGTCGCTCTTTTTTTGTTTATAGCTCAAAAAGTAATAATCGCACAGGTGATCAAATACCACCAAAAGAAAGCTCCATTTATGGGGAAAAAAATGACATAAATGTCATTTGGATACAGCGTTGCACGACCGCGCAATTGTCCGTTAAAATAACGCAGTGCCGAACTCAAAATATGGCCTGGTCAGGAATGGGGTAAAATCTTCCGGTATTAAAGCGGTAAAAATATGGTTAAAAATATCATTGAGTAATTTTTTGGTCAAAGACATGTAGCTAAATACCTTTTGGCCTAAATATATGACAAAAATTGAATATATTGGATATTTTTTAACTGTCAAAGTAGAAAAATATTGATCAAATACCACCAAAAGAAAGCTCTGTTTGTGGGAAAAAAAGGACGCAAATTTCGTTTGGGTACGGCGTTGCATGACCGCGCAATTGTCAGTTAAATTCGCACAGTGCCGTATCGCAAAAAGTGGCCTGTATGTAAAGCAGGAAAATCCTCCAGTCCTAAAGTGGTAAAAATCAAAATTTTTCATCCTTTTAGGCCAATTTGTATTCTGCTACATATTTTTGGTAAAAAAATTGCAATATGTGTATTTTGAACAAAAGTTATCGCGTCCACAAACTAAGGGAAAGATTTATGTCATTTTTATTTATGTATTTTTTTTTACTAGTTATGGCGGCGACCTGTGATTTATAGCGGGACTGCGACATTGCGGCGGACAGATTGGACCCCTAACTGACATTTTTGACACTTTTGGGGGGGGGGGGGGGGGCAGTGACATTACTACATTAATCAGTGCTAAAATACACACTGTTACTGTAGTAATGACATTGGCAGGGAAGGGGTTAACCTAGGGGATCAAAGAGCTAAGTGTGAGCCTAGGAGAGTGTTTTCTAACTGTATGTGGAAGGGACTTGTGAAATGATCATAGAGACCTGTGATCCTATATAGAAGGATCACAGGCACTCTGTGATCATTTCAGAGAGAGTGGTCAGCTGTGTTTACAACAACTGCCTGCCCTTCTCTCTCAGTGGGGAGCGATCTCCCCATTGAAAACAATGCAGCTGTGTTCAGATCCGTAAGTAAAAAACGCTTGTAAATATGTTTTTATTTGTTTCTTTATTTTTTTACAGCTAAGTAAGGCTGCATTCACATGTCAGCTTATAATCGTGGGCAGAACCGCCGCGATTCCGCCCGCGATTCGGAGATTTATTGCAAATCGCGGGGCGCCTAGTGTTGCCCGTTGATTTGCAATAGCCCCCCAAACGCCGAGTGATGTTGCCGCGATTTACGCCCGCCGAATCGCGGCAACATCGCGCAAACAAAATCGCGTGACGCAATACGCTCCAAAGAAGCTCTTGTACTTTTTTGGAGCGTATTGTGTCCCGCGATTTTGTTTGCGCGATGTTGCCGCGATTCGGCAGGCGTAAATCGCGGCAACATCGCTCGGCGTTTGGGGGGCTATTGCAAATCAACGGGCAACGCTAGGCGTCCCGCGATTTGCAACAAATCTCCGAATCGCGGGCGGAACCGCGGCGGTTCTGCCCGCGATTATAAGCTGACATGTGAATGCAGCCTAAATGTAGCCTAGGGGCCTGGTCACACTGGTGCACTTAAAAAGGTATTCATTTTGCCAAGATGCATATCATGTGTTTAACGTGTTTTTTAGATGTGCTTTGGTTGCGTTTTTATCCCTGGCCACCTGGGAAAATATTCACGTGGCTCAAATAACACACTTAAAACATGCAAGGTATGTTTTTGGTTAGATTTTTTAGTATGTTCTTGGCGCATGTGTTTCAATTGACTATAATGGAGAGCAGGGGTGTTGCTAGGTGGGAAAAAGACCAGGGGCTTCAGCCCGAAGGTAAATTTGATAACCCCTCCCACATTTTAAAGTAAGTCCAGCCCACTCTCCACCCAATGCCCCCCCTCGCCCCTGCCCAATGTCCCACCATGCACAATGCCCAGTGACCATCAATGCAGCCTCACCAATGCCCATCTGCTCAGCCTCATCAGTGCAGCCTCATCAGTGCCTATCAGTGCAGCCTCATCAGTGCCCATCAGTGCAGCCTCATCAGTGGCCATCAGCTCAGACTCTCCAATGCCCATTAATGCAGCCTCACCAGTGCCCATCAATGCAGCCTCACCAGTGCCCATCAATACAGCCTCAATAGTGCCCATCAGCTCAGCTTCACCTGTGCCCAACAATGCAGCCTCAGCTGTGCCCGTCAATGCATCCTCACCAGTGCCCATCAGCTCAGTTTCACCAATGCCCATCTGCCTCATCAGTGCCCATCAATGCAGCCTCATCTGTGCCCATCAGTGCAGCCTCATCAGTGCCCATCATCTCAGCCCCACCAATGCCCATCAATGTAGCCTCACCAGTGCCCATCAAATCATCAGTGCAGCCCGATCAGTACCCATCAATGCAGCCTGAGCAGTGCCCATCAGCTCAATTTTACCTGTGCCCATCAATGCAGCCTGATCAGACAGTGCCCATCAGCTCAGCCTCACCTGTGCCCATCAGCGCAGCCTTGCCAGTGCCCATCAATGCAGCCTTGCCAGTGCCCATCAATGCAGGCTGATCTGACAGGGCCCATCAGCTTAGCCTCACCCGTGCCCATCAGCGCAGCCTTGCCAGTGCCCATTTATGCAGCCTTGCCAGTGCCTATCAGCGCAACCTTGTCAGTGTCTGGGGAGAGAAGAGCAGCCAGTTTACACTGAGCAGGGATCTTCTGCTTACCCGGCGCCATGCAGCCGTTGCCACACTAAGTCTTGCCTCCTTAACCGGCTCCTATGATGGACGTGTCCTCGCATTGAACCAGTGAGCTGTCCATCATAGGAGCCGTTCCAAGAGGTGGGACTTCGTATGACATTTGGCTGCGCCGGGTAAGCGGGAGATCCCCGATCTGTGTAAACCGGCGGTGGCGCTCACCCTTCTCTTCAGAGGCAGCCCTGCAAAGCGGCCCTAAGGCAGGCAGCCAATCCCCGAATTACTGGCCAACCCAAGGGCCTTGGGACTCGGTGCTAATAATTGTCATTAAGGATAGGAGACCTGGGGCTTTTTGGGGTCCCACTCGGGACTGTAGCCCGGGTCAGCCCCCCCCTGCCGACACCACTGATGGAGAGTGTGTTTTTGGTGCATTTTTAAATAGGACACCAAGGATGCAGCAAGAAGCACTTTTCAAAAATGCAGCATAGAGATGTGAACAGATCTTAAACAAAATGTAGCAAATTAGTGGTTATACCAGGATGATGCCTGCACCTACAGGCATCATCCTGGTTTCATTGTTTGCAGCCTGTGATCCCCTTTTAAGTAGTAGTGATCTGAGTGGCTAATTAGCTACTAGATCACTTCTGTGGGTGGCAGAACGGGGTTCCACCCCCCCCCCTCCCGCTGCCGTCTAATAGACCCCAAATCTCTCACAAAATAGGATGTGTCATGGCCCATGCAATCACAAGGGATGTTGTTCGTCCCATGTGATAGCAATAAAGTTTGTAAAAAAAAAAAAAAGTGTAAAAAAAAAAATGTTTTTTTAAAAATAAATAATAATAATAAAAAAAATTAAAATGCCCCATCCCACTGTGCTTATGCACCAATGCGAACACATACGTAACCCCCCCATGCATATGTAAACGGTGATCACACCACACATGTGAGGTATTGTCTTGAACGTCAGAGGGAGAGCAATAATTCTAGCACCAGACCCCCTGTGGCACTCTACACTGGTAACCTGTAAAGGCGTTTAAAGCAATGCCTATGGAGAATTTTAAGCACTGTAGTTGCTGTCATTCCAGGGACAGACCCAATTCTTAAAGCGTGACATGTTACTTATGTTATTTACTTGACATAACATCATCTTTAACAATATACAACAAAAAATGTGCTAACTTTACTATTTTGTTTTATTTTTCCAAAAAATTAAGTTTGGAAAAATCACTGCGAAAATACCGTGTGACATAAAAAAAATAATTTAACATAAAAAACCTAAACATTATTTTTTTATTCTCTAGGGTCTCTGCTGAAAAAAAAAAAAATGTATAATGTTTGGGGGTTCTAAGTAATTTTCTAGCAAAAAAAAAGTAGATTTTTACATTTAGGAGCGAAGTGTCAGAATAGGCTTGGGAAGCAGGTTGTTAACCACTTTAAGACTGGAAGGATTTGACCCCCCTGACCAGGCCCTATTTTGCGATTCGGCACTGCGTTACTTTAACGGACAATTGCGCGGTCTTGTACCCAAATAATATTGATGTCCTTTTTTTCCCACAAATAGAGCTTTCTTTTGGTGGTATTTAATCACCTGTGCGATTTTTATTTTTTGCGCTATCAACAACAAAAGAGCGACAATTCTGAAAAAAAAAAACTCAATATTTTTCACATTCTGCTATATAACATCCCCCCCCCCCCCAAAAAAAATGTAAAAATCTAAATTTTTTAACATTTTAGGCCAATTTGTTTTCTGCTACATATTTTTGGTAAAAAAAATTGCAATAAGCGTATTTTGATTGATATCGCGTCTACTAACTACGGGAAAGATTTATGTCATTTTTATTGTTTTTTTTTTACTAGTAATGGCGGCGATCTGCAAATTTTTGCGGGACTGCGACATTGCGGCGGACAGATCGGACCCCTAACTGACATTTTTGACACTTTTGGGAGGACCAGTGACATTACTACAGTAATCAGTGCTAAAAATATGCACTGTTACTGTCATAAGGACACTGGCGGGGAAGGGGTTAACCCTATGGGTGATCAAGGGGTTTAATGTGAGCCTAGGGGAGTGATTTTAACTGTGGGGGGGGGGGGGGGGGGTGGCTTGTGAAATAATCACAGAGTTCTGTGATCCTATATAGAATGATCACATGAGCTCTGTGATCATTTCAGGGAGAAGAACGGTCAGCTGTGTTTACAACAGCAGAGCGCTCTTCTCTCATAGCGGGGAACGATGGCGGGTGACAGGTGGCATTCGGAGCCGCCTGACCCATGCATCGGCTTCCCCGCCTACGTCGGTTTGCGCAGGTGAGCCACCCTGCCGCAGTAAATAGGCGGCGAGTGGTCGGGAAGTGGGTAAAGGGAACTATTTTTCATGTGCTTTTGTAACGCAGGAAAGGTAAAAGAGCACCGCTGCTAATAAGGCCTAAGGTTAGGTTCACATCTATGCATGTGTGGCTGATGCGTTTTTGCCTATACTTTTTAAACTATAGCAGCTGCTTAATAACACGCTCTTATCACTCTACACCAAATATTTATTTATTTATTAAATTAAAATACACAGTTTTAGTAATTTACTTAGGATCTCTCCAGAGGCGCGAGGATATATACTTATATAGTATATTAGTTTCACTTTCGTTTTTGAGGTGTGTTTTGCATTTTTTCATGCACGTTATAGAGGCTTTTGTAGCCAGGCGCTGGCTAGTCTGCCTTTGTCATCGTGGGACATTCTTTAACAAGGACTGCATTGAGTTTGTTTCCCTCTAGTGTTCAGCCTGGAGACTGTGTCATTATTCTCTGAAAGAAGAGAGAGAGACTACTACTGAAAGCAGGGGATTGTGGAGCATGTGGTCCGGAGAGTCGGCTTTTACTTGGAGCCAGTGCTGTTGCAGACTACAAGTTCCAGCTGGCTAAAGAGAAAAGGATGTTGGGTGAGGACATAGATAGCCTGGCCTTGGAAGGATTTCCTCCTCTTGGGACCACTGCCTTCAGCTGAGAGCAGGAACCCGGGAGCTCTGGGGATTGCGAAAAGGCGTCACAGCCTGGATGGCGTGGAGGGTCTTCAGCGAATGAACCATACATAGGGTTGCCACCTCAACCCTTTAATCCAGGACAAATATTAATTACACAGGTTTTGAGGCTGATAGAATGCACATAATGCACCAAGTGAGTTTAATTACCACCTTAATCAGCCACAGAACCTGTGTAATTAATATGTGTCCTGGATTAAAGGGATGAGGTGGCAACCCTGTGTATGGCTCATTCACTGAAGACTCTCCAGGCTGTGACGCCTGCTCGCAATCCCCAGAGCTCCCGGGTTCCTGCTCTCAACTGAAGGCCGTGGTCCCAAGAGAAGGAGCTCCTTCCAAGGCCAGGCTATTTATGTCTTCATCCAACATTCTTCTCTCTTCAGCCAGCTGAAACTTGTAGTCTGCAACAGCACTGGCTCCAGGTAAAACCCGACTCTCCGGACCACATGCTCCACGATCCCCTGCTTTCAGTAGTGGTCGCTCTCTCTCTCTCTCTCGACTTTTTTGTATAAATCTTTTTATTTGGTTTTAACACAAAAGGTACAAACAATAAACACGGACAATATCAAAGGTACGTGCATAAATGAATGCATAACATTGCAAATGAAAAGAAAAAGTGCAACTTTCAATATTCAGAAATTAAAGACATGTATTAGGTAAGCATAAGAACACCTGCGATTACTGCTGTCTACCTGTCTTTTTCACATTTCACAAGTGATGGTGACATGATAACATGGCTTGTAGAAATAGCATTTAGTAATTTACAGTTCTGCTACTAGGTATATAAATATCTAGCTGGAATCCTGAGACCTTAGTGGATGTATTACTTGCATATGACCGCTAGAGGGCGCCAAACCACATGTGTCCTAATGGATACTTGTCATAGAATACAGTACTGTAGATCTGAATGATCCAGCCACCCCACAAATGGGCACCCCCCATGGGATCTACATCTGTGCCCAGACATGGGGTACCAGAAGTGGATGAAGTAATGGGTCATGACAGTGGTTTAAAACGAGGCATTTCCAAAGAATCCAAGGTTGCCACAACTTTGAGATCTGGCTAGTACATTGATTTTTCAGGGACAATGAGCGTTCATATGTGAAATGAGTATGAACAGTGTCAATTACTCCCTGTATGGATGGTGGGGATTCCTGCTTCCATAATCTAGTAATATTTAGCCTAGCAGAGAGAAGGCAGTGAGTTATAGTATGTCTCAGAGAGTAGGGGAGCTTTTCGGACCCCAGAGATAGGAGAGCCAGTCCTGGCTCTGGTGTGAAATGTGTCTGTGTTATGTCAGAGAGGAGTGAGAAAACCGATTGCCAATACTTTTGTAAGTGTGGGCATTGCCAGAGTATATGATAGAGACTGCCCACTCCACCACACAATCTCCAACACAATCCGTCATTGCCCGAATCAAATTTGCGGATTCTGTCTGGAGTGAGGTACCATCTAAGGGATATATTGATGGATAGTTCCCATAGGTTAGAACTGCTTGTAGCAGAGTATATGGTGCTGAATGCTTGGGTCCATTGTTTGTCTGTATAATTCATGCCCAGGTCCTTCTCCCATTGGAAAAAAAAACATTTTTTTGTTGTAGTATGTTATAAAAGGTGGTGATACCCTTCATCTTAGGGGGTACAGGCGAAGATAAGTAAGTCCATGCTTGTGCTTGGATATGCAGTGGCCAGAGTGGAAGGGTGGGTAGAAAGTGGCGTATTCTATTATACGTAAATAATTCAGTTTTGGGGAGATTCAATTTAGATTGCAATAAAACAAATGGAAGGAGTTTGGAATCCTGATAGATGGCATTGATAGTAGAGATACCATGTTTGTGCCAGTTTACAAGGTAGGATTCCGCCATTAAGGTATGAAGGGCTATTATGGGAACTTTTAGTTCCGTGCGGTCAGGGTATAGAGTACAGTGGGTGAGCAATACCCTCCAAGCTGTGGCTGAAGCAGCCATGGGAGGGGGGAAGTGGGTAGGGACTTTCGCACCTAAGGACGTGGCCATTAACCAGGCTGACAGGTCACTTCTATTGCAGTATGAGGTTTCAATATTACCCCATGAAGTGGACGGGGTAGGGATAAACCAATCGCGTAATTTGGTGAGGATGGACGCTAGGTAGTAATCATAAATGTCCACGTAACCAGCTCCACCTTGGGTACGTGTTTTAATGAGTTTTACTTGTGCACATCTGGGCTTCTTGCCCTGCCATATGTATGTGGAAAGAATTGATTGTAGGGACTTGAAGAATTTTTTCGGTACAGGGAGTGGTAACGTTCTAAAAAGGTATAACAGTTGCGGGAGGCACATCATTTTAAATGCTGCTAGTCTCCCTAGCCATGAAAACCCAGAGGACTCCAGTTGTTTGAGATTGGTTTGCAGGTTGGCGCGAGCTGGAAGGTAATTATGCTTAAAGAGCGTTTTTGTAGTTGCTGTTAATTTTATGCCTAGGTAGGAAATGCTATGATCTGCCCATGCATAAGGGAATTGATGTTGCAAGAGATTGCTGGTAGTAGGGTCAACCCCTATATTAAGAATGTGTAATTTAGTTTCGTTGACCTTATACAGTGAGACCTCCCCAAACCATTTGAGAGTCCTCTGAATTTCCGACAAGGAGTCATTCGGATTAGTAATCATGAGAATTACATCGTCTGCAAAAAGGCTTATTTTATGTTGCTTTCCCGCTATGTTGATCCCCGATATTTTTCTGTTAGATCGTATATGTTCTGCTAGAGGTTCCATTACCATGGTAAATATTATAGGAGAGAGTGGACACCCCTGTCTAGTGCTGTTCGTAATCATTAAAGGCGAAGAAATTGCCTCCAGAGTAAGAACTGTCACTGACGGGGTAGAATACAGGGCCATAATTTCGTTATATATGAATCCCTGAAGCCCAAATTTTTGGAGAACCGAGGATAAGAATCCCCAGTGTACTCTATCAAACGCCTTCTCTGCATCCAGGGATAGGAGCAGAGAAGGCGTTCCGGTTGATCCCACATGATGAATGGCATTAATGACCCTTCTAGTTGCATCTGATGCTTGACGACCTTTTGTAAAACCTGATTGGTCTTTATGAATAATTGTTGGGAGGACATTCAGTAATCTGAGGGCGATCAATTTAGCGTACAGTTTCACATCCATATTCAGGAGCGAAATTGGTCTACAATTTTGGGATTGGTTTGGTTCTTTCCCTGGTTTTGGAAGTGTTACAACCATGGCGCTAAGCATTTCCTTCGGGAAGGATAAGGAGGTGGCAGCAGAATTGAATACCCTGTTTAAGATAGGTGTTAGAGAGTGGGAAAACATTTTGTAATATTCTGCTGTGAAACCGTCGGGACCTGGGGGTTTTAAATTCGGGAGAGATGATATGGCCTTGGCTATTTCTTGTTCCATAAAGGGTCGATTAAGGGTGTCCAGTGTGTTGGATAGGATATTTGGTAGGTTGATGTGCTTGAGAAATGTCTCAATTTCAATGGGTGAGGTTTGGTGAGTATTCGGGTCGGATTGGATATTATATAGAGATTCATAGTAGGAAATGAATGCGACCCGAGGTAAGTGACCTACCATAAGTCACTGAAGGGTTTTCAACCAGTAGCGGCCGCCCCTTCCATTAGGGGCGCAGGGGCGCCATCCCCCCCTATCCATGCGTCCGACCCCCTAATCTACATGCAGGGCACCGGATACATGGATTCCAATGAGGGTTTTTTTTTTCTATGAAGCACGTGATTAGAGCCAGAGGCTCTACTAGGCTTTAAAAAAGGGGGGGCTCTGGGCGCAGAGCCCACCCAGTTGTGTGACAATAGCGAATTAATATTTGCTATTACCACACTGATTCTCCTCCCGGCCAATCAGGAAGCGGGCCCTAGGACCTGTTTCCCAATTGGCCAAAGGAGATGGCATCCATTCCTATTGGTGGAGGAGGAGGGAGAAGACGACCACTGAGAGGGGACATGGAGGAGACTGAGGGGGAAGCCGTCGCCGTCTGGAGGAACAAGGTAAGTGAACTGGCGCCCGGAGGGGGGGGGGGGGTGAATATGGTGTGGACTGGACTCTGGAGTGATGGGGGGGTCCGAGGCCAAGTCCATCTGCCGCCCCCCCGACCGAAGGAGCACTAGCCACCACTGGTTTTAACCCCTTCAGCAACTTGGGATGGGGGGTGGGAGAGCATATGGGGGGGGGGGGGCGGCAATTTTTATTTTGCCTAGGGCGGCAAAAATCCTTGCACCGGCCCTGCGTATGAAAGTCAATTGATGTTGGTTTGGTGCGTACAAGTTCACTATAGTGAATTGTTTTCCATTTATGGAGCATTTCAGAATAATGTAACTGCCTTTGGGATCAAGAATGTCTCCGTGATGTTGGAAGTTTAGAGTGTCTTTGACAGCTATAAGGACCCCTTTCCTTCTCTTCTTTCCGGAAGCTTGGTAAATAAGGGGAAAATTTTTGTGACTGCATTTTGGGGTTGCATCAAGGGCAAAGTGAGTTTCCTGGATACAAACAATGTCTCCATGCAGGGATGTGGCTGTGGACCATAGAGAGGCCCGTTTGGCCGGATGGTTCAGTCCTCTTGCATTTAGGGAAACTATGGTAAATGACATATTGGGTGACGAAGTAGGGGAATGTAAGAGTTGCACTTACAGGGTGTGTGAAATGTGGAGATGGTGATCCCCAATAGTGGGTGAGTACCTCAAAACTCCGGTGATTTGGAAGAGATGGTCAGCAGGAGCGGAAGGTAGTTGCTTCGGTTACTGGTGAGTAGAGTTGTATGAAGGTGAAGCAGCAGGTAGGCACGACAGGTGTGCGGTCAAAGATATATGTGGAAGGTCTTCAGTGGTTGTTCAGATTCTTCAGTGCAGGAGAGCTTGTGAAGCGCTCTTCCGGTGCAGCAGGTAAGAAAACAATAACTGTAAGAAAAAGAAAACAAAAAGAACAAAACTGTGCCCTGAGAGCACAGAAAAAAACGTCAACTTGGATGGTGTTATAACAATAGCAGTTACACCAATTAGCGTAGTATAGGCAGCAAGGAGGATCCTATTGAAGGCTTGCTGACGTTAGATTGGGGGTACTCCACCGTGGGTGGAAACCAAAGCGTAGTAGTACAATGAGCAAAGATTAGTAGGCCAGCTGGACCATTGTATGCTCAGTAGGGGAAAGATAGGTTATTCAAGGTGTGAATCGTTGCTTAAAATTCCCCTGGTGCTAACCCTGGCGAGGAGGGGGGGGGGGGTCTTCCGGGGGATGTCTTGGGCTCCTCTAGGTGGGTCTGGGATGATGCCCAAGGAATGGAGCAATTTCATGCCGCCCTCGATCGTTGAGATTGAGTGGGGAATCCCATTATAGGTAACCATCAGGGTAGCCGGGTGGCGCCATTTGTATGTGATCTTATGGTTCGCTAAGGCTTTGGTTAGCGTTTTGAGTTGCCTCCTCTGTTGTAACGTATGCTGGGAGAGATCAGCGAACAATTGGATATTCGCATATGGAGCAGGCAGGGTACCCAGTGTTCTAGACTTGTGAAGTAGTTTTTCCTTTGCAGTATAGAAATGTACACGTAGTAAAACATCTCTGGGGACGGAGGCTTCCAGGAACCACGGCTTAGGGAGCCTGTGGATTCTATCAATAGTCAGTTCAATAGGGGTCAATTCTGGCACTATGGAGGAGAATAAGGTGGTTGCAAATTGCTGCAGCTCTGCAGGTTGGACATCTTCTGATATACCCCTAATTTTGATATTGTTTTGTCGTGAACTGCACTTGGGGACTAAAAACATAAAAGTACAATACAGGTTAGGGGGGGAACCCTTGGGGGAATCAAAAATGGAGAAAGATCTGGGAGTCTTGGTTAAGGATAGATTAGGCAATAGCATGCAATGTCAAGCGGCAGCTGCCAAAGCCAGCAGAATATTAGCATGCATAAAGAAAGGGATGTATTCCAGAGATAAGTCTATAATCCTTCCACTTTATAAAACTCTGGTCCGACCGCATCTGGAGTATTCTGTCCAGTTCTGGTCGCCAGTCCTCAGGAGGGATGTGTTGGAGCTGGAGAGAGTCCAGAGAAGGGCAACTAAACTGATTAGGGGATTGGAGGATCTTAATTATGAAGAGCGTCTGCAATCGCTTGATTTATTCTCCCTGGAGAAGAGACGCCTGAGGGGGGACATGATAGCAATTTATAAATATCTCAATGGGGATCTCGGCATAGAAAAACAGCTATTCAGTCGAAGGGATTGCATAAGGACTCGAGGGCATAAAATGCGATTAGAGGAGAAGCGTTTTAACCTCAGGCAACGTGGGGGGTTCTTTACTGTTAGGGCTACAAGATTGTGGAATTCTCTACCACAAGAGGTGGTTTCCGGCGGGAAGTATGGTGGCTTTCAAAAGACTCTTAGACGTACATCTCAAGGATCAGGACATTCAGGGCTATGTGAGATGATTACAGCCACACACACCTACACAGGTTGAACTGGAAGGACTATTGTCTTTATTCAACCTCACCTACTATGTAACTATGTGAACGATCTTCTAGATCAGCTATTTTATTTTTGATCCAGGAAGTGTCCTCTCTTTGGTCAGTGTAAGCATCCACTGGATCATTAACTGTGTCAGTGCATTCCTCCATTTTCTGCTCCATATATGACATTCTGTTACCCATATGTTTCATCTCACATGAAAACGTTTGCATTATAGAGGAAAGATTCGCCATTAAAGAGGACTGGAAAGTTATCAGCATATTTTTCATGGTTGTGTCTAGTACTGGTTGCCCTGTTGTGGGAAAGGCTGAGATAGATGATTGCAGGGATGTCATAGAGTACATGGAGTAAAAAGGATTACTCACTGTGGGATCTGCCTGCTCCGGGTTATCCATCCGCATCCTCGTTTTCGCTGGGCTACTTGTGACCGGTGTTGTGGGCGCAGGTAGGTGAGGATCTACCATCGATTGTGTGGGGATCCGCATCAGGCAGACCGGTATAGGCCTGCGGGCATGGCGGCGCCATCTTGGCTTTCCCCAGAGTGTGAGGCCGGTTTAGAAAAGAAGGCCGTGAGCTTCGTGGGGCCCCTTTCCTCCTTTCTCTTGCGGGATGCCATCTTCCTTGGGTGCCGGGCAAGTAATAGGTGCAAGTGATTGCGGTGTTATGACTGTCGCTTCCCCGATGCTGTGGATTATTCCGGCCGGCTACGAGGAGCTCTCAGCTTATGCAGCCATACAGCTCGCGCGCAAGCCACGCCCCCTCTCTCTCTACTTTCAGGGAATAATGACACAATCTCCATGGCCTTTAGTTGAGAGCAGGAACCCGGGAGCTCTGGGGTTTGCGAGCAGGCATCACAGCCTGGATGGCGAGGAAAGTCTTCAGTGAATGAGCCATACACAGGGTTGCCACCTCATCCCTTTAAACCAGGACACATATTAATTACACAGGTTCTGTGGCTGATTAAGGTGGTAATTAAACTCTTGTGGTGCCTTACGTGCATTATGTCAGCCTCAGAACTTGTGTAATTAACCACTTGCCGACTGCCTAATGTCTATCTACGTCGGCAGTCAGCCCCTCACAGGAAAAGTGACGTAGATGTACGTCGCTAGCCTGTGAGGCTCTAGGGAGCGAGCGTGCGCCGCCGGATGGTGCGCTCCTGCTCGCTCACCGCCCCCCCCGCGCCTGTGAGTAGCGGACCCGATGTCCGCCGCTCACACGCGATCGTCGGTTACACCGGGAGAAAGGCAGGCGGCTAATGTAAACAAAGCCACCTGTCATTCTCCCCTGTGTAACAGCAGAGATCATACAGTCCTGCTATGTAGGACCGTAGATCTCTGCTGTTACATGAAAAGCCACATCCAATCACAGTTAGAAACACGCCCCTAGGGACACACTTAAAGTGGAGTTCCACCCTAATTTTATACTTACCTCCATCTTCTCGCTCCGGGTCACCTGAAAAAGAAATGGATAATTGCATTTTTTTTTTTTTTTTTACTTACCTCGTAGCGAAGAAAATATACTTACCTTACTTCCTCCTTCCTCGGCCGCAGCCCGTCGTCACTTCCTGGCTTTGCAATGATTCCTGGGAGCTGAACGTCATCGCTCCCAGGAATCAATGCACCTGCACCGGCCCCGACGTCAGTTCCGGGGCGCGCGCGTCATCCCCTTCTAAACAGCTTCTGGGCATGCCCAGAAGCTGTGGAGGGATGACGCGCGTGCACCGGAAGTGACGGCGGGGCCGGCGCAGGGCATCGAGGGACCGAAGAAGGCGGAAGAGGACGCCGAAGAGGATCTCGCTGGCTTCAAGCTGCCCACATCTGAGATGGCAGCGCTGGACAAGACGTTTTCAAGGTAAGTATTTGTCCTAACAGGTAAGTGCAACCCGGGACAGATCAGAGGCTAGCCATTGTGGATAGCACTAGCCCTGACTGTCCCGGGGGTATTTTTAAAAAAAAAAAAAATTCCAGAGTGGAACTCCGCTTTAACCCCTCCTTCTCAAATAAAGTTAACCCCTTCCCTGCCAGTGTCATTTTTACAGTAACAGTGCATATGTATAGCACTGATTACTGTTGAAATGTCACTGGTACCCCCAAAAGTGTCAAAAATGTCAGTCAAGGGTCCGATCTGTCCGCCGCAATGTCGCAGTCCCGCAAAAAAAAAACGCAGATCGCCGCCATTACACGTTAAAAAAAAAACAATAAAAATGACAAAAATCTTTCCCTTTGTTAGTAAACACAAAAACTTTTGCGCAAACCAATCAAAATACACTTTTTGCGATTTTTTTTACCAAACATAGGTAGCAGAAAACAAATTGGCCTAAAATGTTAAAAAATTTAGATTTTTACATTTTTTGGGGGGGGGGGGGGGGGGATTTCATATAAAAAATGTGAAAAATATTCTTATTTTTGCAAAATTGTCGCTCTTTTTTTGTTTATAGCGCATGATCAAAAAATCGCACAGGTGATCAAATACCACCAAAAGAAAGCTCTGTTTGTGGGAAAAAAAGGACGTCAAATTCGTTTAGATACAGCTTCGCACGACCGTGCAATTGTCCGTTAAAGTCACGCAGTGCCGAATCGCAAAAAAGGCCCTGGTCAGGAAGGGAGTAAAATCTTCCGGGGCTTAAGTGGTTAAAGGGATGAGGTGGCAACCCTAGCCATACACCTATAGGCAGATCCACCATCGCCAGCTCCCTGACGGCCGAGTGATTGTTGGTGGTCACTCTCATTGTCACCTATACAGACCCAGTTGAATCCTTGTGTCACCAGGTGCATGGCCAGGCACCCTTCACTGGTTGCAGATCATGTTCTGGGACATCCTATTCCCTATAACCTTGGTATCATCAGGATTGGTGAGCGGGCTCTTCTCTCCCCCTCCCCCCTACCTCCTACATAAAGGAATACAGGAATCAGCACATTACATCCGTGCAAATTAAGGGGAACTCTTACTTAAAAATGTTCTCATTGAAATGCTCACATACTGGACTGTATTGTGTTATAAATTGTGCTGTTTGCTTTCTGGGCCTGTAGCACCACGATTTACAGGGAGCGGTTAGACACAGGTCTTTCCCTTCCCTTTTATACCTGGGGTCAAAGGTTCTTCCACTTTGCCTGGCCAGGGCTGACCGCCGCAGTATATGTACTTGTGGCGGTCGGCAACCGGTTAATAAAACAAAAACAAAAAACACAATAAGTGTATATTGATTGGTTTGTGTGAAAGTTATAGTGCCTACAAGCTATGGTATACAGGTATGTACTGGAATTTCAATTTTTTTTTTTTTAATTCTAATGGTGGTGATCAGCGACTTATAATAGGACTGCAATAGTGCCACAGGCAATCTGACACAAACTGACACTGGGGGGAACTGACTAACAGCCATTGACATCACCAGTGACATTAATAAAGTGATCAGTGATATTACTATACACTGTCACTGTACTAATGACACTGGCTGTGAAGGGGTTAACATCTAGGTCTATCAAGGGGTTAAATATATACCTAACTTTGTGTAATGTGTGCTGCTTTTACTAATCGATCTCTATGTTCCTCATCCCTGCAAAGATCATTCTCTTTGTACAGAGCTCTGTGTTGATTGTCAGTACAGAGCCCTGGGCTATTATTCTACACAGCCGATCAGCAGGTCCAGGCAGTTACGGTGCTAAACTATTTTGCGCCCTAGGCAGAACCACTACTTGCACCCCCCTCAAAACAAAAAAAATAAACCTACACACTGCATTCTCTTCTCCTCTTACTACCTCCTCCGATCACGGTGCCTGGACTCCCTATAGTGATGGTGGTGTCTGGTGACCCCCTATGGTAATGGTGGTGTCAGGTGACCCCCTATGGTGGAGGTGGTGTCAGGTGACCCCCTATGGTGGAGGAGGTGTCAGGTGACCCCCTATGGTGGGGGTGGTGTCAGGTGACCCCCTGTGGTGGGGGTGGTGTCAGGTGACCCCCTATAGTGATGGTGGTGTCAGGTGACCCCCCTCTATGCTGATGGTGGTGTCAGGTGACCCCCTATAATGATGGTGGGGTTGGTGACCCCTTATGGTGATGGTGGTGTCAGGTGACCCCCTATGGTGGAGGTGGTGTCAGGTGACCCCCTATCATGTAGGTGGTGTCAGGTGACCCCGTATCATGGAGGTGGTGTAGGGTGACCCCCTATGGTGATGGTGACCTCAGGTGACCCCCTATGGTGGAGGTGGTGTCAGGTGACCCCCTATGGTGGAGGAGGTGTCAGGTGACCCCCTATGGTGGGGGTGGTGTCAGGTGACCCCCTGTGGTGGGGGTGGTGTCAGGTGACCCCCTATAGTGATGGTGGTGTCAGGTGACCCCCCTCTATGCTGATGGTGGTGTCAGGTGACCCCCTATAATGATGGTGGGGTTGGTGACCCCTTATGGTGATGGTTGTGTCAGGTGACCCCCTATGGTGGAGGTGGTGTCAGGTGACCCCCTATCATGGAGGTGGTGTCAGGTGACCCCGTATCATGGAGGTGGTGTCAGGTGACCCCCTATGGTGATGGTGACCTCAGGTGACCCCCTATGGTGGAGGTGGTGTCAGGTGACTCCCTATGGTGGAGGTGGTGTCAGGTGACCCCCTATGGTGGAGGAGGTGTCAGGTGACCCCCTATGGTGGAGGTAATGTCAGGTGACCCCCTATGGTGGAGGAGGTGTCAGGTGACCCCCTATGGTGATGGTGACCTCAGGTGACCCCCTATGGTGGAGGAGGTGTCAGGTGACCCCCTATGGTGGAGGTGGTGTCAGGTGACCCCCTATGGTGGAGGAGGTGTCAGGTGACCCCCTATGGTGGAGGTAATGTCAGGTGACCCCCTTTGGTGGAGGAGGTGTCAGGTGACCCCCTATGGTGGAGGAGGTGTCAGATGACCCCCTATGGTGGAGGTGGTGTCAGGTGACCCCCTTTGGTGGAGGAGGTGTCAGGTGACCCCCTATGGTGGAGGAGGTGTCAGGTGACCCCCTATGGTGGAAGTGGTGTCAGGTGACCCCCCTATGGTGGAGGAGGTGTCAGGTGGTTCTCTTACCAGTGCAGAATAAAGAAGTAAACATTGGTGTAATTCGCAGATTGCAGTGACTGGCAGGAAGAACAGAAGAGCTCCAACTGACCTGACACTGACAGTTCCAGCACAGCTGACTGTTCGCTCACACACAGCCTCCTGATCTATGTGCCTGGGGAGGAGAAAGTGGGGGGAGGGGCCGCAGACACAAAGCACCGGGGGGGGGGGGAGACCCCAGACACACAGCACCGGGGGGGGGGACCCCAGACACACAGCACCCGGGTCACCTTACTCGGAGTCTGCAATGCAAGTCTTCCAGTGCCTGGCACAGCACCTCCACGCTGCCTGGCATCCTGGCTCCATGACTGGAAGAGAAGGCCAGGCCTGGCACACTGCACCCAGCTCACTCCTCCATGGGGGAAGAAGACCCTAAGAGTGCCGAGCCCTGGCTATCCATAATGAACGGCTCTCCTGGGGTGAAAGGTAACCACGGCCCTCCCGCTACTGACATCAGCACCTGTGATTGGTCAGCTGGGCCTAACTGTGAATGGCAGCAACGAGGATGGGGATCATCTTCCTGTTTATGTGGCTGTGGCGAGGTGAGAGCATGTCAGTGTACAGCTCTGTCATACTGTGACTATGCCCCAGGCAGTAGTGCGCTCTAGGCGGCTGCCTAGTTCACCTAGCCATAGCACCAGACCTGGGTCCAGGCTTTAAATCATTGGCCGAGACTTGCTGACAGACTCCAGCTACTGTATGTACAATCCCAGTGGGTGCCCGTGAATGGGGTCACCAAAACCTGGCAGCGATGTACGGGCACGTCACCTTGCCTGTGCGGGTCATCCGTCCGTAGTACATTGACGTTGCAGTTTGCTGTAACGATGTGATCGGTGATTAGGACTCATTCCGGAGATGCTTGGTGTGCTGGTGACGTTTTTTTGCTCTGACCGGACCGGTTTCAGCTGGTGGCTGCTTAAACACCCGCTTATACGCACAGCCATTTCAGACATCTCAAGTCTCCAGCAAGTTGCGGGAGTCTCCCGCATTTCGCCCCGGAACTCACGGACACCCGCGAGCGCAGGGCAATATCCCGGCAGGGCTGAGGACGGCAGTGTCAGAGGCAAGCTCAGCTGTCATGACTGAGAATAGAGCAGCTATTTAGGTCCGGCTCACGGGCGGAGTGATATCAAGTGCACTCCGCCTGTGGGAGGAGGAGCCATACAGAGGAAGCACGCGGCTCTGCTCTCTACTGCAGCCATGTGCTTCCTCTGTATGACTCCTCTCATAGGCGGACTGCACTTGATATCACTCTGCCTGTGAGTCGGTACTATGGAGGAAATAGCGGCTCCATTCTCACAGTCTTGACAGCTGAGCTTTGACACTGCCGCCCTCAGCACTGCCGGGATATCCACAGCATACCACAGAGCCCAGCATACCACAGAGCCCAGCATACCACAGAACCCAGCACCACAGAGCCCGGCACCACAGAGACCGACACCACAGAGCCCAGCATACCACAGAGCCCAGCACCACAGAGCCCGGCACCACAGAGCCCGACACCACAGAGCCGAGCATACCACAGAGCCCAGCACCACAGAGCCCGGCACCACAGAGACCAGCATACCACAGAGCCCAGCATACCACAGAACCCAGCACCACAGAGCCCGGCACCACAGAGACCGACACCACAGAGCCCAGCATACCACAGAGCCCAGCACCACAGAGCCCGGCACCACAGAGCCCGACACCACAGAGCCGAGCATACCACAGAGCCCAGCACCACAGAGCCCGGCACCACAGAGACCAGCATACCACAGAGCCCAGCATACCACAGAACCCAGCACCACAGAGCCCAGCACCACAGAGCCCAGCATACCACAGAGCCCGGCACCACAGAGACCGGCACCACAGAGCCCAGCACCACAGAGACCGACACCACAGAGCCCGGCACCACAGAGCCTGGCATCACAGAGCCCGGCACCACAGAGCCCAGCATACCTCAGAGCCCAGCACCACAGAGCCCGGCACCACAGAGACCGACACCACAGAGCCCAGCATACCACAGAGCCCAGCACCACAGAGCCCGGCACCACAGAGACCGACACCACAGAGCCCAGCATACCACAGAGCCCAGCACCACAGAGCCCAGCACCACAGAGACCAGCACCACAGAGACTGACACCACAGAGACCGACACCACAGAGACCGACACCACAGAGACCAGCACCACAGAGACCAGCACCACAGAGCCCAGCACCACAGAGCCCGGCACCACAGAGACCAGCACCACAGAGACCGACACCACAGAGACCGACACCACAGAGACCAGCACCACAGAGACCAGCACCACAGAGACCAGCACCACAGAGCCCAGCACCACAGAGACCGGCACCACAGAGCCCAGCACCACAGAGCCCAGCATATCACAGAGCCCGGCACCACAGAACCCAGCATATCACAGAGCCCAGCACCACAGAGCCCGGCACCACAGAGCCCAGCATACCACAGAGCCCGGCACCACAGAGCCCAACATAGTCTGCAAAATAAGTAGAAAAGGTATGTGCATTAGTGTGTGTAAATTGTTGCAATGTGTTTTTTAATACCTAGCTGTGTTCTGTCATAATATGTCATGTCCTTGTACATACATGTATGAATAAGGACATGACATTTTCTGTCATATGTGCTAGGGGTGCAACTAACCCCCAGCACATAACTGTAAATATCCCAGCATGTGCAGTGTTTCTGACTCCTCCCACCATCACCACTTCAAATCACTGAAGTGGTCATGGTAATTAGAGTGTTCCTTTACTATCTCTCAGAAGAAGTAATCCTCCGTATACTGATTCCATTTCACTTCATTATCCTCTGGTTGTGTTAAACTGGGAAGTGGGGCGCGGCGGCATACGCGCGTGGGGGGGGGGGGGGGGGGACGGTCAATGGGTTAGTGGGGTTGCGGCGGTGGGTGTGGAGTGCCACCTCCCTGAAATTAGTTTTTGCAGGTTGGGATGTCTGCATTCCTACAGGAACGTGTGCGTTGGGAATAGTGCGTTAACAATGTGAAAAAAATGCACATTTATACGTTTTTGTTGAAATTTCATTCACATCTATGGAGCCAAAAATGTACCCCGCTGCATGTAAAAAAGTCCCTGCACCTTTAAAAAAAAAAAAAAGTAAAATGTTATAGGAAATAAAATTAGGAAATAAGGTTAAGCCCTGGTTCACACTATGAATCACACCGCATTCCTGTGCAATTCACATGCGATTCAGTGTGGTGTGATTTGAGCCCATTCAGGGCCGGTTCACACTGGTGCCATGCCAGACATCGCATGTGATTTGCACCGCAGATCACATGCAATGTCTGTGTGTTGCGAATTCAGCCAATGCGCATCGCATTCGGACCGAACTTGTGCAGGACCCTTTTTTGTCTGCACCAGAATCAGATCGCATGGGTGTTCACACCTATGCGATCCGATTCCTGTCCAAATTTACAGTTCGCACTGTAATCTAAGAACTGATCTGGGGGTGTCATTAACTTTGTATTGACACCCACAGCGGTTCGCAGAGGACAGTGTGAACTGACGGCGATTCAGGGGCGATGCGGGTATCCACACTGGATTCGCAGGGTTTCCCGCATCGCACCAGTAGGATCCGACCCTCATTGTGAATGGGCTCAGATCGCACCAAAGTAGTGCATGCATCAAATTTAGCCCCGGTTCACATCAATGCGATGACAGATATCGCATGTAATTCGGAGCGCACTGCTCTGCAAATCACATGCGATGTCTGGGCGATGTGAATTCAGCCATACAGATTGTATGGCTGAATTTGCATCGGTTTCAGACATAACTCACACAGGACTGTTTTTTGGGTCCGCAGCAGAATCGGATCACACCTATGCGATCCGATTCATGTCCCAACTGTCAGAGCGCACTGCCATATGAGAACTGATCTGGGGGTGTCGTTAACTTTGTATTAACACCCCCAGCGATTCGCATATGGCAGTGTGAACTGCCTGCGAATTGAATGCGATGCAGGAACCCGCACTGGATTTGCAGGGTTTCCCGCATCACACCAGTGGGAACCGGCCCTCATTGTGAATGGGCTCAAATCTCACCAAAGTAGTGCATGCATCCATTTTATGACAGTTCACACTGCGATATGCGAACTGATATGGGGGTGTCTTTAACTTTGTATTGACACCCCCAGCGATTCGCATATGGCAGCGTGAACTGCCTGCAATTTGAATGCGAGGCAAAGCCGCACTGGATTCGCAGGGTTTCCCACATCACACCAGTGGGAATCGGCTCTCATTGTGAATGGGCTCAAATCTCACCAGTGGCGGGTGGTGCTACATGGGCGGGGGGGACACCAGACGGACCACACCAACCCCCCCCCCCCCCCCCCCCAACGACACCAGCTCCAGCCCGCACACCATTCCCCCCCTGGACTGGCAGGCAGCGGCTGAGGCTTCCATCTCAGTCTCCTCCCTGGGTTGGGCTTCCCCTGCATCTCCTCCTTGGCTTCTCATTTCGGCCAATCTCAGGACCCGCTTCCTGATTGGCCAGGAGGAGGATCCGTGTGACAATAGCGAATATTCATCCGCTATTGTCACACAACTGTGCTCTGCGCCCCGAGCCCACCCTTTTTTGAAGCCTAGTAGAGCCTCTGGCTCTAATCACGTGCTTCAAAAAAAAAAACCCCATTGGAATCCATGTGTCCGGTGCCCTGCATGTAGATTAGGTGGGCGGACGCATGGATGGGGGGAGGCGGCGCCCCTGCACCCCTAATGGACGAGCCGCCACTGAATCTCACCAAAGCTGTGCATATATCAATTTTAGCCGGACTGCATGGTGGTGTGCATGCACAGGATCACATGGTAGAAAACGCACTGCAGTTGTGACCTGCGTTTAGGCCGTTGTTAACCACTTGCCGACCGCCGCCCGACTAGTTACTGCGGCAGTCAGCCCCTCACAGACAAAGCGACGTAGGACTACGTCGCTAGCCTGTGAGGCTCTAGGGAGCGAGCGCATGCCGCCGGAGGCGCGCTCCCACACCCCCCCGCGCGTGTGAGCGGCGGACCCGATGTCCGCCGGGCACTCGCGATTGTCTGCTACAGCGGGAGAAAGGCAGGCGGCTAATGTAAACAAAGCCGCCTGTCATTCTCCCCTGTGTGAGAATGGTGATCATACGGTTCTGCTATGTAGGACCGTTGATCTCTGTTCTTACACCTCAAGCCACATCCAATCACAGTTAGAAGCACGCCCCTAGGGACACACTTAACCCCTCCCTCTCAAATAAAGTTAACCCCTTCCCTGCCAGTGTCATTTTTACAGTAACAGTGCATATGTATAGCACTGATTACTGCAGTAATGTCACTGGTAACCCCAAAAGTGTCAAAAATGTCAGTCAAGGGTCTGATCTGTCCGCAATGTCGCAGTCCCGCAAAAAAAAATCGCAGATCGCCGCCATTACTCGTTAAAAAAAAAAACACCAAAAATGACAAAAATCTTTCCCTTTGTTAGTAAACGCAATAACTTTTGCGCAAACCAATCAAAATACGCTTATTGTGATTTTTTTTACCAAATATAGGTAGCATAAAACAAATTGGCCAAAAATTTAAAAAAAATTTGATTTTTACATTTTTTTGGGGGGGAATTTCATATAAAAAAATGTTCAAAATATTGTTATTTTTTCAAAATAAACGCTCTTTTTTTGTTTATAGCGCAAAAAGTAAAAATCGCACAGGTGATCAAATACCACCAAAAGAAAGCTCTGTTTGTGGGGAAAAAAGGACAAAAATTTTGTTTGGGTACAGCGTTGCACGACCGCGCAATTGTCAGTTAAAGTCACGCAGTGCCGAATCGCAAAATACCCCCTGGTCAGGAAGGGGGTAAAATCTTCCGGGGCTTAAGTGGTTGAACGCAAACGCCCGCTAAGCGCCGGTTCACACTACCGCGACGCTACTTCCAGGGGCGACCTCCGAGATCACGGTGCGAGCAGCGCGCCGCGACCTCGGAGCAGCCGCCACGGACTTCATAACATTGAAGTCTATGGCGGTCGCCCCAAAGAAGCTCCGGAACCTTTTTCTAGGTCGGAGCGACTTGTGTCGCTCCTATTAGAACGGGTCCGCAGCTTCCCTATGGGAGGCGACCTGCGGCGACCTGTGAGGCGACCAGGTCGCCTCACAGGTCGCCCTAGTGTGAACCGAGGCTAAAAGCCCACTAAATACAGATGCAAACACGACACAACGGACGTTTTAAATGTCCTAAAAATTCCAGCATTCAGGCTCGGTTCACACTTAGGCTCCATGTACACGGGACGTTGTTAAAAGTCCCTTTGAATGCTAGAATTTTTAGGACGTTTGAAACGTCCGTTCGGTCACGTTTGTACCCGCGTTTAGCGGGCGTTTAGCGGCGTTTGCGTTTAGAAGCGTTCCTAGAGGTCAAAAAAATTATTCCCCTTTTAAATGGAAAAACGCGAACGCTAAACGCGGGTCATCGCGTTCGGACGCGTTCGGACGCGTTCAGACGTGTTTGTGCGTTTGAAACGCCGGGAAACACACGTTCGAACGCAAATAATTGCGTTCTAAAAACAGTCCCTGAACGCAACTGCCTGCAAATGACTGTAAACGACCTGGTGTACATGGACAGATAAGATAAAATGTAGATGGGTTCAGGGGCTTCTGAAAAAAATGCCCAACTGCTCCTAAACGGCCATTTCCAGCGTCCCGTGTACATGGAGCCTTATGCGATGCGGGAAGGCTGCGAATTCGCAGCCTGTTCCCGCATCGCAAACGCACATCTGGCAGTTCACACTGCCATATGTGATACCCTGGGGGTGTCAATGTAATGTTAACGACACCCCCAGTTTGATCGCATATCGCAGTGCGATATTACAGTTCGCACAGGATCAGATCGCACAAGTGTGAACCGTTGTGCGATCCGATCCTGATGCGGCTCAAAAAAAGGGTCCTGTGCGACTTTACTGCGGGTGCAGTGCGAATTTAGCCATACAAAGTGTATGGCTGAATTCGCACCGCACACCCGATCGCATGCAATGAAGGAGCAGTGCGCTCCAATATTATATGCGATCGCCGCAGCCGCACATATGAGAACCGGCACTCAAAGGGACTTTTTTTAGCGTCCTGTGTACATGGAGCCTTAGAAACGCACTGTAACCAGACTGCACGGTCGCTTGCATGCACAGGATCGCATGGCAGAAAACGCACTGCGGTTGTGACCTGCGTTTAGGGCGTGGTTAACACCTGCTGCAGATTGCTAGGGCAATGCGATTTAAGCGGGGTGCGAGAAACGCGCACAGATCGCAGGATTCCTGCACCGCGTTCTAGTGAATGGATTGTCGTGTGTTTCTGCAGATTTGTAACACATAGATGTGAGCCTGAAACAAAGCTAGACGGGGGAACAACAAAAAAATAATAAAAATAAAAAATAGGCATGCAGGCGTTTTATGGCAACCTAAAGCCAATCTGCTTTCACTTCCGCCCTGAAAACCCCCCAGCAGGAAGAAGCAGCAGATTGCTGACACCTAGAATGTAATGGGTTGCCTAATGCAGAACACACTTCCTAAACTGTGACACTGGAGATCAGCAGGCTCCGCCCCCTCCTTCCCATCACACTGAGTATGCGCTGCCTGTCACTGGGGTGTGAGGAGCAGACTGAGGCTTGAGGCTTCTGGACACAGGCGAGGTATGACATTGCTTTGTAATAAAGGGGGGGAGGCTGTGATCACTATGCAGGGGGGGGAGGCTGTGATCACTATGCAGGGATCATTCCATGAAGTACCCATTGATCTGATTGTTGTGATCACACAAGGAAGCTGTCACCTGATCACACAAGAAGTAATCACATCCACACACTGGGGACTGTCTATGTGATTTATCTCATCGCAGGCCATCCATTGTTCTATATGAGCCCTGGATTATTGGGAGGTTTATTAGGATGACATGCCCTGCCATTGTTAACTCTTCCATTGATGTGTGCGGAGAGGGGAGTCTCCCTGTTGTTGCTCAGGAAATCCAGAGACTGAACTCTGATCATGTGATGGCAGGAGGAGCAGAGTCAGTCCTTTCCTGGTCACCGGAATGCTGGGACTTCGCACAGGGACAGGGCTATGGTAAAAAAGATGCCAGCGTTGTTTACAAATGGCGTATTCCATAGATCGCTGGCGAGGCCGCTGCTGTTGTTTGCGCTATGGGCGGACGGGTGAACCTGGAGTTAAGAGGCGTCTGTCAGATTTTTGTTAGGAACCTGCAACATTAAAAACCGCAAACATTAGGCAGCAGATGTCATTTAAAGGGTTAATTCACCTTTAACCCCCCCAATCACACCGCTGCGACTTGTCATGCGATTTGACGGTTCCAAGTGGCACCCTATTACTGGAATTCATCTAGCCTGCAAATCCCGTTGCAGCATTTATTAAAAAAAAGTTCCGACCTTTTACCGATTTCTTTGCGACTTGCATGAAGTTACAAGAAAATCGGCAGTGCAAATCGCACCGAAGTAGCATGGTTTCAAAGCCGCACCGGTGTGAACCAGGCCTTACAGAAAGCATGTAAAACTAAAACCAGACACGTTCCCCACCCCTCCTCTACTTACCCCTGGGGGTTGCCAAGATGTCAGAACCCCGCAGCTGGTCTAGCGATTTAAAATCCCCACTCTTCTCCTTCTGCTCTGTGCAGCACTTCCAGGATGGACCAGATCAACTCTGATTGGTCAGCACCATCACAGTAAATGGATCTGATCTGTCACTGAAGTGGTGCATAAAGAAAAGTGGGGATTGCTGCTGATAGCTCAGCACCCCTGGAGGTTAGTACATTGGGATAGCTCAGCACCCCTGGAGGTTAGTACAGTGGGATAGCTCAGCGCCCCTGGAGGTTAGTACAGTGGGATAGCTCAGCACCCCTAGAGGTTAGTACGGTGGGATAGCTCAGCACCCCTGGAGGTTAGTACAGTGGAATAGCTCAGCGCCCCTGGAGGTTAGTACAGTGGGATAGCTCAGCACCCCTGGAGGTTAGTACAGTGGAATAGCTCAGCGCCCCTGGAGGTTAGTACAGTGGGATAGCTCAGCACCCCTGGAGGTTAGTACAGTGGGATAGCTCAGCACCCCTGGAGGTAAGTACAGTGGAATAGCTCAGCACCCCTGGAGGTAAGTACAGCGAGATAGCTCAGCACCCCTGGAGGTTAGTTAAGTGGGGTAGCTCAGCACCCCTGGAGGTTAGTACGGTGGGGTAGCTCAGCACCCCTGGAGGTTAGTACGGTGGGGTAGCTCAGCACCCCTGGAGGTTAGTACAGTGGGATAGTTCAGCACCCCTGGAGGTTAGTACAGTGGGATAGTTCAGCACCCCTGGAGGTTAGTTAAGTGGGGTAGCTCAGCACCCCTGGAGGTTAGTACGGTGGGGTAGCTCAGCACCCCTGGAGGTTAGTACGGTGGGGTAGCTCAGCACCCCTGGAGGTTAGTACAGTGGGATAGTTCAGCACCCCTGGAGGTTAGTACAGTGGGATAGCTCAGCACCCCTGGAGGTTAGTACGGTGGGGTAGCTCAGCACCCCTGGAGGTTAGTACAGTGGGATAGTTCAGCACCCCTGGAGGTTAGTACAGTGGGATAGTTCAGCACCCCTGGAGGTTAGTTAAGTGGGGTAGCTCAGCACCCCTGGAGGTTAGTACGGTGGGGTAGCTCAGCACCCCTGGAGGTTAGTACGGTGGGGTAGCTCAGCACCCCTGGAGGTTAGTACAGTGGGATAGTTCAGCACCCCTGGAGGTAAGTACAGTGGGATAGTTCAGCACCCCTGGAGGTACCCTTCCTGACCAGGCCCTATTTTGCGATTCGGCACTGCATTACTTTAACGGACAATTGTGCGGTCGTGCGACGCTGTACCTAAATAAAATTGATGGCCTTTTTTTCCCACAAATAGAGCTTTCTTTTGGTGGTATTTGATCTCCTGTGCGATTTTTATTTTTTGCGCTATAAACAAAAAGAGTGACAATTTAAAAAAAACAATATTTTTTCACATTCTGCTATATGACATTCTAAAAAAAAAAAAAAAAAAATGTAAAAATCTAAATATTTTAACATTTTAGGCCAATTTGTTAAGCGTATTTTGATTGTTTCTTTTTGCGTCTACTAACTACGGGAAAGATTTAGGTCATTTTCATTGTTTTCATTGTTTTTTTTTTTTTTTTTTACTAATGGAGGCGATTGCGATTTTCTTTATGCGGGACTGCGACATTGCGGCGGGCAGATCAGACCCCTGACTGACATTTTTGACATGTTTGGGGGGACCAGTGACATTACTACAGTAATCAGTGCTAAAAATATGCACTGTTAGGCCCCTTTCACACAGGCGGAGGAACATTCAGATCCGCCTGTCCGTTTTTTTTGGCGCATCTGAACGGTCATCGCATGCATCTCTATGGGGCATCGGATGTCAGGGGAAACATGTCCGCTGACATCAAATCTGGACGGATGGAAACCCTATTTTCCATCCGTCCAGCGGATCGGATGAGAACGGACAGACGGTCCGTACCCATCCGATTCCCCTATAGAGATGCATGGGGACCTGACAGCTGTGTCTCTGCACACAGCACGGAGAACAGCTTTCACCCACCTGACAGCTGTTCTCAGCAGGGGATCGACAGCAGGTTGATCCTCTGCTGAGAAAAATGGAGTCCGTTTTATGGACTCCTAGTGTGAAAGGGGCCTTATAGGAAATAAAATGAGGAAATACGTGTGAAAGAGCCCTTACTGTAATAATGACACTGGCAGGGAAGGGGTTAATACTGGGGGTGATCAAGGGGTTAAATGTATGCCTAATGCTTAGTGACTTGTATGGGGGAGGGTTCTGTGACAGGCACAGACAGATCGCAGTTTCAGCTTAGCTGTCCCTGCCTGTCAGTGAGAAGATCCGCCTGCTTTGTTTACATGAGCAGGCGGATCTTCTCTCCGTTTCCCGGATGATCGCAGGAGGAAGTCGGCGATTGCTGCCTCTCCTCCCGTGGCTAGCCTCCCTCTGTGTCTAAACACAGTGGGAGCACAGCTAAACCCTTCCCCCCCAGTCCGTGACTGGATCCAGGGTAATCACACTGCCGCAGTAATATTACTGTGGGCAGTCGGCAAGCGGTTAAAATGCAATGCATTTGCATTCTGAAGTGGGTGTCAATGCTAAGTTAACCATTCCCCAAACACTAGGGTAGCCACTTCATCCCTTTAAGGCCCTGTTCACACCTGAGCGTATTTCAGCTCGTGAAACGCTCAGCTCTGAAGTCGCAAAATCCCATTCATTTCAATGGCCCCTGTTCACATCTGAGCGTTTTGTCTCAAGAAGAAAAACTCCTGAAGCTCAAAAAAGGTACATGAGCTTCTTTTTTGGCTGATTATAAGCGTCTTTGTTAGATGCCAATGCCTTCCTCCAAACACCTGCAAAAAACGCCTGAAAAAAGCCCAAAAAAAGCCTGTAAAACGCCTGAAAACGATACGCTTAGGTGTGAATGGAGCCTAAAACGGAACATGTATGAATTACACAGGTTCTGGGGCTGATTAAGGTGGTAATTAAACTCACTCGGTGCCACACCTGCATTAAATTAACGTTAGAACCTGTGTAATTCATATGTGTTCGGGTTGAACCACTTAAGCCCCCCGGAAGATTTTACCCCCTTCCTGACCAGGCCCTATTTTGTGATTCGGCACTGCGTGATAACGGACAATTGCGCGGTCGTGAAATGCTGTACCTAAACAAATTTGACGTCCTTTTTTTTCCTACAAACAGAGCTTTCTTTTGGTGGTATTTGATCACCTGTGCGATTTTTACTTTTTGCGCTATAAACAAAAAAAGAGCTTAAATTTTGCAAAAATAACAATATTTTTCACATTTTTTTATATGAAATTCCCCCAAAAAAATGTAAAAATCAAAATTTTTTAACATTTTGGGCCAATTTGTTTTCTGCTACATATGTTTGGTAAAAAAAATCACAAAAAGCGTATTTTGATTGGTTTGCGCAAAAGTTATTGTGTTTACTAACTAAGGGAAAGATTTTTGTGATTTTTGGTGTTTTTTTTTTTAAACGAGTAATGGCGGCGATCTGCGATTTTTTTTTTTTTTTTTTTTTTTTTTTTTTTTTTTTTGCGGGACTGCGACATTGCGGCGGACAGGTCGGACCCTTGACTGACATTTTTGACACTTTTGGGGGTACCAGTGACATTACTACAGTAATCAGTGCTATACATATGCACTGTTACTGTAAAAATGACACTGGCAGGGAAGGGGTTAACTTTTTTGGAGAAGGAGGGGTTAAGTGTGTCCCCAGGGGTGTGATTCTAACTGTTGTGGGGTGTGGCTTTATATGTAACAGCAGAGATCAACGGTCCTACATAGCAGGACTGTATGATCTCTGCTGTTACACAGGGAAGAATGACAGGTGGCTTTGTTTACATTAGCCGCCTGCCTTTCTCCCTTCACAGCGGACGATCATGAGTGACCGGCGGACATCGGGTCCGCCGGTCACTCACGCAGAGGTGTCCGTGAACGAGCGGGGGCGGGAGCGCGCCTCCGGCGGTGCATGCTCGCCCCCTATTGGCTCACAGGCTAGTGACGTACCGGTACGTCACTTTGCCTGGCCGGGGCTGATCGCCGCAGTATATGTACTTGCAGCAGTCGGCAACCGGTTAAAGGGATGAGGCGGCACCCATACCAAACTCAGGTCGAAAACAAAACGTTTACCAGCACCAGATGGCATGGTACAGTAGTACCACCACGTTGCTGTGCGTTTTCTATAGTAATGCATGCACTACTGTACATTTGGTTCAGTCTGGTGCAATTTCAGACCAATCAAATGAATAGGCTGACATTGCACTGCACCTGGATTGCATGTGAATCGCACAACGCGTTTCTGTGTAAACTGGCCCCCTCAAGGCTTGTCCGCATGTAGTGCGCCGAGCTTCTCAGCAATGGACCTGTGCCGGTCACAGCTAGGGCAAATAGAAAACCGTTCACCATGCAGGGCAGCTGGGACTGGGAGCTGGGGGGAGCTGCAGGTAAATGCCGACATGACGCATTTTACCACACAGCGCTAGAAAGTGATGCATGCCAATGCTCTGCTGTGCAGAGACAAAAAGATAAAATAAACATATAGGCATGGGGATGATTTACTAAAGGCAAATCCACTGTGCACTTGGAAGTGCAGTCGCTGTAGATCTGAGGGGAAGATTTGAAATGATTGGAAGCGCTGCTGATTTCTATCATCCAATCATGTGTGCGCAAAAATGCTGTTTTTTTTTTTTTTTTTCCTTGCCCCCCCCTCAGATCTACAGCGACTGCACTTGTAGTGCACTAGGGTTGCCACCTCATCCCTTTAAACCAGGCCACACATTAATTGCACAGCTTCTGGGGCTGATTAAGGTGGTAATTAAAATCACTAATGCCTCGTACACACGCATCGATTATTGGCCGGGAATTTTCGGCCAACGTCCGATCGGCCGATTTTCGGCTTGTTAGTATGGTGCTTTCGACAACCAACTCCGACTTTTCGGCCGGAAAAAATCTGGTGTGCATGCTATAAAATTTTTGTCCACCGTCAACAGAACGGCCGATTTTCCGTCAGTCAGTACAGATTTCGGCAGACAAAAATCTGATGAGCAAGACTGGGCATGCTCAGAGAAGAAAAAACACACGGAAAGTAAACCAGCACATGACATCACTTCTGAAGTAGTTTTTTGTTGGCCGAGAAAATCTGTGTGCAGTCTAGGCACATTCCAACCAACACAACAACACTGGACAAAAGTCGGACGATCGGTCAGCCGATAATCGAAAAGTCGGCTGTCAAAAGCACCATACGAACAACCCGTAAATCGGCAGATCGGTCATCGGACGAAATTTCCCTTCCGAATTTCTTATAGTCTGTACGGGGCTTAAGATTGCCGTGTCTTTGGCTCCATCAAGTCCGACCAGCTTCACTGTCCCTGCTGAAGAAAAGCATCCCCACAATATGATGCTGCCACCACCATGTTTCACAGTGTGGATGGTGTGTTCAGAGTGATGTGCAGTGTTAGTTTTCGGTCACACATAGCATTTTGCTTTTAGACCAAAAAGTTCAGTTTTGTTATTATCTGACCTGAACACCTTCTTCCACATGTTTGCTGTGTCCCCCACATGGCTTCTCGCAAACTGCAACTTCTTATGGCTTTCTTCTTGCCACTCTTCCATAAAGGCCAGATTTGTGGAGTGCACGACTAATAGTTCTCCTGGGGACAGATTTTCCCACCTGAACTGTGGATCTCTGAATCTCCTCCAGAGTTACCATGGGGGGCCTCTTGGCTGCTTCTCTGATGAATGCTCTCCTTCCCCATCCTGTCAGTTTAGGTGGATGGCCATGTCTTGGTAGGTTTGCATTTGGGCCATACTCTTTCCATTTTCGGATTGATAGATTGAACAGTGCTCCGTGAGATGGATAAACTTGGGATATTTTTTTATAACCCGAACCCTCCTAAACTTCTCCACAACCTTACCCCTGGTGTGTTCCTTGGCCTTAATAATGCTGTTGGTTCACTAAGGTTCTCTAACAAACCTCTGAGGGCTTCACAGAACAGCTGTATTTATACTGAGATTAAAATGACACATCTTATTTACTAATTTGGTGACTTCTGAAGGCAATTGGTTTCCCTATATTTTAGATAGGGGTATCAGAATAAAGGGTGCTGAATACAAAAACTTGTAAAAAAAATGTTGAAAACCATTTATCGTTTTCCTTCTACATCACAATTATGTGCCAATCCCAATAAAATAGATTTACGTTTTTGGTTGTAAAAACAAAATGTGGAAAATTTTCAGGAGGTATGAATACTTTTTCAAGGCACTGACAACTTATGCAGCGCTTTACAATGATTCACTTCAGTCCCTGTCCTCTAAGGCCCGGTTTACATTGGCACTTGCATGTTTGCGCGCGCGCGTCGCAAATACAGCACCCCATTCATTTCAATGCACTGCCCTACCAGTGAGAAACGTGAAGAAAGAAACCCTGGACCCTTTTTTTTTTAATTGAGCTGCACCTAAACACATGGTGTTGCGGCAACAAGCTGTTTAATGTGTGCAAAACCGCGCCACTGATGCATGGCACCCCCTGTGTGTTTGCTAAACTGCAGCAAATTTCTCTGCAGGTGGAGAACGCATGCAATTTAGCAAGCTTTACACTCGTATATTCTACATTCACATCAGTCCCTGTCCTCGAAGGCCTGGTTCACATTGGTGCGTGCGTGTGCGTGCGTCATGGGTACAGCAGCCCAGTTATATAATTTGGCTGCTCTATTCGAGAGAAATGTGGGGACCCTTTTTCTTTTTTTATAATAGAGCTGCACCTTACCATATGGGGCTGGGGCAACTATCAGTTTGGTGTGTTTGGAACCCCCCGTGCATCTGCTAATGTGCAGCACGTTTCTCTGCAGGTCGGAAACACGCACAATTTTGCGCACATTTCCCAGCTGCAGAGATAGGAACCCAGTCTAAGGTCTCTACCTCATATGCATATACAGTAGCACATAGCAGAGCCAATTTGTACAGTCATTTCATCAATTCCCGCCCGTCATATAGCAAAATGATGGCCGCAAAGTGGTTGCTCTATCCTGACTGGGCGTCATATGACATCCAGCAGGATAGGCCGTTCTGTGCGCAGATCGGTGGTGCGGCGTGTCACTCTGACTCACCGCATCTCCGATCCCGGTAAAGAGCTTATGACGTAGGCTCTTTACCATGTGATCAGCTGTGTCCAATCACAGCTGGTCACAGTAAATAGGAAGTGCCGTTGATCGGCTTTCCTCAGTTCGTGCCTGACAGGAGCTAGTAGAGGAGAGCCGATCGGTGGCTCTCCTGATGGGGGGGGGCATCTGTACTGGTAATCAGAGCATTGATTACCAGTGCAGACCCTTGGGGGATGCCACTAGAGCCACCAGGGATTGCCCACCCATGGTCAACAGGAATGCCCACCCATGGCACACCATGCCAATCAGTGTTTAGGGAGCCTGTCAGTGCCCTCCTCTTCAGTGCCACCCACCAGTGCCCATCATTGCCATTTATCAGTGCCCATCAGTGCCGCATATTAGTGCCCATCAGTGCCACCTATCAGTGCCCACCAATGCTGCATATCAGTGCTACCTATCAGTGCACATCAGTGCCCACCAATGCTGCATATCAGTGCCACCTATCAGTGGACATCAGTGCTGCCTATCAGTGTTACCTATCAGTGCCCATCAGTGCACATCAGTGCCGCCTATCAGTGTTACCTATCAGTGCCCATCAGTGCTGCATATCAGTGCCTCCTATCAGTGTTACCTATCAGTGCCCATCAGTGCACATCAGTGCTGCCTATCAGTGTTACCTATCAGTGCCCATCAGTGCTGCATATCAGTGTTACCTATCAGTGCCCATCAGTGCTGCATATCAGTGCCGTCTATCAGTGCTGCATATTAGTACCACCCCATAAGTGCCGCATATTAGTGCCACCTATCAGTGCCCACCAATGCTGCATATCAGTGCTACCTATCAGTGCCCATCAGTGCTGCATATCAGTGCCGTCTATCAGTGCTGCATATTAGTACCACCCCATAAGTGCCGCATATTAGTGCCACCTATCGGTGCCCACCAATGCTGCATATCAGTGTTACCTATCAGTTCCCATCAGTGCTGCATATCAGTGCCGTCTATCAGTGCTGCATATTAGTACCACCCCATAAGTGCCGCATATTAGTGCCACCTATCAGTGCCCACCAATGCTGCATATCAGTGTTACCTATCAGTGCTGCATATCAGTGACGTCTATCAGTGCCTATCAGTGCTGCATATTAGTGCCACCCCATCAGTGCCTCCTCACCAGTGCCTGTCAGTGCGGCCTCATCAGTGTAGGAAAAAATGTATTTATTTAAAAAATGTTATAACCTAAAAAGAAAAAGAAAGCTCTATTTGTGGGAAAATACTAGTAATGGCGGTGATCTGCGATTTTTTTTTTTTTTTTTTTTTTGGGACTGTGACATTGCGGCGGACAGATCGGACCCCTGACTGACATTTTTGACACTTTTGGGGGTACCAGTGACATTACTACAGTAATCAGTGCTATAAATATGCACTGTTACTGTAATAATGACACCAGCAGGGAAGGGGTTAACACTGTTGGTGATCAAAGGGTTAAATGTAAGCCTAGGGGAGTGATTCTAACTGTGGGAGGGCGTGGCTTGTGAAATGATCACAGAGACCTAGGATCCTATATAGATGGATCACAGGGGCTCTGTGATCATTGCAGGGAGAAGAAAGGTCAGTTGTGTTTACATCAGCCGACCGTTCTTCTCTCTCTCAGCTGGGAACGATCGCCACACGCCGGCTTCCCAGGCAAGTGACGTACACATCCATGGTTTTGCCTGGGAGAGCCACTCTGCAGCTGTATATATACAGTATATGGTTGGCAAGTGGTTAACCTACCAGCATGTCTTTGAAGTGTGGGAGGATACCCAAGCAAACACAGGAAGAACATGGAAATAGTGTGCTGGCTGCGATTCAAACCAAGGACCCAGGGCTGCATAGCAGAAGTGCTAACAAGTAAGCCGCTGTGCTACCTTAGCAGAGATATCGGGATAGCTATTGCTCCGTTGTTTCTAGAAGCTTCTCATTCTCTGGTTGTGATGTTTACCCTGTGACCTCAGTACTCAATGATTGGCTGCAGGCTTTACTGGAACAAAGTATCACTCAGAGGACAGTGCCATGGAACTAGCAAATACAAAACAAAAAACCCCAAAAACGTAATGGCAAAAACTATCATTCCCACTTCCCGCACACTAGGCCACGCCTCATATCGTTTTTTTTTTTTTTTCGTTTAACCAGTGAGTTGAACGAAAAAAAGATCCCATTCCCCAATGGACACATTGGATGTGGATGGGGCATCTGCTGCTAGGCCACATTTCCATCCATGTATGGCCTGCCTAAACTGGAGCGGTGAGGGGGCTGAATTTCAGAACATCACACCGTTCCCTTTTTTTTTTTTGTTAACTTTATTTATTCTTGTCAACGCACAGCAGCATGGTCTGTTGTGATGCTTTCCTATGCACTGCGTTTAAAATGCATTTTATCACAGCTCACTGCACCACACCTCCAGGTTGCGTTGCATTGTGGTTGTCTTCTGTGTGCCCCAGTGGTGACTGGCATTCTGTTTGATGGGGCTCTAATGGAAATGGGATAAGCACAGGGGTCGTTTGCTACTAATTATGTGGGATATGCAGTCCACCTATTGACTAAAGATTTAAAGAGATGCATTGGGCATCCGTTCCGATCCGCCTGTAAAACTGACAGGCGGATCGGAACGGTCCGCTAGTGTGAAAGGGGTCTTATGGCACTTTTCCCCTGCAAGTACCGGCTCGGCTCCACTCGGCCTTGCTTGGCTCTGTTGGTTTTCCACTGCATGGTACTGTGTTGGAACAGTTCGGTACGGTTTGCTTTTCCACTAAAGTAAAGTGGGTGGGATAACAATGATTCTCTGACCAATCAGTGGCTAGTAGTGACAAACAGTCAAGGCTGCATGCAAAGGATTGTTGGATATGGTACCGGTATGGCCCTGTTGGAGCCACAACTGAGGTGGTACCATACACTGTACCATGCGGTACCAGCAGTGGAAAAGCACAAAAGTGAGCCGAACCGTTCGGTTCCATGTAGTGGAAAAGCGCCGCCGTACCGTACTGTTCCTACACCGTACCATGCGGTACCAGCAGTGGAAAAGCGAGCCGAACCGTTCGGTTCCATGCAGTGGAAAAGCGCCGCCGTACCGTACTGTTCCTACACCGGACCATGCGGTACCAGCAGTGGAAAAGCGAGGCGAACCGTTCGGTTCCATACAGTGGAAAAGCGCCGCCGTACCGTACCGTTCCTGCACCGTACCATGCGGTACCAGCAGTGGAAAAGCGAGCCGAACCGTTCGGTTCCATGCAGTGGAAAAGCGCCGCCGTACCGTACTGTTCCTACACCGGACCATGCGGTACCAGCAGTGGAAAAGTGAGCCGAACCGCTCGGTTCCATGCAGTGGAAAAGCGCCGCCGTACCGTACTGTTCCTACACCGTACCATGCGGTACCAGCAGTGGAAAAGTAAGCCGAACCGTTCGGTTCCATGCAGTGGAAAAGCGCCACCGTACCGTACTGTTCCTACACCGTACCATGCGGTACCAGCAGTGGAAAAGTGAGCCGAACCGTTCGTTTCCATGCAGTGGAAAAGCGCCGCCGTACTGTACTGTTCCTACACCGTACCATGCGGTACCAGCAGTGGAAAAGTGAGCCGAACCGTTCGGTTCCATGCAGTGGAAAAGCGCCGCCGTACCGTACTGTTCCTACACCGGACCATGCGGTACCAGCAGTGGAAAAGTGAGCCGAACCGTTCGGTTCCATGCAGTGGAAAAGCGCCGCCGTACCGTACTGTTCCTACACCGGACCATGCGGTACCAGCAGTGGAAAAGCGAGCCGAACCGTTCGGTTCCATGCAGTGGAAAAGCGCCGCCGTACCGTACTGTTCCTACACCGTACCATGCGGTACCAGCAGTGGAAAAGCGAGCCGAACCGTTCGGTTCCATGCAGTGGAAAAGCGCCGCCGTACCGTACTGTTCCTACACCGGACCATGCGGTACCAGCAGTGGAAAAGTAAGCCGAACCGTTCGGTTCCATGCAGTGGAAAAGCGCCACCGTACCGTACTGTTCCTACACCGGACCATGCGGTACCAGCAGTGGAAAAGCGAGCCGAACCGTTCGGTTCCATACAGTGGAAAAGCGCCGCCGTACCGTACCGTTCCTGCACCGTACCATGCGGTACCAGCAGTGGAAAAGCGAGCCGAACCGTTCGGTTCCATGCAGTGGAAAAGCGCCGCCGTACCGTACTGTTCCTACACCGGACCATGCGGTACCAGCAGTGGAAAAGTGAGCCGAACCGCTCGGTTCCATGCAGTGGAAAAGCGCCGCCGTACCGTACTGTTCCTACACCGTACCATGCGGTACCAGCAGTGGAAAAGTAAGCCGAACCGTTCGGTTCCATGCAGTGGAAAAGCGCCACCGTACCGTACTGTTCCTACACCGTACCATGCGGTACCAGCAGTGGAAAAGTGAGCCGAACCGTTCGGTTCCATGCAGTGGAAAAGCGCCGCCGTACTGTACTGTTCCTACACCGTACCATGCGGTACCAGCAGTGGAAAAGTGAGCCGAACC
Organism: Pelophylax lessonae; assembly: GCF_965119305.1. Lineage (NCBI taxonomy): Eukaryota > Metazoa > Chordata > Amphibia > Anura > Ranidae > Pelophylax > Pelophylax lessonae. The sequence goes on along the minus strand of NC_138780.1, from coordinate 49,091,674 downwards.
GTTCGGTTCCATGCAGTGGAAAAGCGCCGCCGTACCGTACTGTTCCTACACCGGACCATGCGGTACCAGCAGTGGAAAAGTGAGCCGAACCGTTCGGTTCCATGCAGTGGAAAAGCGCCGCCGTACCGTACTGTTCCTACACCGGACCATGCGGTACCAGCAGTGGAAAAGCGAGCCGAACCGTTCGGTTCCATGCAGTGGAAAAGCGCCATTAGGCTTTGTTGTGGTGGTGGTCATTCAGCATTGTGCTGGGGTGACAGTTAAAATTGATTACCCATGATCGTTTTTTGGAATTGTTAGTCTAAGCTTTTATGGCTAGGTTAAAGCGGTTGTAAACCCAAAATCGCGAACACAAAAAAAAAAACCTGCAAGACAAAGGCATAATGAGCTAGTATGCATCGCATACTAGCTCATTATGTATTACTTACCTTATAACGAAGCCCCGACACGGACCCCCAGACATCGCTGCGGGCGCAGCCATGATCCCTCGCCGTCTCTTCCGGGTTCGGAAGCTCCGGCGCGGTGATTGGACGGAGCCGCGATGACGTCACTCCCGCGCATGCGCGCGGGAGTGATTTTCCGGCAAGCTCCCGGCAAACAAAACTGAAGGTCCCCCCGGACCTTCAGAGCGCATGCGCCACTCGTGCGAGCGGCTACATGCACTGGAAATATCTCCTAAACCATTCCGGTTTAGGAGATATTAATTGTACCTACAGGTAAGCCTTATTATAGGCTTACCTGTAGGTAAAAGTGTAAAAAAGCGGGATACTACCGCTTTAAGGCTTTGGTTAAGTTTGGAAGTGTGTATGCATATACACTGCCTGGCCAAAAAAAACTCGCCACCCAAAAAAAAGGTCACACACGCTTTTTTTATGGCACGCATTCGCTGTGGCATTGTTTTGATAAGCTTCTGCAATGTCACAGTCCAGTGTTGCAAATTTTTTCACCAAAATCTTGTATTGATGATGGGAGAGTCGGATCACTGTGCAAAGCCTTCTCCAGCACACCCCAACGATTCTCAATGGGGTTAAGTTCTGGACTCTGTGGTGGCCAATCCATGTGTGAAAGTGATGTCTCATGCTCCCTGAACCACTCACAAGTTGAGCCCGATGAATCCTGGCATTGTCATCTTGGAATATGCCCGTGCCATCAGGGAACAAAAAAATCCATCGATGGATAAAACCTGGTCATTCGGTATATTCAGGTAGTCAGCTGACCTCATTCTTTGGGCACATGCACTACCTTTCCAATAGAATAGTTACTGCATGCTTAGTTTAGTTAGTTGCTTAGTTAATTCCAGATGGCGCCTTTTTTTTTTTTTGGCCAGGCAGTGTAGAATGGGCTACCCCATAATAAACACCATGGCCATTTAACCACTTGCCGACCGCCGCACGACTATTTACGTCGGCGGTCAGCCCCTCACAGGCAGAGCGACGTAGGGCTACGTCGCTAGCCTGTGAGGGTCTAGGGAGTGGGCACGCGCCGCCGGAGGCGCGGTCATGGACCCCCCCCCCCCCGCACGTGTGACCGGCGGACCCGATGTCCGCCGGTCACTCGCGATCGTTGGGTGGAGAGGGAGAAAGGCAGGCGGCTAATGTTAACAAGCCGCCTGTCATTCTCCCCTGTGTATGAATGGTGATCATACAGTTCTACTATGTAGGACCGTTGATCTCTGTTCCTACACCTCAAGCCACAGCCAATCACAGTTAGAAGCACGCCCCTAGGGACACACATAACCCCTCCCTCTCAAAAAAAGTTAACTCCACTGCCAGTGTAATTTTACAGTAACAGTAGGGATGCACCGAATGTTCGGCAACCGAACATTATTCGGCCGAAAATAGCAAAAAAAGCACTTTCGGTGTTCGGCCGAATAAGTAAAAAGGCCGAATAAATTTGTGCCGAACAATGTCCCGACCGGCGACCCGCCATCCCCGAGCATCACTGTAAACATAGCCGGAGGCACTACAGCGGCGGTCATTAAATGGCGGCCCGCACGATGCTTCCGCGCGGACCGCGAGCCCGCTACCTAGGAGTCCTTCAGTCCCCTTCCTCACTGCGGCTCCCGGCTCCCTGCTCACACGCCGCCGGTGTCCTGTCCGGCCGCGAGTAGGGGGTGTGACGTCACGCGCGCGTCCCGCCCCCTGCTCCTGACTGCGGCTCCTTCACACTCGGTCCAGCGAGCTAGGACGTGACACTATGTGCACGCCCCGCCCCCCTGTTCGCGGCTTTTGGCTCCGACCTGGCTGCAGTTCAGGTATGTGGAGCACATTTGGGGGAGAATACGGTAGCTGCACAAGCATTAGTGTGCAGACTGGCATATTTTGCCATATGTTGCCATGCTCATTAGAGTGCCCTATAAAGTGCCCCTTAAAAAAAAAAAGAAAAAAAATGTGCCCAACAGAGTGCTCCCTTGACATAAAATGTGGCCATCAGCGTGCCCCTTATTTTATGCTAAGGGACATGCTGATGAGCATATTTTATGTTAAGGGGCACTCTGATGGGCATATTTTATGTTAAGAGCAACGCTGATTTAAATGTTTTGTTTTGCCCATCAGAGTGCCCCCTAACATAAAATGTTTAATTATTGTAATGGTGAAAAAATTGGCAAAATAAATGGAAAAAATGCGAAACACCGCGTTCGGTATTCCGCCTTCGGCCAAGCATTTCATTATTATTCGGCTTCGGCTTCGGCCAAGAATTTCATTTCGGTGCATCCCTAAGGAACAGTGCATATGTATAGCACTGATTACTGTATAAATGTCACTGGTAACCCCAAAAGTGTCAAAAATGTCAGTCAAGGGTCCGATCTGTCCGCCACAATGTCGCAGTACCGCAAAAAAAATTGCAGATCGCCGCCATTACGCGTTAAAAAAAAAACAACAAAAATGACAAAAATCTTTCTCTTTGTTAGTAAACGCGATAACTTTTGCGCAAACCAATCAAAATACGCTTTGTTCGATTTTTTTTTTTTTTTTACCAAACATATGTAGCATAAAACAAATTGGCCGAAAATGTTAAAAAATTTAGATTTTTACATTTTTTTGGGGGGGGAATTTCATATAAAAAAATGTGAAAAATATTTTTATTTTTGCAAAATTTACGCTCTTTTTTTGTTTATAGCGCATGATCAAAAAGTCGCACACGTGATCAAATACCACCAAAAGAAAGCTCTGTTTGAGGGAAAAAAAGGACGTCAAATTCGTTTAGGTACAGCGTCGCACGACCGCGCAATTGTCCGTTAAAGTCACGCAGTGCCGAATCGCAAAATAGGCCCTGGTCAGGAAGGGGGTAAAATCTTCCGGGGCTTAAGCGGTTAATGTTTACTAATGGTGGTAATTGTGGGCTCCTAAGTCTCATACCATTGGTTACGTTAACAGCAATAGGCAGTGGTAGACCTCTGGACATGCCAATAGCCCAAAGTGACCGTACACGTGTTTGATACCAGAATAGGAAATCAAGTTCTTGTTGCTTCACAAGTGGTCTCTCTTCTGTTGCTTGAACATTTTAATGTCCAGGCTTTGCGCCATGGAATTCATCTAGCGTTGCTGTGAACCTCATTTTGATTTATTCTTTTTGATTTTTTTTTTTCAGGTACCCTCCCATTTCCTGGACTTTTTTGATGTGAAGAAGATCTCGGGTACAAAGCAATCATGGCTTATGATACAAGAGACCCCATGCAGCTTGCACAGACCATATCAACGAATATCCAGAAGATAACACAAAGCAGTAAGTCACCGCCTTCTGTTTGCTTGTTATAACCTCATAGAGCTTTTTATTCTTTACCTTTACAGATACGCACTTTATAGGTCAGGATAACCATTCTTGAGCCAACGTGTGAAAATTCTTAGTGCATTCAAATGTCTAGTGTGACATGAGTGAGTGAATGGACTTTTTTGAACAAAATCCACATACACTGTTAGAAATTTGAACATTTGAGACATTTTTCCATCCTGTACCTTTGAATTTTCTTGTCACTGTGGTCGAGAAGGAACAATGATTTGACCCACTAATGATGACAAAATGTATAACAAATTTCTACTAGTGTATACCCAGCTTTGTATATTAAAAAAGAATAGCGCGCAAATGCAAAAGAAATAACTACCAAATCTGAAGACAATCCATAAATAAAAATGGGGGTTTGGTCCCACCATATGGCCATATCGTGCTCAAGCCCACTACTGCGTCAAAGTACCCCATTATCAGTGGGTCCTACACTATCCATGAAAAAGAGATGAATCCAGCCTAACCCTTGGAGATAATACTCCTTGCTGGGAAGGATGTGCAAATGCACTACAGGGGACTCCTCCTATATCCACTAGATGGTGGACACTGATTGAGTACAGGTGTGTGTGGGGGGGTGGGGAGGGTTGCTCAACCTCGATAGTCTGGTCAGACCGAATAAATAATAAACAGGCAAAAAATTTTGGGGGAGCATACCCATGTATTTCTAAAGCTGCTGCAGCTATGAACCGAAAGACATGTATATTAAAAAAGAATAGCGCGCAAATGCAATACCCAGCTTTGGTCAGGTTCAAAAAGGCACAAGCTCAATCAATAGAGAAAAAAATGAATAAGGCTGCTTTAACACTGCTTCGCTAAAAAATGCATATGGACTCTTTCACACTGGTGGAGTCCACCTGCTCAGAAGGGGATCCCAACACTGATCTCCCCGCTGAGCAGACAGGCGACAGGTCCGTATCCGCTCGACTGATGCAGATGGGCTATTAGATGGGCTGTTGGATGGAAACGGCCTGTCTGTTTCCATCCGACTGTCCTCCAATCCGCCAGATGGATGGGGAACGGATCCCCATCAGTCTGTTTTTAGCAGACAGGATTGGATCGGATGTCGGCGGGTGTCAATTGACACATTTCCATTGACATCTACTGCTCCATAGAAAGCAATGGTGGGTCTGGTCGGGCCTGAAAAACTGACAGGCGGACCTGATCCATCGGTCCGTGTGAAAGGGGTCTATGTGTTTTCTGGTGCGTTGGTTTGGTTGTCTGAATCCCAGCATGCATGAAATCATGTGACTCAAAAAAAGCACCAAAAAGGCAACTAAGATGCGTTTTGAGGTGTCTTCTATTTATTTAAATGGGGAGCTGCGTTTTTGGTGCGGTTTTGAAAAACTGCAGCACGCAGGACTTTTCAAAGTGCACCACACCCACAGCGCAGTGGAGTGCCATAAGATTTAAAGGGAAAAAAAATGATCTTGCATTTTTAGCAGGGTAAAAAATTTATTGTATTTTTAGCAAGGTAAAAAAGCAGCAAAAACTCATCAGTGTGAAAGGCCCCTTACTAAATAAAATAAAAACTATACATTACCCTATACCCACAGTCAACCCAGAAGAAGGTAAAAGAAACCCCAAAGCATGGTACAATTTGCTCCATCTGATTAAAAAAACCCTCCCCATCCCTCTAAAGCAACTGGATGTTCTCTAAATCAACAATCTCTGGTGTTATCACTTGGAAGGAGTATTTCATAATTTTCCATCTCAGGAAGAGTAGACTCTTTGGAACGATTCTAGGACAATATCCCCTGGACATTATCCCCCCCGGACAATATCCCCCCCCTGGACAATATCCCACCCTGGACAATATCCCCCCGGACATTATCCCCCCCGGACATTATCCCCCCCGGACAATATCCCCCCCGGACAATATCCCCCCGGACAATTTCCCCCCTGGACAATATCCCCCCCCGGACAATCTCCCCTGGACAATATCTCCCCTGGACAATATCCCCCCGGACAATATCCCCCCTGGACAATATCCCCCGGACAATATCTCCCCGGACAATATCCCCCCGGACAATATCTCCCCTGGACAATATCTCCCCTGGACAATATCCCCCCGGACAATATCCCCCCGGACAATATCTCCCCTGGACAATATCTCCCCTGGACAATATCCCCCCCGGACAATATCCCCCCCGGACAATATCCCCCCTGGACAATATCCCCCCGGACAATATCCCCCCGGACATTATCCTCCCTGGACAATATCCTCCCTGGACAATATCCTCCCTGGACAATATCCCCCCTGGACAATATCCCCCCTGGACAATATCCTCCCTGGACAATATCCTCCCTGGACAATATCCTCCCTCTAATCCTAATCCTATGTCCAGGGGATTGTTTTCCAGGGGGATATTGCCCGGGAGATGTTGTCCCGGGGGGATATTGTTGGGGGGGATATTGTCGGGGGGATGTTGTCCGGGGGGATATTGTCCTGATACCCTTTGGAACACAGACAGCAATTAAAAGGCTAGAACCTCTTCAGGTTGATATTGTACCTGTGTCCCCATCACGGGGTAGTCACTGGGTCGGAAAGTGTTGAGAAATCTTCCCAATGCCAGCACAGGCAAAGGTTTAAAGCCTCCTGTACACTCTCCGAAACCCAACAAAAAGTTGGCTGGAATTACGATGTTCACTGCCTTTTCATGATGATTCCTCAATACTAGATTTTAGTAGTAAGTGAGACATTGTCCATTTTATGGCCTCACTCTGCCAGAATGCTGGTAAGACCGAAACCAATAATTCTAGTCCAATAATTTCTATTTCCTCATGAAGAGAAGAGTGCATAATAGAGTGACAAATCGTTGGGTCAGAGAATAAAGTCTTACACACAACGGTTTCTTGGTGTGGCGTTTTCCATCTCAGATTCATTCAGACAAGAGCCAAGGAAACTGGTGTAGAGAAGCTGCCAACCTAGAATCCAGATCCCCTGTCAAAATACCACCAAAACTAAGTGTTTTTTTTTTGTTTGACCATTCTTGGTGGCTATAGCTGCCAGCAGTGATCGCTGATGTGTGTTGATGGAGGAATCAAGCAATTTTCATTCCTTTGAACTGTGGTTAAAGGAAAGAAAATTGCATAATATATGACCTGCCTAGTAGGAAAAAGGAAGCTAAATGGTAAAAATGTCACTATCTGTGAGACCCTACCACCATCTTCTGTTGGAAGGAGTAGAGACAGTGTGAAAGGCTCCTTACCAAATAAAATAAAAACTACACATTACCCTATACCAGTGATGGCGAAGCTTGGCACCCCAGGTGTTTTGGAACTACATTTACCATGATGCTCAACTACACTACCGAATGCATGAACATCATGGGAAATATAGTTCCAAAACATCTGGGGTGCCAAGGTTCGCAATCCTTGCCCTATACCCACAGTCAACCCAGAAGAAGGTAAAAAAATACCTCAATTTCGCCACCAGATTTAAAAAAATCTTTCCCAACCCTCTAAGGCAGGGATCCTCAAACTACGGCCCTCCAGCTGTTGCGGAACTACACATCCCATGAGGCATTGTAAAACTCTGACATTCACAGACATGACTAGGCATGATGGGAATTGTAGTTCCTGAAAAAATCGGAGGGCCATAGTTTGAAGACCCCTGCTCTAAGGCAACTGGATGTTCTCTGAATCTACAATCTCTGGTGTTATCACTTGGAAAAAGTATTTCCATCATTTTCCATCCCAGGAAGGGATGGGAAAACCTTTATCTTGGAGGAAAGTTCAAACTAGTTAAACACCTGTGGCCACAACTGTATATCTGCACAATTCCACCAGCCAAACACACTCACTCTATTTGTTCCATTGAAGGCCTTTACTCTAACATTTTGGAGCTTGTTCACACCAGAATGTGCTGCAGGGAAACCCAAGTTCTGTGCATGTTTCTGCTCTATGTTCATAATGTAATGGCTGTCTGATCTGCTACAGGTGTCAGTGTATTCCCAGCGACACCCCAAATGCAGATCGCAAACACGGTGCGTTTACCTTCACCAGATTTCATGGTAACGCAGTACCATGCGATTCGGCTGAAGTGCATGCACTACTTTTGGTGCATTTTCAGCCCATTCAGATGAGTGGGCTAAAAAGGGCACCACACTGAATGGCACATTAATGCGTATTCCTGTGTAAACTGGCCCTCTGGCCTATAACCACTTACCGCAAACTGACATTAATTAACGTCAGCAGACTTTGCAGGGTTATACCGGGATGATGCCTCTAGCTAGAGACATCATCCCGGTACTGTGGTTTGAAGCCGACGGTCGGCTTTCCGTCGGTAACGACCGATTCGATCATTACCCAGGTGAGCGCCCCCCTCCCGCCGCCTTCCGTGGCTTTTACCGGGGCTCCCGTCCCACCGGGAGCCCCGAGCACCCAGCCGGCACGTCCGCCGGCTGGATGGAGTCCCGATGAATGCCGGAAACGGCATCGATCGGGTCTCCGATGACGTAACCCGGAGGCAGTGTCCATGACGTCACTTCCGGGTTACTGTGCTGCAAAAGGCGGCAAATTTGAAAAACGGCTGTATGCAAAAATGCCGTTTTCGCCGTTTTGCATACAGGGAAGTGTAGTGGAGGGGTTTGGGGTCTTTTAGACCCTCGATCCCTCCATAAAGAGTACCTGTCACTGCATATTGGTGTCACAAGGGATGTTTACATTGCTTGACAGCAATAAAAGTGATCAGATTTTTATTTTTTTTTTTTAAAAACTGTAATAAAGTTTAAAAAAAAAGAAAAAATAAATAGGAAAAAAAAAAAAAAATTTAGCCGCCCCCGTCACCGTTAGCTCGCGCACGAAAAAAAACGTATGCGCAAGTCGAGCCGCGAACGAAATCGCTGTTCAAACCACACATGTGAGGTATCACCGCGATCGCCAGAGCGTGGGCAATAATTTAAAAAAAAGAGCTACACTCTAACCCTAAACTGGTAACCGTTAAATAAATTTAAAGCGTCGCAGATTGAGATCTCTATTGACCGTAGTTTGTCGCCATCCCACGGGGGGGGGGGGGGGGGGGCGCAATTTTAAACCGTAACATGTTGGGTATCTATTTACTCGGCGTGACATCATCTTTCACAATATACAAAAAAATGGGCTAACTTTACTGTTTAGTATTTTTTAAATGCAGTGAAATGTGATTTTTCAAATTTTTTCCAAAAAAATGGCGTTTTAAAGACCGCTGCGCAAATACCGCGTGACAAAAAATTTTGCAATGACCGATATTTTATTCTCCAGAGTCTTTGCTAAAAAAATATATATAATGTTTGGGGGTTCTAAGTAGTTTTCTAGGAAAAAATACTGGTTGTAACTTGTGAACAAAAAGTGTCCGAAATAGGGCTGGGGCTTAAGTGGATAATAAAAGATCCGAATCACATTTTTGCGTTGCATCAAAAGGGTCGTGCTTTCTTTGGGCAAGCTGGAGTGTGTTGGTAGCCCAAAATGAATGGACTACTTTTACACAATACACATTAGTGTGCGACATAACACACATAACATTTCCTAAGATCTTTATCTCCTTCTACTGTCCATAATGTGGTATTTTTCCAAATCACTTTTTTTTAATACTATTAATACTTAATACTATTCAACCGGTAGAGGAAATTATGCTTTTTGCACAGAACAAATACTCACACATTTTTTGAGTACACCCCTTTGTGCTTACGGGTTAAGTGTAAAGGAGGGTAGGGTTTAAGTGTTAAGGCCCGTACACACGATAAGAAACCCGGAAGTAAAATTTAGTCAAACGAAAGTTCTGTTGATTTTCGGATCGTTAGTTTGGTGCATTTGACAGCCGATTACGAATTTTCGTACGACAAAGGCTATAAAAAGATTTATCACAAGTGAACACAATGTTCGATTTTCGTTTAATTAGTAAAATTTTTGTCTAAAAAAAAAAATCATAAGAGCAAGACTGCGCATGCTCGGAAATGAAAGAACACATACAAAACATTTCAACACATTACATCACTTCTGATGTTGAATTCTGTCATACAAGAATTTCCGTATGACAGTAACCTCTTCACTTTCCATATGAGACTAGTTATGAAAAGCAAGAGAAAAGGCACCACCAGGTTGCGGCCAGCTGGGTGAATCTAGACTACAGATCAAATGATTATCGGCAAAGCCAATATCGAGGGCCTATCTGCACTTTCTCTGATATATCGGAATCGGCCCCTGAGGTTACTGAAATTGCAGATATTTCGGGAAAGTGCTGTACCGGAGTGATGCCTGCAGCTAGAGGCATCATCCCGGTACCGGCGTCCATAGCCGATGGTCGGCTGTCTTGTAATGACAACTGCTGCAGCTGAGAAGCCGCTCGACTGTCATTACAAGGAGCAGGAGGGGACCTCCCCCCCCCCCCTCCCGCCGCCTTCCGCGGCTCGCCCGGGTCTCCCGTCCGCAACCAGCCTGCACGGCCCCTGAAGAGAAGACCCAATCAAAGCTGCTCTTCGGCTCTGATCGGGTCTCCATGTGAAAACCCAGAGGTGATGTCATGACATCACTTCTGGGTACTCTGCGCCAAATTAAAAAAAAAAACAGCCAAACTTTAAGTGCAGAGGAGAGGTTTGGGGTCTTTTAGACCCCCAGATCCCTCCCCAAGAGTACCTATAAAAAAAAAAATGTTTTAATGTACGAAAATATCGGCCGATACCGATATGCGATGACCAAAATATCGGGATCAGCAATAAAGAAACGATATCGGTCGATCACTACTCTAGATCATATAAATATGCCACATCCTAATCATTTGGATAAGAAACTGGAATATAATATGGAAAGCATGGACTTTACTGGCACAGGTATAAAACATATGTTTTTTTTATCTGTGCCAGTAAAGTCCATGCTCTCCATATTCCAGTTTCTCTTCCATATGAGACTAGCATGCAACAAAAAACAGATGGAGATTCATCTGATAATCTGATCGTGTGTACGAGGATTTAGGGATAGGTTAAAGCGTCCGCACTTTAAGGCCCCTTTCACACATACGGTCCGTTCAGTTCATCAGTTCAGTTAAGTCAAATTGTATCTGTTTTCCGTCTGTTTTCCGTCTGTTTTCCGTCTGTTTTCCGTCTGTTTTCCGTCTGTTTTCCGTCTGTTTTCCGTCTGTTTTCCGTCCGTTTTCCGTCCGTTTTCCGTCCGTTTTCCGTCCGTTTGTCTGTTTTCCGTCCGTTCGTCCGTTTTCCGTCCGTTTTTTTTCGTTCGTTTGTCGTCCGTTTTTCGCCCGTTTGTCGTCCGTTTTTCGTCCGTTTGTCGTCCGTTTGTCGTCCGTTTGTCGTCCGTTTGTCGTCCGTTTGTCGTCCGTTTTTCGTCCGTTTGTCGTCCGTTTGTCGTCCGTTTTTCCTCTGTTTTTCCTCCAAAACATCCACTACCGATGCAAAAACGGATGAAAAACTGACCATTTGTCTGTTTACATCCGTTTTTCGTCCGATCCGTTTTTTTTAACGGATAAAAAATAGGGCATTTGTCCGTTCCAAAAAACGCACATTGGTGGAAGCGGTTGAAAACGGATGTTAACGGATGATCATCTGTTGTCATCCGCTTTTACATAGAGATGCATTGATGTCCGTTTTTTCATCCGTCAACGGATGGATGAAAAACGGACAAACGAACAGCATGTGTGAAAGGGGCCTTATGCTGACTTGAGCAGATCTGCAGGCCCTGTATTCAGCCTGGGTCTGGGATCCATATGCTCCACAGGGGAACACAAAAACCAATGCAAAGAATAACACTTTCTTAAATTCTGCCGAATCGGCACAGTAGGCAATATTTGGCACTTGACAAGTTCACTTTCCGATTGTTAGTGCTTTACAGTGATCTCATTGTTTGCCATTTTCATGGATTGCTTCCTTTTATAAATGTTTGATTGCAAAATGTTATTCCTGCATGTTATAACATACTACATTAATAATTAACTTCTCATGCAGCTTCTGAAATACAGAGGATAGTAAATCAGCTTGGAAGTGCGCTGGATACTGCAGAACTCCGCCATCAACTGTGAGTACACAACCTGCTCATATCTCCTGACATTGCTAGTGCAGTCGAAGGAGGCTTATCATGTCATTAATCAGCACATTTTGGTTTGCTTTCCTAGATAAATAAGCACACAACCTAGCACAGATCATGGTATAAAGCCATAAAGTACAAGAAAAAGAATAGTCTTACCTGGTTATGAGCTCATTATCCACTTTCAGACCGGAGGATTTGGCTGCTCAATGACCAGGCCCTATTTTGCGATTCGGCACTGCGTGATTTTAACGGACAATTGTGCTGTCGTGCGACGCCGTACCCAAACGAAATTTACGTCCTTTTTTTCCCACAAACAGAGCTTTCTTTTGGTGGTATTTGATCACCTGTGCGATTTTTACTTTTTGCGCTATAAACAAAAAAAGAGCGTTTATTTTGAAAAAATAACAATATTTTTTACATTTTTTTATATGAAATTCCCCCCAAAAAAGATGTAAAAACCAATTTTTTTTTAAATTTTTGGCCAATTTGTTTTCTGCTACCTATGTTTGGTAAAAAAAATCGCAATAAGCGTATTTTGATTGGTTTGCGCAAAAGTTATTGCGTTTACTAACAAAGGGAAAGATTTCTGTAATTTTTGGTGTTTTTTTTTTTAACGCGCAATGGCGGCGATCTGCGATTTTTTTTTTTTTGCGGGACTGCGACATTGCGGTGGACAGATCGGACCCTTGACTGACATTTTTGACACTTTTGGGGGTACCAGTGACATTACTGCAGTAATCAGTGCTATAAATATGCACTGTTACTGTAAAAATGACACTGGCAGGGAAGGGGTTAATTTTATTGGGGAAGGAGGGGTTAATGTATGCCTGGTGCTTACTGACGTGTGGGTGGGGAGGTGACTGTGTGAGTCATGGACAGATCGGATGTCCAGCTATGCTGAACAGTCCGATCTGTCACTCCCTGTCACTATGGAGATCCGCCCGCTGTGTTTACACACAGCGGGCGGATCTCTAGACTCGATCCCCGACGATCGGGTAAGAGCAGCGGCGATCGCCGCTGCTCCTCCCCTGGCCCGACTCCCGCTGTGAATGTAAACAGCAGGAGCGAGCCTCCGGCGACGCGCAGGCGCCGCCCAGAAGGGGGAGTGTCTGACGACGTAGTACTACGTCGTCAGACGATAACGAAAATATGGTTAAATATGCACTGTTACTGTAAAAATGACACTGGCAGGAAAGGGGTTAACAGTATGGGTAATCAAGGGGTTAAATGTGACCCTAGGGGCGTGATTCTAACTGGGTGGGCGTGGCTTGTGAAGTTATCACAGAGACATGTGATCATATATAGCAGGATCACATGACATCTGTGATAACTTCAGGGAGAAGGACAGACGGCTGTGTTTACATCAGGCGTCTGTCCTTCTCTGTCAGTGGGGAGAGATCGCGAGTGTCCGGCGGCTGTCGGAGCTGCCTGTTACACGCACTAGCTTCCCCGCTGACGAGCGGGGGTGGTAGCGCCTCTGGCGGCGCGCGATCGCCCCCTAGCTCCTCCCAGGCGAGCGCCGTACATGTACGGGACTTTGCCTGGGAGAGCCAGACTGCCGCCGTAAATCTGCGGCGTGCGGTTGGCAAGTGGTTAAACTACATTTTCGAAATATTAAAGACATTTCAACTGCTAATATATTGTAACTTCGCCATATATGAACACAACGTTTAAATGTTTTCTGGTGACAAATTTTCCTTTCTTTTGATACCATATTTAAAAAATTATATATAAATAAATATTTGAATGTATTTAGATCTGAAAAACAATTAAATATTTGAAAACCATTTATCTTGTTGTCAACAGTGACTTTGCTGCCCGGATATAATGTAAAAAAAAAAAAATATCCTTTTTGTTCTGATTAACCACTTCAGCCCCGGAAGGTTTTACCCCCTTAATGACCAGGCCATTTTTTGCGATACAGCACTGTGTTGCTGTAACTGATAATTGCGCATTCGTGCGACTCTGTACCCAAACAAAATTGATGTCCTTTTTTTCCCACAAATAGAGCTTTCTTTAGGTGGTATTTGATCGCCTCTGCAGTTTTTATTTTTTGCGCTATAAATAAAAAAAAACCGACAGATTTGAAAAAAAAAACAACAATATTTTTACAAAGGAGGGTTTGGTGCCTCAGGTCAAAGTATGGGACTTTAAAGGGCTAACACATTGAATCATAGCTTAAATATAAATTAAAATTTATTGGATATTGTATGGACATACAAGATAAATGAATATATTCTGTTGAGATCACAACGGGTAAAGTACATAAGGTGTATGGGTTATAGACCCATAGGTGGTGGTGAGAGAAAGTAAGAAAGAAGTGACATAGTGGTAGGGTGACAATAATATCTCTCTATAGCATCGTTGGGCCAGCTTGAGGGACTGTGAGGACGCCCGGACCCGCTACCTCGGACCCCACTACCTGGAAACTCTTGGACACCAACTTAACATATGAACGGGACCAGCCTGACCAGCACCCCCTAGTGGAGGCCACTGGAATTTCATATTATATACCTCCAAAATTGGACCAGACCTGGGACGGTACTTTTTTTTTTACCCCCCCTGGCCCAACGATACTATATGGCTACAATGTCCACTTGATTCTTATGGGGATATGAGGACCGGAAGCAAGGCTCAGGAGCAAAATACTCCTATTTTCAAAGATGGTTGACATAACTTCCTTGATAAAGGCTCTTTGCCGAAACGCGTAGGAAACCTGAATACTCTGCCTATAAAGATCCAACGCCATACAAGAAGCGTGGACAAATAGAGAGATATTATTGTCACCCTACCACTATGTCACTTCTTTCTTACTTTCTCTCACCACCACCTATGGGTCTATAACCCATACACCTTATGTACTTTACCCGTTGTGATCTCAACAGAATATATTCATTTATCTTGTATGTCCATACAATATCCAATACATTTTAATTTATATTTAAGCTATGATTCAATGTGTTAGCCCTTTAAAGTCCCATACTTTGACCTGAGGCACCAAACCCTCCTTTCCAAATATCTTCAGGGATGATGGCTAAACCGAACTAAAAATTTATTTGGGAATCGCACACCTACAAAACAATATTTTTTACTTTCTGCTATAAAACATTCCCAATAAAAAAATTTAAAAATCTAATTTCTTTATCAGTTTAGGCCAATTTGTATTCTGCTACATATTTTTGGTGAAAAAAATCCCAAAAAGTGTATATTAATTTGTTTGCCTAAAAGTTATAGCATCTACAAACTATGGGATAGATTTATGGACTTTTATTTTTTTTTTATGGTTTTTATTAGTAATGGCGGCAATCAGCGATTTTTAGCAGGAATGCAAAATTGTGGCGGACAAATCAAACACTGACACTTTTTGGGGACCAGTGTCACCAATACAGTGATCAGTGCTAAATAATGTGCACTGTTTCTGTATAAAGGACACTGGCAGGGAAGGGGCTAACATCAGGGGCGATCAAGGGGTTAAGTGTCTTCCTAAGGAGTGTTTTCTAACTGTACTGGGACTTGACTGACTGCAGTAAGAGAGCGATCAGTGTTCCTGATTACTAGGAACCTACAATCTCTCCCTTCCTGTCTGACAGAACAGCCGTCTGCCTTGTATACATTTCCGGTCCCGCGGACTAGCACACGCAGACTTTTTTTCACATAGTTGCATAGTAGTTGAGGTTGAATAAAGACAATAGTCCATCCAGTTCAACCTGTGTAGGTGCGTGTGGCCGTAATCATCTCTCATACCCCTGAATGTTCTGATCCTTGAGATGTAAGTCTAAGAGTCTTTTGAAAGCCACCATACTACCCGCAGAAACCACCTCTTGTGGTAGAGAATTCCACAATCGTGTAGCCCTAACAGTAAAGAACCCCCTGCGTTGCCTGAAGTTAAAATGCTTCTCCTCTAAACGCATTGTATGCCCTCGAGTCCTCATGCAATCCTTTCGACTGAATAGCTTTTTTCCTATGCTGAGATCACCATTGAGGTATTTATACCTATCATGTCCCCTCTCAGGCGTCTCTTCTCCAGGGAGAATAAATCAAGCGATTGCAGATGCTCTTCATAATCAAGGTCCTCCAACCCCCTAATTAGTTTAGCTGCCCTTCTCTGGACTCTCTCCAGCTCCAACACATCCCTCCTGAGGACTGGCGACCAGCACTGGACAGAATACTCCGGATGTGGTCGGACCAGAATTTTATAAAGTGGGAGGATTATAGTCTTATCTCTGGAATACATCCCTTTCTTTATGCATGCTAATATTCTGCTGGCTTTGGCAGCTGCCGCTTGACATTGCATGCTGTTGCCTAGTCTATCCTCTACCAAGACTCCCAGATCTTTCTCCATTTTTGATTCCCCCAAGGGTTCCCCTCCTAACGTGTATTGTGCTTTTATGTTTTTAGTCCCCAAGTGCAAAACCTTACACTTCTCCACATTAAACCTCATTTGCCATGTCGTTGCCCACTCCGTTATTTTGTCCAGGTCATTCTGTAGGATATCTGCTTCATGCTGTGCAGTTATTGCCCTGCCCGAATTTGTGTCATCTGCAAAAACTGCTATAGAACTACTGATCCTGTCCTCAATGCTGATTATGAATAAATTGAACAAGGTTGGTTCCAGGACTGAGCCTTGGGGGACCCCACTTACCACCTCAGACCAGTCTGAGTATGCGCTATTTATTACCACCCTTTGGACACGCCCTTTTTGCCAGTTCGTATCCAAGAGCAAACCTTGCGGTCGATGCCTGCAGACCTTATTTTATAAATTAAGCGCTTGTGGGGAACTGTATCAAACGCCTTCGTGAAATCCAAGTACACCACATCCACTGGTCTCCCCCTATCTAGCTCACAGCTCACCTCCTCGTAGAATGTTAAGAGATTGGTTTGACAAGAACGCCCATTTGAAAAACCCGTGCTGATTACTGCTGATGATGTTGTTGTCTTTAGCAAACTCTACGATATAGTCCCTTATCCCTCCTGAAGTTTACATACCATCGATGTCAGACTGACAGGCCTATAATTTCCAGGGACATGCCTCTGCCCTTTTTTGAATATCGGAATCACGTTAGCTTTCCTCCAATCCCCTGGTACATTTCCTGTCATAATACTGTCAGTAAAGATCAGGAATAGTGGTCTAGATATAATCTTACTGAGTTCCTTGAGTACTCTCGATGTACGCCATCCGGGCCTGGTGATTTGTTTGTGTTAATTGTATCCAGCCTTTCCCTGATTTCACCCTCTGTTAGCCATAGCGGCAAGTCCTGTGTATTACTACTAACCATACAGTCATGGTCAGTGTACCCCTCCTTTTCCTGTGTAAAGACTGACGAGAAAAAAGCATTCAGCACGGTTGCTTTTTCAGTGTCCTCTGTAACCATCCACCCATCATCGTTAATTATGTGTGCAATATGCTCTGCCCTAGTTTTTTTGCTGTTGATATATTTAAAGAATTTCTTTGGGTTCTTTTTACTATCCTCCGCTATTTGTCTCTCAAAGTTGATTTTAGCCATCTTGATTTCTTGTTTGCTTTTCTTATTTGCCTCCTTGTATTGCTCGAAAGCCGATACTGTGCCCTCTGATTTATATTTCTTGAAGGCCAGTTTTTTACCCCTAATTAGTTTTTTAACGCTACGGTTTAGCCAGCCAGGTTTGGCTTTGTCTCTTCTAAATTTATTTCCCATAGGAATGCACTGTGAGATGCATTTGTTTAATATGTTCCTAAAACATTCCCATTTTGCAGTTTTATTTTTTATCCTGGATTCATATGTATATGTATTGATCATTTTTTTATGATACATATTATTACTAGCGCTACACGTTTATTTTGTAAAGTATTCATTCTGTAATTGCCTCTCTGCCCAACCGCGCCGGTTCCCTGTGTTGTTGGGGCCCTCCTGTGTGCCTGGGCCCCCTACAGGAGGACTGGTGGTCCCCCTCTATCAGCGGTCCTGACAGTAGGGACTAATGTGAGTGTTCAGTTTGTAAAGCATTGCATACATTGTTGGTGATATATACAGTGGGTACGGAAAGTATTCAGACCCCCTTAAATTTTTCACTCTTTGTTATATTGCAGCCATTTGCTAAAATCATTTAAGTTCATTCTTCTTCCTCATGAATGTACACATAGCACCCCATACTGACAGAAAAACACAGAATTGTTGACATTGTTGCAGATTTATTAAAAAAGAAAAACTGAAATATCACATGGTCCTAAGTATTCAGACCCTTTGCTCAGTATTTAGTAGAAGCCCCCTTTTGATCTAATACAGCCAGGAGTCTTTTTGGGAAAGATGCAACAAGTCTTTCACACCTGGATTTGGGGATCCTCTGCCATTCCTCCTTGCAGATCCTCTCCGGTTCTGTCAGGGTGGATGGTAAACGTTGGTGGACAGCCATTTTTAGGTCTCTCCAGAGATGCTCAATTGGGTTTAAGTCAGGGCTCTGGCTGGGCCATTCAAGAACAGTCACAGAGTTGTTGTGAAGCCACTCCTTCGTTATTTTAGCTGTGTGCTTAGGGTCATTGTCTTGTTGGAAGGTAAACCTTCGGCCCAGTCTGAGGTCCAGAGCACTCTGGAGAAGGTTTTTAACCAGGATATCCCTGTACTTGGCCGCATTCATCTTTCCCTCAATTGCAACCAGTCGTCCTGTCCCTGCAGCTGAAAAACACCCCCACAGCATGATGCTGCCACCACCATGCTTCACTGTTGGAACTGTATTGGACAGGTGATGAGCAGTGCCTGGTTTTCTCCACACATACCGCTTAGAATTAAGGCCAAAAAGTTCTATTTTGGTCTCATCAGACCAGAGAATCTTATTTATCACCATCTTGGAGTCCTTCAGGAGTTTTTTTAGCAAACTCCATGCAGGCTTTCATGTGTCTTACACTGAGGAGAGGCTTCCGTCGGGCCACTCTGCCATAAAGCCCCGACTGGTGGAGGGCTGCGGTGATGGTTGACTTTCTATAACTTTCTCCCATCTCCTGACTGCATCTCTGGAGCTCAGCCACAGTGATCTTTGGGTTCTTCTTTACCTCTCTCACCAAGGCTCTTCTCCCCCAATAGCTCAGTTTGGCCGGACGGCCAGCTCTAGGAAGGGTTCTGGTCGTCCCAAACGTCTTCCATTTGAGGATTATGGAGGCCACTGTGCTCTTAGGAACCTTAAGTGCAGCAGAAATCTTTTTGTAACCTTGGCCAGATCTGTGCCTTGCCACAATTCTGTCTCTGAGCTCTTCAGGCAGTTCCTCTGACCTCATGATTCTCATTTGCTCTGACATGCATTGTGATCTGGAAGGTCTTATATAGACAGGTGTGTGGCTTTCCTAATCAAGTCCAATCAGTATAATCAAACACAGCTGGACTCAAATGAAGGTGTAGAACCATCTCAAGGATGATCAGAAGAAATGGAAAGCACCTGAGTTAAATATATGAGTGTCACAGCAAAGGGTCTGAATACTTAGGACCATGTGATATTTCAGTTTTTCTTTTTTAATAAATCTGCAACAATGTCAACAATTCTGTGTTTTTCTGTCAGTATGGGGTGCTATGTGTACATTCATGAGGAAGAAGAATGAACCTAAATGATTTTAGCAAATGGCTGCAATATAACAAAGAGTGAAAAATTTAAGGGGGTCTGAATACTTTCCGTACCCACTGTAAATGTCAGGAATCTAGAAAGTTCAAGCCAAATATGCCCTGGAGGGAGAAGATTTTTTTTTTTTTTTTGAGAATACGAAATGGTTGTATAACAATGACAAAACACTTTCAGCATGCTGACCCGATGATGATGTCATTTTTTGTTGTAGACAGCAGAAGATCCAGTTTGTGAATAAACTTGCTAAGGACACAGATGTTTGCCTCAAGAACTTTACATCGCTTCCTGCAGACAGCGATCAGGTACTGACTGATATTACCTTTTAAAGCTCAAATCCAGCCAAAAGCATTTTATTATAGACTGTCGGAAGGGGTTAGAATATCTGTCATCCTTTTATTGCCCTGGAACAAGTGACAATTAGGTGCTAGATTAAAAGCATCAGTACGGTGGCTCTAAAACTACACTAAACAAGAGGGAAGTCCCAAAAGCAGGGATCCCAGTTTTAGAGATTCACATGTGAAAAATTCAGCAAGAGCGCCAGACAAAAGACCTGAAAATCAAAAAGCTTTTAATATTGAGGAGACAACATGTTTCAGGGGGGGCTTCCCCTTCTTCAGGGCTTTCCTATGATGGAGGACTCCAAAAGGCACCAGGGTTTCATTGTTTTCTGCATAAAAAGATCAGGTGTGAAAAAAGATCATTGGCTCATCATAGATATATTACACTTAAGCCCTTAAGTTAACTTAAGGGGGAGATCTTTAACCACTTCTGGACCGGAAGGATTTGCCCCCCTAATAACCAGGCCATTTTTTGCGATTCGGCACTGTGTTAATTTTACAGACACTTTCGCGGTCGTACAACTCTGTACCCAAACAAAATTTATGTTTTTTCCCCTTAAACAGAGCTTTCATTTGGTGGTATTTGATCACCTGTGCGATTTTTTTTTTTTATTTTTTGCACCATAAACAAAAAAAAAAGCGACAATTCTGGAAAAAAAAAAAAAAAAGATTTTTCACATTCTGCTATAAAACATTCCCCCAAACAAAATTAAAAATCAAATTTTTTTTGAACATTTTAGGCCAATTTGTTTTCTGTTACATATTTTTGGTAAAAAAAAATCACAGTAAGTGTATTTTGATTGGTTTGCGCAAAAGTTATCGTGTCCACTAACTACGGAAAGTTTTATGTCATTTTTATTGTTGTTTATTTTTTTTTTTACTAGTAATGGCGGCGATCTGCGATTTTTAGCGGGATTGCAACATTGCGGCAGACAGATCGGACCCCTTACTGACATTTGTGACACTTTGGGGGGGGGGGGCAGTGACATTACTACAGTAATCAGTGCTAAAAATATGCACTGTTACTGTAATAATGACACTGGCAGGGAAGGAGTTAATACAGAGGGTGATCAAGGGGTTAAATGTGAGCCTAGGGGAGTGTTTCTAACTGTATGGGGGTGGGGCTTTTGAAATGATTATAGAGACCTGTGATCCTATATAGAAGAATCACAGGGGCTCTGTGATCATTCCAGAGAGAAGAACGGGCAGCTGTGTTTACAACAGCTGACCGTCCTTCTCTCTCAGTGGGGACCGATCGCGCATTTAGGGCCGCCAGCCCCACGCATCAGAGTCCCCGCTGCCGAGTGGGGGCGGGAGCGTGCCGCTGGCAGTGTGCGCTCGCCCCCTAGCTGCAGGCGTACGACCGACGTACAGCTACGTCGGTTCACACAGGAAGGGCTGCCTGCCGCAGTAAATCTGCGGCGGGCAGTCCTTAAGTGGTTAACCGGTAAAACGCTGCGTAAACTTTCGACACTGTATAAATCCTGAGTCGTTTTTGCATTGTTTTTACACACATCTAAGAGTAAACCAAGTCTGACAGAGGAAGACATTGCAGACAAAGGAAATGGGGATTTTACTGTGTCAAAAAATAGGAAAAAACAAATCACACCTAAAGATACAGCATGTAAAAGGTGTATCACA